>NC_052946.1:25273309-25589381 GCF_013358895.1 Oreochromis aureus | reverse complement strand
GCTGGATGCAAGGTTATGAACACAGTTATCAACAATACTCATGTAAGCGTTTAAATCATGTTCAGTTGGTACCAAGGGTCCTGAAACATGTGCCAAGAAAATATCCCCCACACTATTACACCATCGTCCTCAGCCTCGATCCATGCTTTTTTGTTGTTTATGCCGAATTCTGACCCCACCACCCGAATGTTACGGCTGAAATCGAGACTCATCATCAACGCTTTTCCAATTTTCTATTGTCCAATTTTGTTGAGCCTGTACGAATTGTAGCCTCAGTTTCATATTCTCAGAGACGCTCTTCTGCATACCCTGGTTGTTAAGAGCGGTTACCGTCCTTTCAGCTTGAAGCTGCCTGTCCATTCTCCTCTGACCTCTGGCATCAGCAAGCCATTTTCAAACCGATAACTGGATAACTGCCGCTCACTGGATATTTTCTCTTTTTCGCACCATTTTCTATAAAGTCTAGAAATAGTCAAACCACCCCATCTGCCACCAACAACCATGATGAATTCAAAGTGACTTAAATCACCTTTCTTCCTCATTCTGCACAGTTTAATCTTCAGTGGGTCATCCTCTCCATGCACACATGCCTAAATGCATTGAGATGCAGATGTGTGATTGGCTGATTCATTAAATTCAATTTCATTTATATGGCACCAAATTACAGTGGTCTCAAGGCACCTTATATTGTGAGGTAAAGACCCTACAACAAGAAAATGAACCTAATGAAGTAACTGGCAAGTATAGAATGCTCAGATTACAACCTTACGCATCAATGGAAACTTTAAATATCTAACTCAAAGGCTGGTATGCGAGTGGAAGATCTGCAACCCTTCTTCAGAAGTTAAAAAATGTTCTTATGTTTTCATGCATCTGCAGCCACTGGGATTCACCTTAAAAATTCAGACTATCTGCTTGCTGTTACACTCAGAAAGATCGTGTAATGTTGAGTTTAAGCTGTGTTAAATTTCCACAGCATCTGAAACACCATGACACGGCAGATTATCATCCCTCCCACTGTCCTGGCTGAGGTTATATGCTAATGCATCTACAGCCCTTTACCACATCTATGTTTGACATCATTAGCCAGATTAGACCCGGTGCTCCGTCAGTTGATCCCTCTAGTTACAGGAGGATTTAGTCAGCCTGTGAATAAGAACAGCCCACTTTTAATCATTTCACAAAGCAAACTAGGAGGATGAGCATCTGAACAAGCAAACACAGATTGTCAGTAAACAGATAACATGGCGAACAAGTTGTGCTGAGCGAATGAATGGAATCAAAGTAACTCAAACAGACCAGTGACAGGTAGCAGGAAGAAAATGAGTACGAGATCTTGAGAAAAAGAACCAAGAGACAAGACGATCTGAAGAGAGGAGAACATTGTGTGATGAGGGATGATCCGAGCCCCTGTCGTGAGGCAAGAAAGAATCTGCCAGCAGTATTAACGTGCCAGTGCCGCTTAAGCTGAAGGCCCACAGCATGAAGGAGAAGAAATGATGCCGGAGATTTCCAAGACTGAAAGCATCAGGTCAAAGTGAAGGATCAATCTGCACAGGAAATAACTACCCACGGCATTATCATAATGTGCAACTGCTTTGCAAAACCGCAAAAAACATTTACATAGACGGTAATAAATCCCTGTTACTGCCGTTGTTGAAGTAGTGTAATCCTGTGTGCAACACAAGAAAGCCAAGAAAAGGGGTTGCTGGCTGGCCTTGGGAGTTTCATTAAAAATGCGGCCCTGCGTGTGTTTGAACCCTCCAACAGCAGAGGAGGAATTAGAAGCTAAGCCAAAAAGACCTTGAATCACAGCCTGTGAAAGAAGGGGAGTGTGTGTGAAAGTAAATCCTTGATCAATGCAAATGTCTCTGGGGCCTTCCGATTCCCCATGAATTTGGTTGGGAGTTGTTTGAAATTTTACTGAGAAATGTTTTGTTGAGGAATACTGCTTGAATGGCAGCCAATCAGCCCGATCTCAAAGCAGGTCAAGGCACAAGGGAATGCCATGAAATCAATCGCAATGAACTTTTAAGATCTATTCACTCACTTCTTAATTACAACACTGACTTTTAAATAGTGAAACGTTAAAGCCACTCCCTGGAGGAACTCTGCACTTTGATTCCAGCACCTCCTGGTGGCGATGATGGGTTGAAAAACGCAACGCTCGAAAGAGTCGGGCCATTGATCTCGAGAAAAATGCTGAAATTTCACGAGCACTTAGCACAAGTATTGCATTTTAAACGCCAATTTCAAACTTAAGGTATTTGTGCCATTAAATCAATTATAATGTGTCAAATAACACAAGAACCAAACGTGACAACATGAAATGAGTCAATAAAAATGACAAACGTGCCTGAAATCTGCAGCTGCCTTTTCCTTCACAGAGCTCTATACAAAGTGTCAGCTTTTGTTTAGCTTTCATTCTTGAGACTTTAATGTTTTGTTCAGTTTTCAGCATCAGCAGGCAACTGCTTTCAGCAAAAACACTGTGAAACATACTACACTCCACCAGCTCAGCTCCAAATGACAGGAACAGTTAGCGGCTAGCTGATGAACATGGTGGAACAATCTGCTCCTAAGAACAAGATATTTCTTTTAGAGGGAAAATAAAACAAGTTTGGTCAAGTTGAAAAGGCTCCAACTTCAGGATGTCTCAGCATGGACAGAGATGGAGCAAACTGGGTGTATAGACTCATTGTAGTTGTAATTCATGATATCAACAACTAGGATGACAAAAAGGGAAATGTAAACAGGT
The DNA here is from genome assembly GCF_013358895.1 of Oreochromis aureus. Lineage (NCBI taxonomy): Eukaryota > Metazoa > Chordata > Actinopteri > Cichliformes > Cichlidae > Oreochromis > Oreochromis aureus. The sequence goes on along the minus strand of NC_052946.1, from coordinate 25,586,623 downwards.
TATCATGGATCAAAATGATGATTTAGAACATCTTAACCTTCATGAGAACAAAAACAAAAACAAAAAACAAAAAAAAAAAAGTTTGCCAAACTAGTTTTCATTCACAAAAAGCCTTTGAAGACCGCAGCACGGCCAAAATCACGCAAACTGTTTGTGATAATGCAGCGATTAAATGTGATAAATCAGCTAAAAATTGCTAATCTGTAGCAGTCTGTTCAAAATGTTTTGCCAACTACACATACAGAAATTCAGATTAGCTACTTAAAATCAGACTCAAGCCAGATCAGAAGATCTGAAACTGAAATTGGTGTAGTTGCTGCAAGATGGTGATTTCACAGCAAAATGACAGTCTTTTATCTTGGCATAAAACCAGAACACAACTAGCTGCGACCAGTTGAGTCCAATCCCCGATTGCAAGGAGACGTGTCAGACGAGTTGTGCTCATTGGCACAGGCTGAATTTGATGGTGACTTTTTGCAAACCTTTGCCAATTTCTGTGAGTGTGACCACAGACAGTCTGAGTCGGACCACGATTACAGCAGTCCCTCGCTATAACGCGGCCTCGCTGTTTCGCGGTTTTTTTGTGTGTGTAATTTTGCATTTTTAAAATTTTTTATTTATTTTTTTTAAAACAGCACATTGTGTTCTGCGTCCTGATTGGCTGTAGACCATTGTCAATCAATCTTGTGCCGTGTCTCCTGTACAGTACAGAATGCGTTCGGCTTGTCAAATTTACATAAATCTTTCATCGCTAGCAGAGTGACTCTGAAGTGCTGTACTGTATGTTTGTAAGTTTTTTCCCCAACAAACAACAATGTCAACTAAACATTTTGCACCGTCAAAGACACCAAGAGAGAAAAGTGTGAAGATGTTCATGCATGTCTGAGAAAAGCGTATAAAGCGTGTAGTGAGGAGTTTTACAGCTTTAAAACAGCTATAATAATTGTAAAAATAAAATTGCCTACTTTTCGGATTTCACCTATAGGTTATTTTTAGAACTTAACTCCCGCAATAAACGAGGGCCCACTGTATTTGTTAGGTTGCCTCCCAACAGACGACCTGTCCAACTGCCTTGCTATCCAAAGTGATTAACGGTGTTGCGTGCTTAGCCTCTGGGCAACCAGTTGGTGGACTGGCAATCAGTCTCTGACGGTCTCCATTTTATTTTTAAATAAATAAAATAAAATACATATGATCACCAGGAAACCATCAAGTTTTCCTAGTTGCAAGGAGGCTGACGTTCTGCTTTTACACTAGTGTGACCGAGCTGTAAGCAAAGAGGATGAAACTATCAAAACTTTACAACACAGAAAAAAGCTATCGCTAAAGATAAAAGGTCCTTAGCAGAGGTTATAACTTCATAGTAGTTTCATTTAGTGCGTGTTTATATGCCAAATGTAAATGCTAAAAAGGAAAATTTAAAGTTATTTGAAACACTGACAAAAAAAATGAATGGAACTGACAATATTTTTATTTGCTTGTTAAAAAAATATCCATGTTAACATAAAACTGCTATGACTTATTGTGTTAGCTTTATGCTCAAAATTAGTTTCTGTTGACAAAACTGGCTAAGAAAAAGCAGGACTAACACAAAATTAGAAGTAGATAATTTAAAAAAAATCTTATTAATACAAGCCATTTTTTACTGGAGTTAAACATCACTTATTCACACAAAATGGCCATATGGTAATGCACTTTTGACTGAAGGTTATACCACTGAGACTAATGATTTGACACTAATGCCACCTCCTGCATTAGTCTTTTGAAGCAGACCTTGAAACCTGAAGAGCCTCGAATAAAAACTGTGATAATCTAACAGGCTTGGCTGTCATATTACAGCCAAGCCGAGAAGGGATACAAAATACTAACATTTGACACAGGTCAGGAATAAAGGACCACTCTACTTATTAAGATGAGTTAGTGGCAATAACAAGAAACCAAGACCCACAGCACCATTACAATCAATGCACTTGATAAACTTAGTCATCTCAGGCATAGGCTGAATTGAGAACCATCAAAAGAACAAAAGATTGTATTCCTGCTATTCTGTTGACTGAGCTAGACCGAGTAAACAACAAATCAAGGATGCAACAAGTAATGATGTGGAAAACAAAAGACGATGAATGTGAAGGCCAAAAAGTAATCTTCATGCACAACTTTGCTGAATAGTTTGATCAATAAAGTATTAACACTCACCCTGTGAAAACATTTCAAGTGATGATTTCAAGGCCTCTGAGAAGCTAATAAAAGTTTACACACCAATTTTAAACATGTTCTGAGCTTCTCTTTTATTTATTTATCTATATATATATATATTTTAGGGTTGGAAGAAATCTATACCTCCATCCATACAAATCTGATTTTCACACATTTCAAAAGAAAAATCATGTACAGTGCTATTCAAAAGTTTCGAGCTGCTCTTCATTTCTTTAGATTTTGCTAGGAAAATGGAAAATTGGTCAGCAATTTGTTTTTAAAATGTGGTAAATGTAAATACAGTATATGAGACAAAAAACACAGTAACGAAGAGAAGATATAATTTAAAATTGGTTCTTTGCTAAGTTGTCTGTTATGTGTAAACACAACACTTGTTCATCCATTGAGTCAGGTGGGGTTTTTTATGTTTGAGTGTTTCATGGGTCACTGTTAAGTGGCTTAACAAACAAAAAAAGAAGAGAAAAAACCACAGTCCTCTTAAAATGGTCAGGAACAAGGACTCGACTGAAAATGAAACTTTTTCTTTGGAACTTGACTATTTTTTCAAAGACCTTCAGAAAGTCTATTGATGAGAACTATTGATGAAGACTACTTAAAAAAAATAAATAAATAATACAAGAGTGTGGTGCCTTGAAAACAAAATATAAAGAAATGAGTGGCTCTAGAGGCATAGTACTATATAGTTCATCTTGGAAATGTAATATTTTCAGTAATTCATCACTCAAGTCAACCTGTCCTCTAAAAATCCAAAAACCTCCATTCAAGTGAAACTGATTAAATCAATTTCATGAGACAATGACATGAATGTGCTAAAAAACATTAAGTAGACCTCATCTAACTAGCTTTTGCACTGTAATATTTTGTGGCAGTATAGTTTCATTTTCCTGATTTGGACAGTGCTTTAACAATGCAAAATTCCCTTTGTACTGTAAACGTCCAAAAAATGCACCCAGCCGTGTTAGTTCCATTTTTGTAAATAAGCACCCCGCAGCATTGCTCGGCTGTGTCAGTGGCCTTGGTTGTCATGGAGGCTAACAACTCTCATTATGATCAAATGCAAAGGATGACATTACTCGCAGAGAGAAACCGTGCCAAAAGCGCAGAGATCAATTAGGGTCAAGGTTTTCACACCAGTGGTCCACGGATTTGCTCAGTGGGGGGATAAAAAAAAAAGTTTACGGTTTGAAGTAGCACTTAATAAGTAAACTTCAAAATGCATCTGTAAACAAGGCACTGAACACAAAGAGAATGAGCAGAGCAGAGGAGGAGTACAGTAGAGCCAATAACAAAGAAATCTCTGGATCCACTGATAGATGTACAGAAATCTTGGCAGATACTACTGAGTGTCATTTCAGTGATTGTGCTGCTGTGGTTTGAAATTTGACATTTCAAGTATAAAATCTCTGAAATCCACAGGCTTAAATTCCTGTGTTTAACATGCACACATGCAATTTTTTTAATCACTTAAAGATTTACATTTTGATATCATATTGGATAACTTCAGTCTTGCATCACATCAGTGAAATTATATTTTAAAGCAGCTTCTAGACACAATGACCACATTTTGACTAACTAGTGATTACATGCAAAGTGAAGCTGCATGATTACAATGATCCTGCAAATCAAAGAGTCCCATATTTCCAGATGAAGATTTTCCTGCTGTATGATTGTAGTATTACTCCCAATGGTCATAAAAAACTACAGATAAAACATTTAAGCAATCTTAAGTCATGTTGTATAAAATAACAGTAGCATGCAAAACTCTGGGTTTCCCTGGTCAGTAATTCCCGTTACTGTAAAGAGTTAAGTGAGTAGAAGATGAATGATTTCCACATACTGTAAAGTAAAAGATAATTTGCATTTTTTTTAAAGCACAGGAGAAAAAAAATAGAGCCCCACATAACTGTTTCTACACCCTGAGAGATTTGAGATCTCAGATATCTTTTATCAAGGTCTTGGAGATAAATGAGCTTTTTAGGGAATTGGCTTTTTCACAATCATCCTTAGGAAAGGCCAGGTGATTTAAATATCAAAGCTTTAACTATACACTGACTCTTCAAACCTTGTCCCAACAATCAGAAGCAATTGGCTCCTCCAAGCAGCGTTTTAGTGTGCTAAAAGCTAAAATCCTCCACAAAGCAGGAGAAGGAAAGAAACAAAGGGTTTCCATGTAGCCACTTCCTCAGTTCATAACATAATTAAGAAATTGCAGTGAACAGGAACCGTAGGGGTCAATATAAGTTCGGAAAACTTTTTTTTTTTTCAGAAAGAACTGCTATAAGAATGTGAGCTTTATGGAAATGTCAGGTGGGAAAAATAAACTTTCATGCATCATTATCAGAAAAGTCAGCTTTGGAAATCTGCAAATAAACAGCTAAACAAGCATTTTAGAGACGAGTTCTGTGGACTGGAAAGGTTAAAAAAATAAATTTAAAAAAAATCATTTTGAGGCTGCAATAAGCAAAGCTATGTTTTGTGCAGGATTTCATTAAAAAAAAAAAAAAAAAAAAAAAGCACTACAGTAGCAACTGCTAAGCAAGGGGATAGATCGATCATACTTTTGGCTTGTGTTTCAGCCAGTGGCACGGGAAACATTTCAGTGGTAGAGAGAAGAATGGATTCAATGAAATACCAGCAAATTCTGCAAGCAAACACGAGACCATCTGTATAGATGCTGTAGTAGGAAAGAGGATGGCTTCTACAACAGGATAATGATCCTAAACACACTTTAAAATCCACAGCGGAGTATCTCAAGAAGCACAGGCCCTTACAGCCACCCCAACTGTGGATCACAAAAGAAAAGACGGTCAAAGACTCTCACAGAACTTTAGTAAAGGAAAGGGTTGAAAAAGCACACCTAAAATGAAAGACTCTAAGCTGGCTGAAAAATGTGCTTACAAACTACGATACTTGCCAGAAGGGGTGTTACTAAGAGCCGACCGTGCCCAGTTTCATGCTTCAGGTTTGGGTTTCCCCTCTATTTTGAACAGTAGATGATGGAAATGATTAAATAATCCTGCCCAAATTATCAAAGAAATGTATCTGGTTTGAAAATCACGTCATCTATTTGTGTATTCACGGGAAGATAAATTTTAACCAAGGGTACTCAAAATTTGCAAGCCACTGTATACAGTCAGGGAAAAAATTACTTCAACTCCAGCTGATTTTGTAAGTCAGTCGAGAATTTCAATGGAAGGTTTATTTGACCAGTGAGAGACAGGAACAATAACCAAAAAAATAATCCAGAAAAATGCACTTCAAAAAGTTCCATGAACAAAATAAGTATTTGATCAATCAGCAAGATTTATGGCTCCCAGGTGTATTTTATACAGGTAACGAGCTGACATTGGGAGCCTTCGCAACTCGTTACCTGTATAAAAGACAGCCGTCCATAGAAGCAATCATTCTGTCCAGATTCCAAACTCTGCACCATGGCCAAGACCAGAGAGCTTTCCAAGGATGTCAGGGACAAGATTGTGAACCAACGCAAGGCTGGAATGGGCTACAAGACCATCACAAAGCAGCTGGGTGAGAAGGTGTAAACAGTTGGTGCGATTATTCGCAGATGGAAGAACCGTAAAATAACTGCCGATCTCCCTTGGTCTGGAGCACCACGCAAGATCTCATGCAAGTTTCAATGATAATGAGAGTGTTGAGGTACCAGGCCAGAACTACTTGGGAGGAACTTGTCAATGATCTTAAGGCCGCTGGGACCATAGTCACCAAGAAAACTGTTGGTAACACACAGGGGGACCTTGCAGGCTGCAAGGTCCCCCTGCTCAACAAAGCACATGTACAAGCCCGTTTGAAGTTTTCCACTGAACATCTCAATGATTCAGAGGAGGACTGGGCGAAATTGTTGTGTACAGATGAGACCAAAATCGAGCTATTTTACCTCAACTCAACTCGCCGTGTCTGGAGGAGGAAGAATGCTGCCTATGACTCCAAGAACACAGTCCCCACCGTTGAACACGGAAGTGGAAACATTATGCTTTGGAGGCGTTTTTCTGCCAAGGGGACAGGACAACTGCACCGCATCAAAGGGAGAATGGATGGGGCATGTCAACTCTTGGGTGAGAACCTCCTTCCCTCAGCCAGGGCATCGAAAATGGGTCGTGGGTGGGTATTCCACCATGACAGTGATCCAAAACACACGGCCAAGGCAACAAAGGATTGGCTGAAGAAGAAGGATATTAAGGTCTTGTAGTGGCCAAGTCAGTCCCCAGACCTTAATACCATAGAAAATCTGTGGAAGGGGCTGACGGTTCGAGTTGTCAAACATCAGCCACGAAACATTAATGACCTGGAGAGGATCCGCAAAGAGGAGTGGGACAAAATCCCCCCTGAGATGTGTGCAAGACTTGTGGCCAACTACAACACTGGTCTGACCTCTGTGATTACCAACAATTGTTTTTCCACCAAGTACTACAGCATGTTTTGCAAATACTTATTTCATTCATGCAAATGCAAATTAATTTATATCTTTTTTGAAATGCATTTTTCTGGATTTTATGGTTATTGTTTAAATAAACCCACCACTGAAATTATAGACTGATCATTTTTTGTTAGTGGGCAAACTTACAAAAATCAGCTGGGGTTCAAATAATTTTTTCCCTGACTGTATAACCATCACATGCCATGTCTCAAAATAGCACTCTTAGAAATGAAAGATGATTGGTATTACTGCTGCATTGCTTTTTGAATGAGGGATAAACAAATTCTCTACTGCAAACCTGTCTTTCCAGTGTTCTTCATCGTGGTCTGGTTGGAGGACTCTGTGTTGAACTTGTCAAGCTCCAGCTTCAGGTACTCCTGAGAAATCTGAGCTTGTTCATCTGCAATGTCCACAGGTGATTGGTTGTTTCCGGCACATTCTGGGTATAAGGCTGCCCAGCCTCGAGGTCCATGGCTTCCTGCAGAAATAAAAGACACAAGATGTATGATGATTATGCACAATGCAGACTAGCCCCTAGAAATCACATCTGTCTAAGCATACTGGCTCTGACACATACATAGAAACCCTGACAATATTACTGGAATAGCAGCAATAAGGATTCTGTGCTATATTCACTGAGCTGCAGTGCCTTCTAAATCTGGTCGCACCCCACCCTCCCACTGCAGGGAAAACATGTAAACATTATGAAAATTCATCATCTGGGTAAAGGCAATTCCAGTCTTAATTGTCTATGTATATGATATAAATATCCATAGGAAGCATAATCCCATCGTGCTGCACTAATTGAAATTGAGCCTACAGTGGGCACAGAATTGATGGGCATCCATCTCTCCTTCTATCCTTAAAACAAAGCAAAATATATAAAAAATAGAAAAAACCTACAACAAATATTTAAACATATTCAACAGAAAATACTCCAGATTAACCATTAATCTGCTGTGTGTGCTGAAAACGAACTTCCTGTAACATCATCATCCACTGTCTGCACTTTTCTAATCCTCTATCCCCTACAGTGGCGGCGCTACAAAGGAATAATCCACAACCGACAGGGGTCCCCTTGATCTCTTCTCGGGTACAATTGGCCAATGCAACAACAAAAGCTGAGGGGATCAGGGGAACAAGGAAGCATGCATGGATTTTAACTTTTCTGGGTTAACACAATATTCATGATCCCATTCCCCACAGACATAGGGCAACTTTGCTACAGGCTCATGAAAAAGATATAAGAACTCCTCTCCATGAGAACGCGCCGAATCAAGGGTGGCTTTAGGCCTTGCTGCATTTAAATACCTTGCAGCCAATGAGGCTGTGCTCAAGTCTCTTAAAATGATAGTGTGACATTTAAGATTATTTGAAAACAATCAGTTTTAACATATCGACCAGAGGACAAATATGCACTTGAAGTGTGTGCAGACCCAGGAAGAGAAATTGCTTTATTAATCGCGCCAATAAAAGGGCCAGGTTCTGAAAAGTGCACTAAAATCAAGGAAATATCTTTGATTTGTCCACCAAATTCACAAGACAACCTACAAGAGTATAGTATAATAAGGTCTGAATCATAGTGAAATGTTTAAATGGATTGGAGCTACATTTCTAACTAATGACTACATCTACAGAGCGAGATTATATTTATCAGTCATGATTGTAGAGTTACCAATGTATTTGTACCAATATAAAGCCTAATATTTGATAAAATGAAAGAGGACTCCATTATGAAAAACCAGTAATACTATGAAGCAAGTGAAAGCTGCTTGCCAATCATAAATCCCGAAAGGATTTGCATAAAATTGGAGCAAATGTCGACCATGATGCAATACAATGTTATGTGCACAAAGGTTTGTTGAGCCTTTGTGTAAAAATGTACATTTTCCCTTATCATGTTTAACTTGTATCTTAAGGTAGTTACTCTATCAAACTCTATCAAGAGCATTTTTTTAAAACCTAATTTTTAAATTAAAGCTCTGTAATCTATTAAATTTCCCATCAACAATGAAACAACTGCGTCCTATAATGTAAAAAGCTGCTTGCTACTAAGGCAAAGGCAAAACATCTAGCAATTCAAAGTGATTTTATGAAGCAAACCAGAGCAAAAACATCCTTGGGATCACAAAGCAGTTGAATTCTCATATTGCTTCATTTAAAAAAAAAAGTAAGAAAAAAAAAAAAAACCTAATGCTTAGAATCACAAAATTCTTTCATTGGTTAAAGAAAATCCATCTAACTCAATCTAAATCAAGACAACCTTTCAAGTAGGTAATCTCGTTCAAAATTGTAACAATCACTTCCAAGAAGGTGCAAACCACTGGTTACACTCAAGAACAGGAAGGACAGATTAGACTTAGACAACTTGTAGCTTCTGTCAGAATGATGGGAAGAGAAAAGAACGGAGAAGGAAAGGAACAGCTCATGATTGAAAGCATAACACATCAATCTGTCAATCATGTTGGAGGCAATGTTATGGCACTGGCATGCATGACTGCCAACAAAACCAGGCTGTTAACAGAAGTAGCAGGATGAATTCTGAAGTGTACAGGGCAATGCTCTCTGCTCAGATTCATCCAAAAGCTACATAAACTGATTGGACAGAGCTTCTCAGTGCAAATGGATAAGACCCAAAGCACACTGCAAAAACAACCCAAGAGCTTCTCGGCGCATAAAAAACGTCATGATATTCTTCAGCAGCCGAGTCAGTCACGTGATGTCGACCCAACAGAGCATCTCAAGGAGGTTCTAGATGTCAGTCACTGAAAGCTTAGAATTTTCATCCGAGTATTAAAAACAATGCCTACATTTAAAATGTGTAATTTTGTCCATTTACTTTTAAGACACTGGAAATGGAGAACTGTATAAAAATTGTACCGTGTGATTTCTAAATAGTTACAGCAATATTTTGTGTAAACCTCTTAAATTAAAGCTAAAAATCTACAGTTCAATCACATCTTGGCTGTTTGATTTAAAATCAACTGTGGTAGTATACAGAGGTGTAATTACATATGGTTCTCAGATTGAAAATGTTTGGTTACCAACGTTGCTGATGAAATTGTACACATTTGAGGTAGTCGTACAGTAGGCTACAACTTGCTTCAATCCCATTTGTGTTTGCAGAAAATGTATGTTTTCTTTGGCAGAGCGGTCTGAAATGTCTTCAGCTGCTCTGAATGCTTACCATTTCCCTAACCGACAAAGCGAGCTGTAGGGGCTAGCAAAGCTACAGATGGAAAAAAAATTAAATTAAAAAATACATCACCCTAAAAACTGTTCTGCAGTGGGCGGTTTCAACCCCCATTCTCTTGCTTTCCCGTTCTCCCCCTTGAGTGAATCGTGGCAAGCGACAACAAATTTCAGATGTTACTGAGATCCACAAGGCTTCACAGACCTTGATAACATATTTCAAAATGCCACAGAATATAAAAACAACTGTGAATTTTTGTTGGTAAGCAATATGATATTCAGTCAAAGTTTAGGTGTTAATGTTATTAAACTAGCACATTGGATTGACTGTGTTGTTTCATAGGTTTCTTTCATTCGAAGTGTAAAACTGTGTAATCTTTTGCTAATTTTCCAGTGAAACAAACATTACATCCCATTTACTGCAAGAGAAATAATTCAGCCTTTCAAGAAGAGAAAGGGAGGAGCAGTGCTAAAATCAGATAAGTGCGGGTTACACAGCAGTCGATTAATCTGTCTCATCACCATCCATCAGAATGACTATAATCCTAGCGGTTAAGCCTTTCTCATTGCAGCCTTGCCTCTCTATAAGGCTGAGGTGAAGAAATTAAAAAAAGGTACTGGTTCCAAAATGCGGTGAAATGATTTATCTGAAACATTACACACTATAGGTACTTTCAACTACACCGAGTATGTGGCTCTGTGAGAAGAGCTCCTGCAATATGCTACATGTCACATTTATTCTACTGAAAATCTTTTGTGCCGTCAGGTAGTTCAATGAGTATACTGGATTTTATGAGCATATATTTGACAAACAAAAATAAATGACTTACGCTTATGTAACAGCTCCTATCTCAGGAATATCTCCAGTTTAAACGGAAAAATCACAGCATGGTTCAACAGCTATGAATCACCGCTCACATTTACAATTCGCCGGGGGATTCAAGAAGGGTGAAAGAATGAAACTAAATGGCAGTTCAGCTGGTACTGCAGGCATGATTAGAAGCATGGTTGTGTGACTTTTCAAGACCAGTTGCAAGTTAGAAATATCAAGTTCTTCAGTTCTACAGAATAAGCTAGAAGCTGCTCAGATGATGCACAGATACTAAATTAATAAATACTCAGTGGTATCAAAACTCAACTGCACACAGTAGAAGCTAAATCATCACAAAAAACTGTTCAATTTGGTCAGCTATTTCTAATTCTTTGCAAGAAAACTGATGATGATAAGTGACAAGTGGCTCATTTATGCAGTTTGGTGTCCTTGAAGGATTTGCAACACACTGCAGTTATTGTATACAATAACTGCTTAACAATTAACTGATGATTATAGGTTATTATAGTTGTAATCTAGGTTCAGAAAATTCCATGCACACAGCAGTAAACAAAACCTCTGACAAGAAAGAATAAATAGCCGTACAGCAATCAGCGCAAAACATGCTGAAAAAGCCTCACCAAGGTAAAACTATTTTTATTCCTGCAGGTTTAATGCTAAAATGTCTATATGCCGACATTTTTTTCTGATGGGTGAAAATGCAGGTTTACTGCTAAAACATCACCTCTAAATATGGATTTTATGTAATCATGCCTTCATCGGGCTACTTACAATCTTCGCTAGAAGTAAGATGGGTGAGGCCTATAACATTCTTCGCTCATTTTTGTTAATCCGAGCTGTTCTGGGCTTAGCTCTGTGTGATGTGACTCTGCTCTCTGCTATCTACTTGTTTTTAAGTAAAACAGGCACATGTTTCTCTCAATCTGGCACTTTCAGTTCCAGGCGTCATCCCATTAACCTTGGGATAAACAGCCGTGCCTGTGCTACCATGGCAATGCTGACAGAATGGCGATTGCCTTGTCATTTCCGTTTTGTCCCCTGCAGTGAAAGCACGCATGCTGTATGCCGGCTGGCAGACCTCCCAGAATTGGCACACTAGCACTTGCAAAAATCTACGCTGATCAGTCCATATGCATGAGTACCACTGACAACAAAACATGGCCAGAAGATAGAAGGCACAGTGTCAGCAGTAAGGAGGGTCACAGCGGTTGTATAGATGGAGAAGCGCAAGAGAAGATCATCCTATGTGTGTGCTGCCTAATCTGTTCAGTGAATGCAGGCGCATCGGATAACATTTCGAACAACGCTCCTGCTGTCAGTTTCAATATGCTGATAACACTCCAGAGGGTGGAGCCGCACATGCTGCAGCACTCAGGAGTATCAAATGTCCAGGTTAGACAAGCGATGAGCTCACGGCTCGTATGATGTTCAGACAAGCCAAAGGAACAGACTGAGTCGCTAATCAGACAACGGCTGCCAAGGGTTATTTTTTTTTCTTGTGCCCTCACAAAATAATGTGTGTGGTAACATTAACATTGTTTAATGTAATATTGTACTCACAACTGTGTGAGATTAGACCCAACACAGTGAAATTGTGTACATGGTATACACGTTAAACTAGATTATTTTGGTAACTTAAACTAACTGAAGCTAAAACAAAGTATATCATTACCAAAGACCTAAGGTTATGGATCAGCCAGTGGACTTCCTCAATATTGCCATTTACAGAATGGTGTCATCAGCACAGCTCATGTATATATACGTATTTTTTTTAACCTTCAAATGAAGATACTGATTCACAGTGAGGTTAATCTAATTATACATAGTTTTTGAAGCTTGGATGGGGCCCTCGCTGAGGATGTAGAGCGTTTAAGGGCTTGTATATTAAAAATGAACTTTTAGGCATGGCAAGTAAAAAGCACTAGTCTGTCACACTACGTGCATTTTACAGTCCTATCTTCAGTAAACTGCTAAGCCGGAGCTCCTTTGCATAAAACAAACCGACAGACTTTATCCCTTTGTTCCACTTTCTCTGTGTCAGGCAGATCTCCTTACATGCTTCCTGGCAGCTCTGTGACCTAATGGCTGGGATGTGATGTGATGAAGGAAAGAGAGAGCGAGTTCAGAGCAAAAGCTGAAACTACTGAGGGAAGGGCGGGGGATAAAAAAAACAAAAAAACAATTCAGTTTACTGAATGATGCTGATTGTGAGTGTTTAGCAATTAAGATACAAACTCCCACTGCACCAACTATAAGCTGCCAGGAACGGTCTGCAGTTCATTGTCATTTCTTGGATTCGCTACACTGGGGCTCGGCCGAACACCTTTATTTTCTATGCAATGTGGGATTTTGGTATCATTGTAAAACACAAAAGGCTTCTTTGAAAGAAAGAGAACAGAGGGGAATATCTATCATAAAGCTCTGATTGCAAATGAGTCTGAATACATTTGAAACTATATCAGACAGCATGCAACTACAATCAAAGTGAGGAAACTCATTCTGGCAAAACTGGGGCAGCCAATTTTGGTGACTGACTGTTCCAGTCTAAATGGGGTCATGCTGCCAAAACTACCAATGTTACACCAGAGTGAAATAAGTGACTAAACAACATTTCAACCGGAGACAGAGTCCTTTTTGCTGGTGTTCAACAAGAGAAATGTAATGAATAAAAATTGGTACTCTTAGAAGTTTCAACACGTCCACAGATGTCTTACCCAGACATATAATGGAAACTTTCAGGTAACTGGAAAGGTGTTTATGAAAGTGAATCATTAATTGCAACAATTAGATTTCTATCTCCTGTACTCTCAAAAGGAGTTTCTTGTCAGAATCCTTTACTGGCTAATCTGCATAAGACGACTCAATTATCAGTGAACCATGAAGGTACAAACCATAATGCCCTCAGTGGGCGTCGGGATGCTTCAAAGAAAAGTGAAGAAATACGTGAATAAGAACAGTCAACCCAGGAATTGCAAAACAAGAAAATAATTGCAGTCGGCCTACCCACTTTTAAAACCTTTTTCTCAGCGTTCTCAACCAATATCCACTTCTTAGTGAGATCTAGTACTTGGTATATCAGTGCAGTTTGCAAGAATGAAAAAAGGCGTCTGGGGGTCACTGTGGGGGTACGTAGAGGGTGAAGCATGAGTGAGTCTTCAGTTACACTTCACCAAATTAAATGTGCATTTGCTTGACCTTGTCAATTCTGTGATGAACAAAGAGGTGGAGGAAAGCAAGTACACCAAAAATGTCTCTGTTCACAGTACTGTAGTGGCACTGGCTCAACTAGGAGAATTAGAAAGCCTCAGAAAGCTAATATAATATGGCAACATTTGGTCTCCAGGAAGAAGGGGAAAAAAAGAATGACCAACAAAGTATGCATCTTTAAACTTTAGTTTACATTTTCACAAATGATCACCAGATTTTTATTTTGTATTTATATGCACCATATTTAATGCAGGTGATAGCTGTACATGTTGGTACAAGCAGACTCTGAAGATCTCTATGTAAAAACCAAAAACAAAAGTTGAGTCGTTTTATAACAAATTAGTGCAACAACATTTGCAACTGGTAATTGAACATCAGAGGGTTGTGTTATTTTAATCTGAATTTTAAATGATCAAATGTTAAGATTCTGCAGACGCTACAGAGGATAGGATTTTTTTTCAAGCTTGTCAAAAGGAAGGCAGTATTGCTTAGAAACTAAAGGCAAGAAAAAAGTAATCAAAAAGCAAATAAAAGTAAATTAAGCTAGCAAGCAATTACATTTTTTATTACAGATTAAATCATACCAGGTTTGGTTCCTTCTCATGATACATTTACAGCTATTAGATTTCTGTAAGTTTAATATATGCAGTGTTTTAAAATGTATAAAAGTAATGTGAAATGTAACATTTACTTGTAATAGAAGCTTTATTATGAAATAAACCAAATTCAATTGCTGTATGTGCCTACATAAAGAATTCATTCAACTCTATACTTGGTTTCCATGTTAAATAGATTTACATTTTAACAATAACACTGTAAAAGTAACAACTTACAGGCTTAAATTGATCTAATTAACTGTAGAAATGCATTTTAGCACATAAGACAAAGTTAAATCCTACCCCCTAGAAAGCATTTGAAAATATTCAACTAACAGACACTAAACATTTTTTTCCTCTATGAGAGAAATACTTCATCACTCATTCAAATGACTTACTCAGTTTCAGGTGACTGCAGGTTTCCCCAACCTTATAAACAGTACTTTAACATAACGACCAAAAACTAGCACCACTGACTAACAATGAGCTGAGTTCAATTTTATGATCATTAATATGCAAATTGTCATGACCACTGATCAATGGCCCAGAGTACCATTCACAGAATGTTAGGAAATAGTTGCAATCACAGCATTGTAAAATGGCAAAAGATGTACCCTTAGGCCCCCTCCTCGGTAAATGGCTTCCTTGACTCCCTGCTCGAACCTATCCAGGATGTCTACATCCTCAATACTGAAAGAGTGGCCACTGGACATTAGGTGTAATTAGACTGCGGAGTCCTGGACTGATAAGATAGCTCTTCTGTGCTGTGCCATCCTCTTAGCCAGAGGTTGTTTGGTTTCCCCGATGTATAATTCACGGCAATCCTCCTGGCACTTAACACTAGATTTACTATCCTGCGCAAATTTGCGTAACTTCCCTAAACCCAACACCCCCTAGAATTACTGGCTTTTTTATTTTCTGGTGCAAGTCCCGAGGTGTTAAGCACCCCTGCTGAGATTTTCACAGGTCGTCAGCTTGTTTCTCCTACAACTTTTGTTGTGCAAACCACCCATTGTCCTTGAGGCCTGGCACATTTGCATTTGCTCACTCAGAGTTGCTCAGATCCAAGGCAGGCCAAACCTCTGTGTTACAGCTTTCAGAAATGCCTGGTAGAAATGCTTCAACTTACTCATGAGATTTTGACCACATTTTTTGCGGAAGTCACAACTATACTGAATGCACGACCGTTGTTGCCAGCTGCAAGAATGCTTGGTAGGGAACAGCTGTTCCCTCACCAAGGTTCGTTTCAAAGTTTGAAACACTTTGAAATAAAACAGACTTGTGTACCCATATATTGTGAATGTCTGTCTTTTGTATGTAGGTTGTAAGACAGAGGTTTGGCCTGCCTTGGATCTAAGTAAACAAATGCCAATGTTGCACAAACACACACACACACACACACACACACACACACACACACACACACACACACACACACACACACACACACACACACACACACACACACACACAGCAAATCTGCATTTATTTGTCCCACAAGTGGAAAATCTGCATTGTCATTGCAAAAAAGTGGACAGAGCACAGTATAGAAAGTGCACTATACAAACAATCTGGAAACATAAATATGGACACGTGTATTCAAAAATATTGGTGTATGTATACACACACACACACATCTATCTATCTATGTGTGTGTATATATATATATACATACACACACACACACACACACACACACACATATATATATATGTGTGTGTGTATATATGATATAGATGTGTCTGTGTGTTTAACTAGACTTTATGCATATTATATAAGGTGTGGCTATATAAATATATAAATATATGTACAACTCTGTGTATATATGTTTATGGACAGGCATGCAGGCAGGTAAGGAAGGAAAGTAGCCTTGCAGGGAAGGAAAACCTTGAATCTCTCATGGTTAGGGGTTGGGGGAGGGTGTGTTTGCACAACAAAAGCAGGAGAACAATGGAGCTGACGACCTGTGAAAATCTCAGCGGGGTGCCAAGAGGTGTTAAGGTCGGGGGGAATTTACGCAAATTTGCGCAGGCCAGTAAATCTAGTAGTAGGGACTTGCACCAGGGAAAAAAGGCTCAGTAATTCTAGTGTTAACCGCGTACACTGTACTACTCTGTTTGTGTTGGGAGACCCGATCCTTGGAGTGCACCAATTTTTGGTGTAGCATGTTTTGGGGTTTGAAAGCCACAGAGATGTGGCGTTTTGAGAAAATGCGTCTCAGTTGTTCCGATACTCCCACACGTAAGGGATCACACTAAAGGTTTTCGCTTAGGCAGCGGTTGTCCTTCTCTGCTGGATTGCCTGGAGCATTCTTTAGATGCCTTTCCAGCTTTGACAAATGTCCAACTGGGATAACCACATTTATTCAGGGCATTTTTTGATATGATGTTACTCTGTTCCCTGACTGCTGTGTCTGTGGGAATCGTGTCTGCTCTGTGGTGTCATCCACATACCTGAACCAATGGCTCAGTGGTGTTCCAGGATGTGATAACAGAGCCCGCTTTTCCACTTCCTCCACATACAAACTGACCACAATGGGTTAAACTTGGGAACCCATGACACACCCATTTCTGCCTGCAGTACTGACCCTTGAATGTAAAATATGTACATTGAAGACCGTTCCAAGAGCAGACACACTTAGTCAGTGCTTAGGGTGGGGTCATCCTGTAATCTGTTACGGACTGCACTGCTTCACTAATTGGAACATGAGTGAAGGGAGATGAAACGTCATACGAGACGCATTCTGAACGTGGCATTTTGAGCTGCCTACCAACCCTACCTTAACAACGAAGCTAGAAAATTTGTAACCAAGTCAGCTGAGACTGAAGAGTTAACTTTGATGTGTGACAAAATGCATTTCCCACTGAAAACGCTACAAAATGAACAACATCAACTTTTTGGAATTTCCTTACTTTGATGATTGAGCATGCATCGAGACATGCTTAGACTTTGTTTTTTACTAAAGTTAGCACTTGAAATTGAAAAATACAGTGTTAAACAAAAAATATCAGCCCGCTGGGTCATGAAAACATATTTTTTAAATTTGTGAAAAATTACAAAATTCACTCAACTCAATTCATATTTTTAATAACAAAATTGAAGCCATCAGACTGGACTTTTCTGAGAATTAAGAGATGAATCAAGCATAACATTGGACAGTTAAAACTGTTCTGTTCATGAATACAAGTAACTGATTCGGCATCTCGATCAGAAATATAATAATGTGCTTTACGTCTTTGCTGCTTTTTGGAAAACAGTAAATTGGAAAATTCATGGATAAGCTCACATACTAACCATAAACAATAGTTTTGCTCATTACTAGTACAGCTGTAGCATAAACCTTTCATTGGGTGGTGGTAATGTGATTTGTAATGTGATGCAGACATTTGTGCATCGCATTACAAAAAGAACTATTTCCTGGTTATTGTAGCTGAACAGCAAATGGACTTGGGCTACATATGATCCTGTAGCCAGTAATTGTTTTGCCATCATTTGTAATTTTAGCAAGAAAAAACAACATCCAATGAAACATTAGATCCAGCGGGTCATTAATCCATGCCCAACTTAGCCATCATATACAAGTGCTTAAGATTCATTTTGAAGTTGTACTGCCTTTTATCCATGCTGCAGGTCATATACTGACCCATTTTTAAAATAACAGGAGGCCAGTTGCTTTAGAATTTAGCGATGACTGACATGATAAGACATAGGTTTCATTAAGAGATTGTCCTTTCAGTTTCAATCACACGCTTTTCTCTGACTGCTTCTTGGGTTGGTACGACATGGTCGCTGCTTGCCAAGTCTGGAAGATCAGCATTCATATATCATCCTCGACAACTACAGCCAAAGTCACCACTATGCCTCTAACAGACTCTACCGAAGGCTTTCCTCTGCTGCTATCCATCTGCCATGGAGGTTGTAGGCCAAATTAATTTCTTGTACAGTCCTCAAGCACAAACAAGTTTTCTGCCACTGAATTAGACACAGAGTGCTTTGGGTTTAGCTTGACTTCTTAAAAGCTTTGCCTTCTTCAGAACAGTCAGCTTTTCGAAAATGTGAACAAGCTTGCTGGCTCATCCGAAAAGGATCAAGCAGTATGGTCATCACAAGAAAAGAAGAAAAAATAAACCACAATGAAGTTAACCTGTGTCAAGAAAAACCTTTTCTCCTGCGGGGGGCTTCCCTGCGACCAATTAGCGGGACTGAAGCCAAATGTTCCAGAGAGAGAAGTGCAGGTCAAATGCCTTATCCCCAGGGAAGTAATAATCACAAGCTAGAAAGTGATGAACCCATAATATGGAACTATGATAGGAATGGGCTCTTTTAAAGCCTGTTCATAAGTCCAGCCAATCTGCCTTTTCCATTGGAAAGTAACTGTTGGAGAGCGGCGATTCTGAGGACAGCGCTGACACAGGAATAAACTCACTCTTACAAAAGTAACTTGCCAAATTAAATCATTTAGAATCAAGCCAAATAAGAAGGTTCCTCATACACTGAAGATCAGTGACTGGAAGTAATGCACATTAATGTTACTGACTGGCCCTTAATTGGTCTACTGAATTTACTGCTACTGTCCCTTTAGTCACAGTCTAGAAAGCCACAGCTTCACAAGAGTAGGCAGGAAAAAAGAGAGAGAGTCTTGTAAGTCAATAGACCTTTCAAGAAAGTCACTAAGCTGGCAAAAAAATTTCCACCACCCCTTGTCTGCAATAAAGAACAAAATACTCGTGTCGTACATGATTTCACATTGATCCAATCATTACAAAAAGAGAATTAAAAACCAAGAAAAGTCTATACACAACCTAGCCAGATGAGTACTTTTTATTCCACTTTCTTGTAAAGAGCCATTAGCATCCTGTGACATGTTAAAGGAACTGACACTAATTGACAGGTAACACTGAGGGCCCAACCACTACTAGACACTGGAATCTCATTTACCTTGAAGCGAGCCACTTTGTGTTTGCAGTAAAACATGTGTTGTGTGACTAAAATCTGGAGACTTCGCCTGTTTGCGGAGCAGACAGGTTAGGAGGAGGAGCAGTAGCGGGTGATTTTATTTGATTGGCTTAATGGCTGAGAAAATGACACGGTTTTTCCAGAAGTAACAAAATTAAGACATCTGTAAACTCGGCCGCGAAGAAAAACTGCACGTTTTCATCTAAATTTAAGTCCGTTCTGCTTTTAGGTTACATAACAGTTTCTTTGAAGCATTATCTTAACCCAGACATGTCTCATTATGCAATTAGCAGCGTGACCTCATACCCCTCACTCCACCCAAACATTCAAGATCTCGGCTTCGCCTCCAGCTCGCGTCTGCAGTAGAGGGTGGAGGAAAAGACAAACAATGCATTCGTCTCTGCCCATAAAACAATGTGCCTCACTAAGTGCTTTGAAAGACAAAGAGCTGCTAATGTTTATCTACGCAATCGTTCAGCGATATTAGGCTTCAAATTATTAACTATATTATACATTTTCAGGTAATTTAGATCAGAGTTTTAGCATATCATCTGCCTTTCAGAACTAATAATAGAAAGCAATAACTTTTAAAACCCCACATAAACATGAAGCATTGAAACGAGATTGTCCATTAGACGCCTACATGAAGCCTAAAAGTAGATTCAAGATTCAAGACCTCTGTCATTATGGCAGCACAACAAAATTACAATTACACCAATCTCACCTGGTGCGTGACATTGAAAATAAAATAAAAAGGTATAAAAAAAAATAATATTCTCTCTGTAGTAATGTGGTTTAAAAAAAAAAAAAAAAAAAAATAGGACTGTTAACGAAGGTACAAGCCCGAGAGACATTCCCATCGTGATGAATTGCTTTCTACAAAACTGACAATATTCAAATCAAAATCTAAATATGCTCATTGTCTCACTGCGTCAGTGTGAGACTATACACGCATTGATTTCAGGTGGTCTTGCTGAGTTCTGAGAAGAAGGCATCTGATAAGAATGGCGCCACAGCCGTCTCAGAGCCTGAGCTCAATCTTTAATCAGAGGTCATTGTGTTCCACACAGCAGCCCCAAACACATAAAAGCAGGTAGAGGAAGTGCTAAATCATACAGGCATTGGGGTCTAATTGGCCACCAGAATGAGCTCCAGCCAAAATATTGTTTTCCCTTGGCGCTATCTGCTTCCATCTCGTGGGCTTTCATAGAAACTGTGGCTTCCTGTTCTTGGGTGTTGGCCACTGCATAAGTACAACATCCCCTAGTCTGTAAAAATAATCTCCAGGACCTTGTGTAAAGAATGAGAGGGACAGAAATACATTCTGTCCCGCGAGGAAGAGCTTCCCTTACAATTCAAAAGCTCTAACAGTTTCCCCTTTAATTTGGCCAAGAGTCAGCAAGCCAACAAATGCTTTGGTCACTCTGAAAGACTCTGTGGATGGTCAGCATGTAATCAACTATACTAGATTTTTTTTTTTTTTAATTAAATAAATTACAAAAACATTACTCAAATTTGTTGGCATGCTGCATAGAGATACTGAGAACAGTACCTTCAAACACATTTCAGATGCGCTGTGCTACAGCGTGTGGTGTGACTAAAAGATGATGCAAGACAATGAATCATTGCAAACTTAGCATTTACACCGCACACTTAACTTAACCTTTAACCCCAGCATGAAAAATCCCCAAAATAATCAGTCCATATTTACACACTCGAGGCCGATTAAACTCACTCTGGGTTACATTTCCCTACTCTTGAATAAAGTGAGCGTTACACAACTAGCGAGGAGATCGGTGAAATGTCTGCCTGTTTATTTCCAAAGCAGCTCAGTGCACAAGAATTAGCTCACCTTTGTGCTTCATAACAACATGCTAGTGGAAAGCTGTTACAATTTTACGCGTTAGTGTCCATTTTATGTAATTTATTGATTGTATGTTGCAATTTGAATTTATTTATATTGTGTTGTAATAAAGACAATATATTGTTAAATGCAAGGAGATGTGACAGAAACTTAATTCAGTTTCAATTTTTGCTTTGTTGTTTAAATATTTGTTGTAAAAAGTGTAAAAGGCATTGTACCAAAAACTTATGAGTGTAACATGTAACATCAAGTCCAGATAGATGCTTTATTGTGAAATACACATAAAATTAAACCTCCTGTGTGCCTATATAAAATAAGGCATTTAAAAAAAGAAAACCATATATCCAAGAAGAGACATGCTCATTATTCTTGTGCATTCACCTCGTCAAAACAGGAGATAAATGGGGACAAAAAAATATATTGTCAACATTATGAAAAGCTTTACAACGGTTCATGTGTATAATTTAATGTAGTTGTTAAAAACTGACCAGCAACACAATCTGGGCCAAAAAAAAAAAAAAAAAAAAAAAAAAAAAAAAAAAAGGATTAAATGCCGTATTGTAAAGAACTGTGCTGGAAAGGTTGACAGCATTTCTAGCTCCAGGGTATTTACACATCTAGCTATGCAATTTAAATGAGTTTAGCTTTTTTATTATAAATTTACTGCGAATTGTGAATTTGGAAGTACCATACTTTATGTAGATTTCTTATAACACGCTTCCAGCTAATTTACGTCATTTAGCTAAGGATTACAAGCCTTATGATTGCCTGGATAATGAGTAGGTTTGAGAGAGTAGGGCTGCGCATAACTCAAATAAATAAACCGAATGATTAAAAGCCTTTTCCTCTTCACTTTATGGTTGTTTTTCCTGCACATTTAAGTTGTTTTTTTCCCCCACACAAAGACCAAGTGTTTTCTCTCTGGGTTTTGCCCTCTGTGTATCAGTGCACACTGAAAGCAATCCAACACTGCATCACTGTAAGGAAGCCTCCTGCTAATTGTAAACAGGAGAGGGTGGTGAGCACTCTGTTGAGCAGAACGCAGATCTCCTCTGTAGAGCTGCAAAGTGAAACACTGATTAGTGATGCTACATTACTCTGCTTTGTCCAAGGGCAACTGTTCCATATCAGCCAACTCTGGGAAACGCAGACGCTAACCTCAGCACTCATAAATGCCCTGCAGCTGCGTGTGATGGACGTTTTAATATAAGAGAGTGTGATTGTATTCAAATCACAGTCAAAATTACACTAAGGGATAATTAGCATTTCAGGAGTAGTAGTAGTAAATGGCGATGAAGATGAAGCACTGAGGCTGAAGTATATAGATACGCTAATGTGGCACGCCATCTGTGCTATATGCATTTATGTTAGTGACGGTCCTCAGAGCAAACACTAAATAATCATTCCTGCATACTCTTACTGCAGAGGGAGCGCTGGTAGATGCCTGCCACAGGGCCCTAATTCCAGGGACTGAGGGATGAAATGGTATGAGGCTGAGATGACTGTGGGTCACTGTGCAGCGATAAACCAGAACAAGCATAAGGAGGCTGTCGCCTCTCAGGGGGAGAGAGGTTGTGAGACAAGCAGAAACCTCTCACTTACCTGCCTGTCTGTGCATCGGGGATGACCCCACAGTATGAGGTCAGGACTAAGCAGACCATTAGCCACAGTCTGCAGGTGGAGGTGAAAGATCTCCACCCACACAGTGCCCCACTCCAGATGACATGTTATCTGGAATTATATTTCACCAGCTTGTATTATTTTGTAAGAGCTCCTATTTTAAGCCTTTGGTCATGCAGTGCCATTTTTATGGTGTGAAAACCAGAAAATGTCTAACAGTTAGAGTCAGTGTGAGCCGTTGCAAAATGTACGGGAAAAAACAAAAAACTCGTTTCTAACACTAGTCAAAGTTTCAATATAGATTGTGGAAGAAAAAGAGAAAAGCATGAATGACAGGGAGGAATTTTGACTTTAATCGCACAGTGGAGATCAGCCCTGCAAATCACTTGTATACAAGCTGCCTGGGACTGAGATCCATTGTTTACCCTTGTATAACAACCTCCTACAGGCTTATGCCCTCTTCTGTTAATCCACTAGTATTAACAGAAATAATAAATGTGCAAAAACACATGGGAGATTCACTGGTCAAAAAGAAAGAGAAAAATAAAGGACAGTTACTCTAAGTAATGGCAAGAATTATTTGTACTAGTTTAGAAAGAAGCAAGGCCAAAAAAAAAGAAAAAAAAAAGAAGAAGCCTTAAATCGCTTCACACTTCCTAAACATTTTCCGAGGCTGCTGTTACTACTTCAGTGTCTGGGTAATGAATGCAGTAGAATGGCTGGTTATAGCCAAAGTTTGGGTGATTGTCTGGGGAAGGTCACAAAGTCTCCACTTTTAATAAGCGCCTTCCTCTTTGGTTCATGAACTCCCTAAAGAGATACATCCAGCAAACTCTGAGCGAACTCAGCCATTATTGCGAGATATTTAGGTAACAGAGCAAAACAGACAGCGGTGGGCCATCTCTAAGACCTTCTTGGCACAGGTAAACATCACCTTTAGCCAAATTATCTTTTCGATTTGTTCCGGTAAAGTTTGACCTGAACTAAACACACATGTTTTCATCTGCTCCACACTGCACAGAGAAGCCTCCGCAGAGCCAAACCCTTATTTTCTCGGCTTATTCACACGGATCCAGTCATTCTTTGCCCGGATTTTGCCTCTGCCAGGTCGAGAGCTAAGGCAGAGGTGGGTTTTCAGCGTTTTCCTGTCTTAGTGTCTGTAAGAAAGCCTTCGTAAAAACTAACACACCAGATTTCCTGAAACTTGGTGGGGTTGTGGAGCATGGCTTAAGCAACTCATTAAGGTTTGGTATGAATCCAGACCACTTTATTTAAATTTGCAAAATGTGGGATTTGCCTTGGCACGGGATAGGCTCTCTCCAAGTGCCCTTTCAGTTAAAGCTCAACAGAGCAGAAAATGTGTCCATGTGTAGTTACAAGTGCGTCAGTCAGTAGATGCAGAGATGGGGGAAGAGAAAAAAAAAAAGTGGAAGAAATGAAAACTGAGGGAAGATGAGAGAGCAACAGTGCAGTTTTTTAGCCTTGGGTACCCCGAAACCGCTAATTAGGCCACAAACTCCCAAGATTGCACATGACCACATCCCAAGATGAGTGTTAAACTAAGCACAGCGAGCAGCCATTTTAAATCAAGCCGTAATCCAGTCCACGTCTCCCCCTCCTTACTACCCCACGGCACCCACAAGCAAAGTGCTGCTCGGAACTGAGATGTGGTCAGCATTAGGAGCGATGGATGGGGAGGGGAATTTAAGAACAGAAACGAGGCGGGCGCTCACATAAAGAGGCAGAAAATTGATTCCCGGGGAGAAGAGAACGCTGCTGAAAACCGGCTACGTTCATTTCAAAATAAAGTTGCTGTAGGCAAAATAAGAGTTTGGAAAAACAAGCTCTCTATTCCCCGTCACAGACTCGAGTTATTCCGTCTTCACTACACCTCACAGATACATGCATTAAGAGATCAATAAGAAGTCCATCTTGTTGTGAGTCACAACTCACTCAAATTAATACAAGATTGGTGACGTCAGCAAAGTAGCTAATGGATAGCACTAAAGATACTCGTGTTCTCATGGATGACTGATAAACTGGTCCTTTGCAGTCTGGTTTTAAAGTGGAATTTTTCCTGAAATGTATTGTGTGGAAATAAATGGCTTTATTTATATTCTCAGCAAAGTGTAGACATTAGCCCACTCGCTCCCCCTCCAACATATGAATTATTTTTTTCCTCAATTCAAACAAAGGTCCTTTTATAAACCCTACTTACCGCGGGAGTATCATTTTCACCTTTCAGCTTTAAACCTACTGAAAATAAGCGGAAATCAGAGAGGATGTTTGGGTACTGCACAAAAGGTTTAGACTACCACACATTTTGGAATGCAAAGAACAGCTTCTACTCCAATAATTTCATGATACATCTACATTATTTATTATCCCTTGCAGGTATATGAGCTCCAGCTTAAATCAGTCATGAGACTGCAAGACAAAGGATGACAGGCCTGAGTGATCTTCTTTTTTCTCCTACTTGCTACCGTGAGAATATGAAGCTGGGTCACCCTAAATTAAAATAAATGTCTTTGTGTTTGCAGAAAGATAATGGTACCGATTGTTTGAATTTCATCGCAGCACTTCTCAGGGACTATATATTTAGTTTTCTTGAGTCAGCAACACAACAGTAGTTATAATTCATAAAGCAAAATTACAGACATTAACCCAGTCACCAAAATCTCATACATGCATTTTAATTACAGAAAAAAAGAAGACAAAACAAGATATCGCACATCCCACAGGCACAATTAGCTCAGAAAATACAGTATTAAAAAAGGCCTGAACCACTCTGAGCTACGGCCCTCTCTGTGCTCAGCTCACATCCTCAGCAGCTATTACTCTTAGAGTTGTTCTGCAAGCTAAGCAGGGACAACAATGGCTACATGTTTACACAGCAAGTGTCCTTATAATTTAGAATCTAGACAGAAATCAGTGTAACTCAGTAAAGTAGAGGTAGTAGCGCGGCATAAACAATCTAACAAGCCAGGGAAAGTCAGCGAACTGGAAGCAGTGCTAGACCTCATCAGCTACTTCCATTCAGTTACTCACTGGTTTGAAGGTCTAAGTAGAATTTTATGCCAACATACCTCACTGCACTTGAACAAATGATCATAAATCAAACGTTGTTTTAGAATTCGAGGGAAGCATTACACGTCTTCCAAAATTGTGCCATTATGCCACTATTATAGCCTTGCCCCCTATAGTTAACTCCTCACCTCTAGGGGGATGTGCGCTCATTACAAAGTAAGTCATCATGATTATGAGTTTAAAAATTTGCTGAACCGCAATCTAGCTCATTCTAGCTCATCAGCATAACCATATTAGAGAGGAAACCTGTGGGCTGGCAATCTCACACTTCCTCAATATTGCAGTCCCAGCAGGCCGAGCATGTCCGCATCCATTAAGTTGGACCTGAGCCACCCACTAAGCCTAATATGGTGCCACGAGGCACACTAACACTATGTGACGTCTGAAATTTAATTAATTAGGTTTACACAACAAACATGTCAGTCCAACGCATCAATCTGCTCCAAACAAGGAAACCAGGAAATTTGGCTGCGCTTATCGCAGACGTTGTACTTTGGACTTTTTGCTTTATGCTTCAAGGTGGTGCCGGCCGAAGACGCTGTTCTCCGGACATATCCGTGTATAAACACAAGCAATTAAGTTCTGAAAAACCTCACTCATACAGCATTAACTCAGGGTGCAGGAATCCCTAATTTATTTCAATTCTTAATATATTTACCTCATCTAGAAAAAGGAAACAGATTGTCAGAGGCAGTGGGAAGTAAGATGATTTGGAGCTCAATTCTGCTAAATTGGTTGCTGCCAGTGTGATACATCATGGAGAATTAAGATGCCTCTCCCCCAGCACAGAACTTCGGCAGCCATATTGGCACATCTGTCAAGGGCCCACCCTTGACAGAGACAAATAGACCAATTCTGGCACAGGAAGGCTGATCCAAACTGCTAGCAATAACCAAGATGAATAATGAGCCAGCTTGGTCCCCTCGCAAAATTCATTTTTAATAATTAGTGTTCTTGCACCTCTCATTTTCTCTCAAAATGAGTGCAGGTACATCTACAGGTTGATACACACATCAGCAAGACTGGAGGAATATAGATGATGTTGTGTTAAGCTTCCATCATCACGTAGAATGCCTGCGACTATAAATGCAGGGTGTAAGACAGATGAATCTCTCTCTGTACTCCTAGGAGGAGGAAATTAATCAAGTCGCTCTGTGGGTAGGCAGTAAAGGAATCTCACAGGATGAGCACAACAAAGTTCAGGAGGACCTTTCGTTTCACAAACCGAATACTGTAAAGGAGCGCAGTGGCTGCTGTGGAAACAAAGAGAAAAGTGGAGGAGGCGCTTAAGTGCAGAGAAAACTGATTCCTACAGTTCAAGTAGAAGTGTGACGGAATAGCTGCTATTCTGGACAATCAACACTTGTCATTGGATAAGAATCTTTGTCAGGAAGCTACCAGTATGCACGTATAACTAGAAAACAATGCAGGCACACACTGTCCGTGGGTTTCTCTCAAATCCTGGAATTCTGATAAAGGCTCCTCTGACTCGTTGCTTCAGGATCTAATTTGTATTTAATATTTTTCTTTCCCCAAAACAATTCTTTGAGTTATTAGTCTGTGCACACTCTACCAACCAGGGCTGATCGAGCATACTCAAGCCCTTAGGGAGGATTCACACATATGTTCAGCTTCAGTGCTTGACAGTGGGCATGCCTGACGTTTGGTGGGGGAGCAATCTTTGCTGGCGCTATTGTTGTAAGCTAACAGAGCTTTGATCAGCAGCTAGGGTAAGCCAAGCTAGCTCGAATGCAACATGGTGGTTACTAACATAAAAGATCAACTTCTCCTTCACGCTTCACGCACAAGCAGCTACCGCGCTCTCACGGGATGCCCTCATGTCGCGAGCTGATTAGGCAGCAGCTGCAGCGTTTTTCGTTCACATTGGGCAAAAGTTAAACTTCTTCCAACTATTCACCATGAGCAGCATCAGTAAATGCACAACTCAGCCGAGCAAGGGTTAGGATGGCATCCCGTTTAAAATGAAAGAGAGCTGACGCTTCAAGCCTGAAATATAGACGTGTGACTCTTTCCTTTGTTTAGCAAGCAAGGAGAATCAGCGTGGACACTTCAACAGTCTGGAATTTGTGAGCGGCCTCTGGGTGAGTGCGCGCAGCAGTTAGGTGACAGATCTCTTTAAAGTGTAATGACTTACTAATGCACATTTTTGCATGGTTAGTACAAACATATTGGATTGTAATATCAGTCATTCTGATTGCAAACTCAAACGACATGACGTCTATCTAAAAATATCATTCGACTTTACTTTCATTGGAATTTAAATTTAACTGTAATTTCCAGCTTACATTCAAAATATTTCATCCTTGGGGGGAAAAAAAAGGATCAAACAAATTTTTTTGCGTTAATTCGGAAAGCGAAATGATTCGTTCTACATCATGATTCAAAACAATCAGGGGAAAATCGCCTCCATTTATAATGAAAAACTTGTTTCATCACTTGGAGCATGGTGAGACGCTTCTTTCATTGGGGAACGAGAGAGAGAAGGGGGGAAAAAATGTCATCTTCATCCCTGAACATTACATCCTGAAGGCTATGCCCCATACATTACCCTCTATGCCTACTCATAGAACATCCATATAGCGAGGGACCTTTACTTTAAACTCAAGTGCTTCTTATACACGGAAGTCTACTGGGAGCAATCCTCCTCTCGATTCATTACCTCCAAGAGGCAGAGCTCCTTCTGTTGGGCACCATGACAACATGGCATTGCTCTTTTCCCTCCAGCCGTTGTAAGGGGGTGTCAAAACGCAGGAGAAAAACTGCACTGCCTTCAAAAGCACCGAGCCAATTTAAGGTTACATGAATCATAGGGTTTAACATGTCACACCTAACTAAGCAACCGGAGAGGAATAGACACATTTTTGAAACCAACCCAATCACTGGGCTCTAAAAATCAATCCTGCAGCGTGTTGTTTAAACAAATGTGTGTCTTAATAAAGATTTATTTATAGTAAGATCAATTATACAGCGGCAGAATAATTTGCAATTGACAAGTTTATCTTAAAAGCTAGGCAACAATTTTTTGCTTATTAG
Organism: Oreochromis aureus; assembly: GCF_013358895.1. Taxonomy (NCBI): domain Eukaryota; kingdom Metazoa; phylum Chordata; class Actinopteri; order Cichliformes; family Cichlidae; genus Oreochromis; species Oreochromis aureus. The sequence goes on along the minus strand of NC_052946.1, from coordinate 25,557,563 downwards.
CTACGAGGGAATAACGCAATACATCTCAAGAGGTGAAGCTAAAAAATAAAAAAAAATAAGAAACTAAAAGCGCTCGCAGTGCCAGAGCCGAGGGTTAATTCAAAACCAAAATAAACAGCCCTGGCAATCAAGAACAGTGAGTTACCTAATCTTGTTCTGTATCCTCTAAAGTACTAATTAAGTTGGATCAACATAGCAGTTGATTGAAAATGACACTTCATTCACTTCATTATGTGAGACATGAGTGGAAAGATTGCTAATGATCATGGGCAACCTCAGTGAAGTGGAATAAAACAGTTAGGCTGAGGGGAAACATAATCCACACATATCAGACAATCCCAGGCTCTTCCAGTTGCTACAACTGCTTGTCGGGGTGGCTTTCATCCAAACACCCATAACCGCTGCATGAAAGACAGTAGGAGCTCTATTCATACGAAGCACTGAGCTATTAGTAAGTTATTACTGTGAAAAATTACTGAAATGCAGAGCCTTTAGCTATGTTATTAATTTGCGGAGGTGGACTACTAGATCATCTGAAGGATTATGGTTTCAGCGTGTGCCCTTTACAGCATTTTTAATTTCACCAGTTTTGCAGAGTCATTTTTTCCCCGCAAACCAAAATCATAAGTTCCTACGGTGATCAATGGAAGGACCGTTTAAAAAATTAACAACGACTGCTTCAACAGTCTGAAATGACATGCGAGATAATTCAACGACTACAGAAAATCTCATAATACATGGAGGGGGGGGGATGACAATTTTCTTTGGGACGCTGATCTATAATTTTCCCCAACATCTAGTGCTGGTATTTCTTCACTGTGTTTTTCTTTTCCGTATCTCATTCTACACACTGTTACAGGGGATCAGGCATAATGCTTCTGCAAATGCACGTTAAGGTACTCCAACTGTTGTGCTGTAATTAAACTAGAACAATAAATCCACAAGAGACCAATCAAAAGCAAACTACTGCATATATTGGCCAAAAACATAAAACTTATGATGAAGGAAGCCAAAGAAACTAACAGAGATGATGTGAAAACCTGCAGAGATATAAAAAGGGGAAAAATGATGCATAGCTATGTTCCTGTGGGAGTCTTACAGTGAGTATGATATCATCCCTCTTATGAAAAATGCCTCCACGAACACTACACACACACACATACGAACACCCCCCACACACACAGACACACACACACACTCACAGCATGCCTTAAATAACTTTTAATCAAATTTCAGGGTGCAGGTTTCGAGGCTACTTTTACTGAGGTTCATAATCCAAGCACACAGGAAGGTGATATGTCATGTGCTTCACTCCTCAATGCACTAGACTAATATGTACAAAGTAAGGGGTTAGCACCCTCTTATGGAAAATATGAAGCAATAATTAATATCATTAAAAGCCAACTCACATCACTGTCACGTGTAGCCAGATTTTTTTAGAGAAAAACAAAAACTGCGCAAAAATCAGTCGTCTTTTTGGAAACGCAGGCGAGTTTAAAGAAAAAAGATCTGATCATCAAAAAATAAATAATTTTTTTTTCATCACTATGTTTTATTTTTGCCTGAGAAACATCATTTCACATTCTTGGAACAGCCTCACTCCTAAAGTAATCACACTGGTGGCACAATGCTCCTCTATAGGTTACGTTCAGTACTCGTGTGTCTCGCTCACAGTGCTAGTCTATCTGTGCAGTTGCTCCTAGCTTCAGGCTAGCCCGACTGTGTGCGTTTCTTTTTACACTCACTTGCACAGAGCAAATGCCTTTAATAACCATTTAGCTGCTAAGGCACGCTCCTCTGTCCTCCATTCACAGCCTTAGCCGCTAATTACCTTCCCCAAGTAATGGCCATTTCTGTATTCCCTCAGTTCTTTCCTTTTATTTTTTGTACAATCAGCCAGCTGTCTTGACTGGTAGGAACTGGTGGTCTACACGGACCTGAAATGAATGTCCAAAACTCAAATCGTGTCAGCCAGTTGCCTATCTTGATATTTTGTTTTTCTTATTTGTTTTATTTTATTTTTTGGCCACCATCCCAGCATAGAAAAACCCAGATACCCAATTACCGGCCCTTCTCTTGCCAACCACGCATATTACTCTGAACAAACACAGCATATCAACACAAAAAATAAGAACTTTAGCAAGACAGTTATAAAAAAGAAGTATGTCAATGGTGCTGCAGGCTGTTTATTAACGATACCTAATATACTGTCGAAAAACAAAGCCCTAGAATTTAATTGACCAAAGAAGCATGCCAACCCAAGCCTGATGTTCTAATTAGAAAATAAGAAGGACCTCAGCATGAATATCGAGATTGTGTCCCACAGGAGTGTGGACTCAGGTGTGGTCAAAAGATGCTCCTGGCAAATAATTTACTAGTCTTTTAAATGGGAGGGGGTGGCAGGAGAGGGATCAGACTAGCTGCATAGCCTAAAAGTAAGAAATCATTCAAAAAGCAAACCAGAGCACAACTCTTTATGAATTCTCAGCAGATATTAGGCATTTGCAAAGTGCTGTCATTGGCATTCACAGCAGCTGATAAGAGATGGGAGAAACACCTCAGTTATGTTATTGAGTTATGACATTGTACAGAGTTTCGATCAGAGGGCAGTCTGCAACGACGAGTTTGAAAGGGTGAAAACGAACAAAAAAACAACAAACAACTGAGCCAAGCAAAGCGTAAACAAGTAATCCATTGCACTGAGATTGTTAGTAATGACTCAAACAACTACACATAACAAATGTTACTGAAATCTGTTCGTGTGTCTCAACGAAAAACAGAACAATACGAGTGATATATTAGGGTTTATAAAATCATCAAATATTCGCATTTGACTTAAAAATCCTATATCACTCGTGCTCCATGTACAAGGTTAAACAAACTGGCAACACAAACATTTACAGTCTTCATTCAAAAATACTTTAAATGTCACTGAGAATATAATACACCCATTATCAGGCAGTGCTAGCAGCAGCTAGCACTTGTTTCCTTGCAGGTTAACGTCCATACAGGAAGAATGTGGTTATGCATCATTTGGGTCAACTGGTTATTTCACTTTAAACCCATGCAGCAGACACTTTTCATTTTCTACATCCAAGTACTGCAGACATGTGTTGATTGACTAATACATGTTTACATTTGGTCCTGAAGAAAACAAACAAAAAAACAAACAAACATCCGATGCAGATGTTTAATAAAATGTGGTCAGTAATTAGTGCCAATATTTTGATTTATCTTGTTTCTGTTGTCATTTATTCACCCCTGTGGTGCAAAAGAAACAGATATCATTATTGGAAAAAGCTTAAACGTTCTAAGGCTTTTCAGCTTTTTATTCATGTCTATCTCTAAACATTTAACCAGTGTGAAATTGATGTGTGACCCAAAACAAAAAGAAGCAAAAAACGGTTGCTCTCATCAGTATTTTGTCACTTCATTTGCTAAAAGGCAAATTTCTATGTTTGGTCGATGAATGCATTCCAAACAGGACAGAAATACCAATGAAGAGCAAGACACAGTTACAGTGTTTTACAAGAGTGGTGGACCATCTAAACTAAATCAATTATTACAACCACTAACATCATTGGAAAAAAGAAACACACACTCTGACCTTTAGGGGGAAAGAGCAGCAGCACCATTTCATGCAGCAAATGCCATATATTTGGAGTGTGGCCATTACTGAAGGTACAAATTAAAGTCATGTCAGGTATTTGTGGTGTACCACCTCACTTAATCCTTGCTACAGGTGATTTTTCACCAGGCTTACTGAGCCTACTGCCATTACACATTGGCACAAACAGAAAATACTAAGTGGGCTAGGGCTGCGCCACATCATCTCGTCTATGATAATCCTGATATAAATGTATTGTTGCTATGGCAATGCCATGCATTCACGCTGCCTTGCAAGCTCAACAATGAGACAAGCCCAGGCATGTCTGACAGCGAGACCTTCTGATGACAATTTCGCACCTATAAAGGAAGCCGCTTCAACAACCTCGCAGAGAAACGCAGTAGTTTTTAAATTATGCAAGAAAATTGTTCCCACTAAAGCTGGAAACAAACTCGTTTCAGCACTTGAAGGAAAAAAAAAAAAAAAAAAAAAAAAAAACCCACATCGTCAAGCACGACCAGGCTATGAAGGAGAAGACACTAGCAGCTGGTGATGTGTGACCCAAAAGTAAACAAATGAGTCAACCAAGCAACACTTGCTGCACTCGCTAGTTGCATTCCATATGACAGGAAGAGCAAACGGTGGATGGAAATTACTGATGTGTAAAGCAGAGCTTTAAGCAGCAAAGCTCGACCCAAGACAAAACATCACAGGTAGAAAATATTTCTCGGTTTTATTATGTGACAATTTTACATTTACATTTATAATTTAACAATAAAGTAACTCAAGTGTTAAGTAGTCATGTTGTATTTGTACTTAAGATTTCCATGAAAAACATAATTTAGGCTACTTTTGTGCTTACATGTGACTTGAGCTGTGTCACTGGATATAATGCTGTGTCACCACCACCACACTCTAATGCTGCTGCTAGAACCTCTTGTCACTAGATTCACACTTCAAACTAGGAACTGTGTCATCAAGTAAAAAGATGGAAAATGCCCTGGATTTGCTTACATTTAAAAAAAGCTGCTGCATGTAAGCTGCAAGCAACAATTAAGTCTTGCTCTTTATTTCTTTCTTAATCAGAAATATCGCGATATAATTTTGAGGCTATAATGCCCACCGCTAAAGCAGACCAATGCCAAAAACCCTGTATATGGCATAATGTTGCATCATTATCTAATTAAAGAACCAAAGCTGTTTATTATGATCACAGTTAAGACAGAAGCAAAATGTGATCAGGGGTTCTGTTTTTGTAGGCTGCACAGAAAACAATGCCATATCTGAAGTGACCAGAACTCCTAAAACAGGCTCCACACACCTTGTGGATGGCGAAAGAGCAATCACGCTCTGATAGTCAAAGCAGGCATTCTTTTCACTGCCTTTACTCGACAACTGGGAGAGACGAGGGCCACAATCAGGAGTGACATGAATACCAAACAAACTTGACTCCAAAGTAGCCACAGTTTGTTTTTGTTTTTTGTGTTTTTTATTTGCACAATTTTCTTGCCTAAAACCACAAGAGTCTAGGTTCCCAACTGGAGCGCCGAGGACAAAATATTCCATCAGTATATTCATTTTCAGAGCCACGATGCACTCCACCGGCAGAGGGGCCGAGTTAGTTATTTGCAAGGTGGTGTTTTTGGAACTTGGAACCTGTAAATACGATTTTACCGAGTGCTCCTCCCTTCCTGAGCTCTTCCAGTAAAGTGCCCTCCATCAAATCACATAACCCCTATTTCCCATCGGAGCTGCTTGATGGCCTACAGAGGGCTATGTTTGCGCCGGGGTGTGGATGTGTACAGCTGAATGAGAAGCAATGCTTTGAAGGAACAAACTGGATATGCTTATCAATTTGCCACCACAAAAACATCTTCTGCTCTGCATACAACTGTGCACACATTTTGCATCCGAGCCCAATAAATAGGAAATTTAAAGACTTTTACCATTACAAGCAGTGCCAAATGTTGCGTGCTATAAAAAGAAAACAAATACCAAGTGCTCAGCAGGTACTCAGATACATTAACTCATGGTCTTGTAAAGTGCTGCTGATGAGTCAAATAATGAGCCATGCCATTATAAATGCATAGAGCCCACTACTTTTACACTTTTTTCTCCCCTTACAGCAAATTTGGATACCAGAAAATGGGAAAAATTAAACTCTTAAAGCGTTTAAATACAGCTTTAGCTTAGAAGTTGATCAAATACGCTTCTGATAGTTTAAAATATTATACCATGACATACAGTTTTAAATATTTTTATACATTATTTGAGCTCAGCTTCTTTCCTTATTTACAGGTTTATAACTCTAAAAACTTTCCTCCAAGACTACCACCCAAAAAGATGTGATATGCAAATTTATACCCAACTGTGAGATTATTTACAAGCATAAGAGTGCACAGAATGAATCATTCATTAAAGTATACATCAGACAGTTCACTGAGGGCTGCTATATTCATCCATCTTCCAAATGTGTTAAGGTAAACAGCTAAGAGATTGCAATACAGAGTAAGCAAGTCTTCTCAAAAACATTTATTTAGATTAAAAGCAAAGCACCAATAACGCGGTTAGGAATTAAACAATTAAATTTTCATAGTACTGCTGACAGCATCCATCAGCCCTAATCTATACTTTTACAAATGAGATAGTTAACTCATTATTTCCCGTTATGAATCTGAACATAGACTCGCTCCACAATATGTCACTGCTGTTCACTCCAGAGTACATTTGTTTAATTGCTCTTATTAAAAGCATACATCACAGGTATGCCATTATATGAATCATAAATCCTTTATTAAACCCATTTTGCTATAGCGAGGAGGGGGGGGGAGGAAAAAGCTTGCTGGGCAAACAGCAGGAAAAAAAATGGAAAATGGTGGGTAAGGCAGAAAAGGTAAGCAATTTCCCCTCCTACTTAGGCTCCAGCCAGAGCATAAATGAGAGTTCACCTGAATAGGACCAGTAGGGGTCATCAACTGTCCTCCTCTCCCTCATTACGCCTGTGCCTCCATAATGGTTGCCTCCAGTGTGGTGACCCGACGCAACTGTGGGAGGAAGAGATACAGGTCAGAAAACTCAACAGGGAAAAGAAACATTTCTTTTGCAATGTAAACACATACTATGACAACTTACTCAAACAAACCTCCTGTCCCTGCAGCAATTCAGTCTGGATTTTTTACTAGTTCACAAACTACTGAAAGGATTTCACGCATAATCAGCTGATCACAGATAATTGCAATAAAAACTCCTGGTTTTCTATTTGAATAAGATTTGATGGATGTTAATCAGAAGGCTTGTCAGTCGATGTTAGCCAATCAAAGATATATTCATATCTGCGTATCTTGCTGGTAGATGCATTTTTGTGTGTGTGCAGCAATATTATTAAAATGATAATAACCGCATCGTTTTCCTTTTCCTCACATAAATTGTTGGAGAGACACATAGATCTAAATGAAAGAACACAATTAATAAACCGGCACAGAGCAAAGCCAGTATCCCCCCATGCATGAGCTTTACTTGGCCACCCAAGAATATTACATGCCACCAAAATATAAGTGGCCTGTCATTTTAGCATTTCTCCATTTTTTTTTGTATACACTTGACAGAACTGGAATAATGTGCTCTTATTTGTGCACTAAATTTTCACACTGTCCATCCCTGGCTTTTCTAGTCTGGTGGTCCCCTGTCAGCAGGCTGACCAATCACTGCTGTGGCAGTCCTTGACATAATTCAGCTACCTCGCCAAGGAGTGTTGCATGCAGACGGACTCCAACTCCACTGTTTTAGACCACACCCGGAGAAGGTAGTCCTGTTTCTCCTCTGCTGTGAGCTGGAGGGTCACTAACCACAACTGGATTAATCCAAGCTCAGAGGCTCCAGAGCAGAACAAGGACTACCATGGCCAGGTGAAGTACATAGTAATGCAGTGGGGACTCTGTACATGCGATAAGAACCTCGCTGAAGAGGCAGACACACACACACAGGCATGCAGGCATATACACACACACTGAACTACAAACAGAATCCAATTCTGTGAAAGCACTGAAAATACAGTTTTACTTTGTTTGTGTTTTTGCCTGAGATATCTAAAATCCTTTGTTCAATCACTGTTGATAGAAACATCAGGTCAGACTGTCTTGAATGTGTGCTTCAAATTGCAGCTACTCTAATCATTTGAGTTTGGTAATGATCACCATCACCGAGTTTATCCTACAACCCACTCTGGTGCCTCCTACACTCTTGCAGTTAACATTAATCACACCCTTTACAGTAGCAGTTGGTCTAGAAAAGAAACAGTCTAATTAGGCTGGACTGTCATTATGCTAACAACATATGCATGGATCTAACAGTATCACAACAGCTTTTGAACTAAGCTCCAGTAACGTTCAGACGGCCACATTGCTAAGGAGTGCAGACAATTGGTCTCATGTCTTTCAGAGCACAAATGTCTTTCACTTGTGGAAAATTACCAGCAAGAAATCAAAAACACCCAAAACACAATGGTACAACAACGTTAGGGGGACAAATTGTTCTTAAGCATACCTACTCCCTAAAGCATGAAACCCTAAACTACAACAACCAAACTCATTGGGGAAAAAGTGCTCCAAAACAGATGCAGCCGGAGGGCTAGGGTGGAGGGGGAAAAAAATTGTCTAGTTGAAGCTATTGTGGGATGAGCACACCTAAAAATAAGAATGTTTTGTGTTGCTTTAAGGATTCAAAACCCGCTGTAGGTTTCAAAAGGTGGAGACGTGGTAATTCTGGTTCACTGTTGCTTCAAAGATGCAAGAAAGTGGGTGAGCAGATCGTTTCTGTGTAGGAACAGCAGGGCGAACTAAAAACAAAACCAGAGACGACAATCTGCTCGACTGAAAATGGAAGAAGCCACTGTTACTTCTTTCAACATACTTTCTGAATCCATTGAGATTATCCGTGTTGTATTAGTTTTTGTACAACTGGTTGGTATGTTGAATATTGTGTTCTCACCACTTTACATTCAATTTGACACAACAGCCGTTAATATCACTTTTCAAATGCAAAAAAAATATATTCATGTGGGTTTAATCATCACTTCATTCTCACACAACACTTACTAAAGAGTCAAAAACAAATATTTAGCACTTAGATCACAACTTAAAGTGGGCATATTTTGCTCGATTGTACATCCCCACTCTCGTTTGGTCTGGGATTTTATTTGGTTGTTTGGTAATGATAAAATGAGAATGTTTGGATAAAGGTTTTTCTTTTGGATGACATTATAAATGCTACAAATGGGTAATTTTAGCCTATTCGTAGGCTGCTGCTAGGTAACATGATGACATCATAATGTAATAGGGACAAGAACCTTCAGGGCCCTAAGCTGTACCTGAGTGCAAGGTCTGACTGTGTTCACAGATATTATAATAGCCCATCAGACACCATTTGTGTAAGTTTTTTCTGTTTTGTTTTTTAAGCAGGCACTTTTCCGCTCAAACAGGGCTTTGTTGAAGCACCTCTTCAACAATTTTAGTTTCAGCCTCTCTAAGGTCTGCTCTCATGAAAAACCTGGTGGTGGGGGAGGCTGGGGACAGTGCCACTCTAGCCCCACCCCGAACCCTGACTAAAGGGTGTTTTTTGACCATAAAGTCCATCTCCCAAGAGCGACTCCCGGTCCCTGCCGGCATGCCTACACCACAGGATCTCTGCGGGTGCATGCAGGAGTGAAGAGAGGCCCAGAGGCAACAGACTCACTTGCCTCAGGGGTCCTGTAGAGCAGCTACAGGAAGGGAGATGAAAAGCAAAAGCCGACAGCCAAATGTCACGTGCCACTGAAAGCGGCTGGTTGAGAGACCCTGACCGATGTGGAGACAAGGGCGGCTGGAGGTTATCATTAATAATCCTTTCACAGGTTCAACTGCAGAAATCCTATGATTTTTAATTCTTCTATATGGATCTTATTGACCAAGTGATTCGCCCCCAAAAAGTCAACTTGGCTGGAGCTGAACAAAACAGGTTGGGCTTTCAGGGAGGGGCAGAAGTGCACCACTGTAAAGAAAAGCACTTGCTTTCTAACACAAGAAATAAAAAAAATACAAATTTATTATGATTATTGTGTTATCACAATAATCTTAAATGAAGTGAAAATTCCATGAATCGCTCAGCTGTATAAGATCTAGTGCAAAGGAACAACCCAGATATTTCAGCACAGATCTGGATTACACAACTGGCCTTGTTGGCAACTGTGTTCTTTTAGTTGGTCCATGTGTGCCACACCAGTGACTGCAAAAGTAAAAAGGTGGTTATAATAAAGCAAGAAGTCGATGACATGAAAACATAGCAATCCACACCCAGTATTTGTTTACTGGTTTAAAAAATAAAAAATAAATAACTCGGTCTGAAATGACACAATTTCTGACTGTCCACTCCCATTACAGTGAAGACAAAGCTCTGGCCTGTGGGCATGGTATGCGATCAAAGCCAATTGTAACATAAGCCATGAGCCACGCAACATGCCAACAGTTAGAATTTTTCTTTTGTTGAGGGGACATTACCATCAAAAATAAAAATAATCCACTATGTCTTCAGTTCTTCAGATGCTGAGAGTGCACTAAGACTCAATTGCATTTGCTACTGAAGCCAACAAAGAACATTTGGCGTGCTCCGCTCGTGGCAGAGACGTTTTAGAGTTAGCAGAAGCGGCTCTGGCAAGTAAATAAAGGGGCAGCCTATAAGGCAGCTGCTAATCCTTTGAGGGTGAGCCAAACTAGCCGCAAGGTGGGCATTATGCAAATGTGTAACATAGTGACGTAGATAGGTCTCAAAACAAAACCTAAATTACAAAAAAAGTCATTTCAGGCAGTGCAGCAGCACTTTTTTTTTTTCTTTTTTTTTTTTAAAGGAAAAATTGCCCCGCTTTGCCATGGAATTTGGGTGTTGTAATTTCGCAGATTTTTTGCATAAAAAATTATATTAAAAGAACCTCAAAAAGCATAATATGGACACTATGTGCATTAGCCGCCTAGCATTATTTACTAAAAGACTGAGAAACAGATCGTAGTTGTTTTAATGAATTTTCTCACAAAAATCAAGGCATAATATCACACTTGTTAGTGTTCTCATGAGGTTAAAGGAAACTTTGAAACAATAGCAGAACTCCCCGGAGTCCTGAAGCCGAACCACATTTAGACAGTGAGTTGTAGTTGGCTTGATCAGCATCGCCGCTCATCGAATGAACACACACACACACACACACACACACACACACCCCTCCAGCCACTTAAGACAAGCGGAGCTCTTACTAATAGTTGCATCATTACCAAGGATTAATTAAACTAAGCACAACTTCAAGCCAAATCTTTTCTTGCACTTAAAGCCAGTGCATTACTGTCTCCAAAATTGGTTTCCACTAAGGCGTGAGCTACATACACACCATTTTCCAAATCAAATTCATTGCTTGGAGGGAGGTCACAGAGGCTACATAAGGAAAGGCATAAACAGCTTCTTTGTCTTTGTCAGATGTACCGATTTACCACGGGGAGTCACGGGTTAATAACAAGTGTGAAACAGAGAGGCAGGGAGTCTGTGAGACTTGGAGCATATTTGAAGGCAGGTTGTGAAACAGGAGGGCTGCACCGTCTTTGATCAGAGAGCATAGGAGACAGCACCATGTCAACAGTTTACACACATCCATGTCAGCCGTCCCCTGTGGGCAAAGGATTAAAGCCACAGCATCTCTGATAGAGCAGAGCAGACAACACAGTCGGTGCTGGGCCTGAAGGAGACTGAGGAGAACCGTGCTGCAATTAAACAACATACTTAAATGCGGAAAGCACATGTGGAATACAGGTAGTCAAATAAGATATTTTATACCATATATTTTTGGCCTGCATCCCCCACCCCCCACCATTTGGAATCTCACAAAATAAAGGCTTCCAAACAACTACATAACAACAGTACACTGTGTAGCCTACAGAAACAATTTTTCCCCCTTTTTCATCGCCCCGAGGGCAGTTAAATCATCTACACCACCATTAAGCCCTACTATTTGTTCCATAATATCACACTCAACAACAAGCCAAGAACCCCTGAGAGCTCTTGAAAAACAGGAGCCTAACAACAACCACAGGAGCATTTAACTTGCATTAGTCATTGGGGACAGAGATAAAATTTCAATCTCATCACCAGCATTAGTATCAGGTATGTGAAGGATAGTCGGGCTAGCACATCTATGTCACCAAGAGGATTATTTGAGGATGGATTAAGCTATCAAATGCATCCTGAGTTGCAATGTCTGTGTAATTTGGATAAACCGTGACAGAGCGCTGGTGTGTTTAATGAGGTAAATTCTATCATCTATGACTGAAATGCACAGCGAAACTATCTCAGTTTATTACTGTAAATTGCTTAATGCAGTCAATTAATAAACTGACAAATTCTCTGCACAGATAGTTTTTGTTCTTTGCCTGTTATCAAGGCAATTACAGAATGTATGGAGAACCAAAAGTGCCAAAATAAAATAATACATCATTTTTTTAAAAATCATTAATTTTCTCATATTAATTAAAATATCAGTGCATTAAAAACATGTTGAATTGTTTCACTATTTCATAAATTATTTCATGGTTCCTGTGCTGCAGTACAACATGAAATAATTTCAACTGTCACTAGTCAGCAGACCCAAAGGTCTGCATAGCAAGTAAAGACAGACCATACCCAGATAACGGTCTGATACAGTGGGTATCCCAGTGGTATAGACAAGTTTGAAATACTACTGTTTGTGTCATCAAATGCACTTGGGATTTCTTTAAGGACAGAATCTAGTGGCTTAATCTTCAAATATCTAAGCCTTTATCCAAAAGTGCTGCGTTTTCAAAGATATCAGGTCTCATTAGCCTAACAGCCAGCTCGCCTTACCAACTCTCAGCTGACCAGGTGGTCAGACCTCATGATACCCACCAAGAAAAGCCTGCTCCTGGCACACTGTTGTCACAACCCAAACGAACACTCCGCTCTCAGTGGAGGGTGAAAACGGGATGTAATTCACTTCATCGGGGAATTATACTTTCCGCGTCCGTGAGTCCGCTAGGGGCCATTCAGGTGCTGGTGTCATAAATTTCATCATTAGACAGTTAGCGCGAGGGTCTGTGTGGACATCCGTGTGCCAGCCTGTTTTATGTGATCGCGCAGACTAATCTGCGGATAATTGACTTTACAGTGCAGCAATTATACGTGATCCTCAGGCGGCACTGTTGCTGCAGATGTCAGACTATAACCGGAATGACTACTCGGCCTTCGGGTCTCCAGCCACAACACAATATAATGTAGGCTTTCAGATGACATCTAACAGGTGATGTATGGATTATTTCAGTGTTTTATTTATTCCATAATAATTAAATTTGGCCGAGTTAATCATAATGTCTCTCCAGAGTGCTCTCAGTGCATTATTTTGTGAAGTTCAGATGTGTTGTAGTTGTTTATAACAGTTTATTTTCAATTACAAAGTGACAGTAAACATATTTTAAATATGAGTAAAGAGTATTTTTCACCAGGAGTACAAACATCCGGACCAGGATGTTAACGCTGCATGTGGATATTCTGAAGATAAGCCTGCTCCATAAATAATTATATTATCTCTTTTTATTATTTATTCAACTGTATTCTAAACACCACCTGTCTGTTATAAGTTTTTCTACTAGCTTTAAAATAAATAAATCGATTTCTTTTTTTCTTCGATGAGCATTGACAGTTATGTAAACGTGTGATGTTTTTAATGAATCTGCTGTTGATTAATCAGAAACACTGAATTTAATATACCAGTGTACTCCAGTCCAGTGTTTATGACCTTTCAAAATAGTTTCATATTAACAGGCCATTTATAGTTGAGCATGTTGCCAAAAGATTTATAAAAATGTATATATATTTTAAAAGAACACAGGTAATTAGATCTCTTATGTGCCATTTTCACTGCAAAAGTTAGTCTATAGTAAAAAAAGGCAATAAACTATGCAGTGAAGCCAAGCTGATATTATAAAAGCATGCTGCTGTGTTACTGTGAGCCGTCCTCAAATCTGGACCCCCAACAGTACTTATCAAGTAGAAACTAGAAAGTATGCAAGTACAAACTCTGTACTTGATATTGAGAAACTTAAATTAACTAAAGGCATAGTGTCCACTTGATTCCCTGGCAAAGTCCCCTAACTTTGATAGGTGACCCATGAAATACAGTCATGATGCAATGCAGCACAGCAGGCATAACATATTTTTTAAATATTGGAAATTCTTAATTTATGTAATTATTATTAGCATTACTTTAATTTTTTTATTTATTAAAAATAAAATATCAATATTTTAATTGGTCAATGGTTCATTAACCAATTTTAATTAATTAACGGCACATTTAATTAATTATTTAATAATGAAATTATTTAATTTTGAGACTTTTAGCCATCTATAACAGAAAATCCTGCCAGATGTTATTTAAAAACAAAATCCACACAAACCCAAGTCATGCAGTTTCATTCAGTGCACCAAAAAAAAAAGGAGGATAATGTTTCATAATCTAAAAATGGATTTCCAGAAATAGACGACCAGGCCCGTTTTCCATGATGTGTTTTGGTTTCATCTAATGTAAAAATAAAGATCAATTGTACTTGTACATGGAGAGCCTTCGGGTAGTCTATCATTTGTTTCGAACCTCAGTGGCAGCGTTTGGCTTTAAAATATAAACCTATCAATATTCTATATTTTAGCCATTAAAGGCAAATCCCATAAAAACACCAAACCCTCTAAAGCACCGACTCTGTATCTTAGCATTTCAGCCTTTACCTGCTGAGAACAAACTGGTTTAATTAAACCAGTTTCATTAAAACGACTAAATAATTACACAAAACACCTCAAGTTTTTCAGCAAACCTCAGTCATTAACAGGAAGAAACAGCATATTTGTCGAGGGCTATTTTCAGTCACAGATTTTGTTCGCTAATATTTACTTCAGCAGGACAGTGTATGTGGGTCTGATGCAAAATAAACTGCCCATGTTCGCGGTAATAATGAGAATAAGTCACGAAACAACAACAGTGTGGCTTATTGATGTATTTTTAATTAGTTTTGACAAAACCATGCTGCAATATGCAACATCATGCTTTGAAAGCTGAGACTATATTTGTTAGTAGGATCAATTTAACACTGGCAGTGGCCTCTCCATGGGATTTCTTGAACATAAGAGAAACAAATTATCAACAGTCTTCAAGGGCTGCAGCGATTTATGCACTCCCTTACCAACAATTTAACCTTAAAGGGACGGTTCATAACAAAAATTTAATTTACTTAATTTTCCCTGTAGCCTACGGTGCCATTTATCCTGCTAAATCATTTTACATTGAACAGTTTGGGAGCAGGTTATCAGGTGATGGGAAGAAAACAGCACTAGCTCGGTAGATTGTTTGAGTAACCAGGTCATTATTTCTGGAAAGCGATTGCTGCTGAGTTTTTACTGCTCCGAGCATCACGAGGCATTTAGTTCCTTTATATTCAAGAGAAATAATCTCTGCAGCTGATCTCTCCGAAGCTGGGGAACTTGCATTGTCACAATCTAAATGGATAACTAGCATTACAGGCTAGGGGGGAAAGATATGCATTTTATTATGGGGAGAATTGTTCCTTTAAAAACTGAGAAAGGCTTGTTCCAATCCCTGTAGCATCCCCGATGTTACCCTAATATGTCTGTTTATTTCAACTTAATTATCAAAGGAAAAACAACTTGGCTCACTTGCACCATTTCATTAACATAGTGTGTGTCTGCCTCACCATTTCACCAGGAGCTTTTTTAAAAAAAAAAAAAAGAAAGAAAGAAAAAAAAAGAGATAAGAAAAAACACCTTTTGGCAACAATAACATCCCAGAAAAGTGCGCACTTCGAGCAAGGTATTTTGCATCACCGTCATAGCCCCTAATGAATGTCCCGATGTGTCTGAATGAAGTGGATACTGTCCAACGAGTGCGTCAGCACTGATCCATTTTCATATTCTCCTCCACATTTGTCCTGCTTTAGATTCACACGGCGACATACAGACATTTTGACAGTAGTTGTTGTGGGAGAGGGAAGCTTCACTTCACCCACCCCCATTTTCTCAGCCATCCCCCTAATTAGAGGGAGAGCGAATGCATATAATTAAATGTACTAATTAGACAAACTACAGTCTAAACAACTTTTACATTATTCTGCCTGAATTCAGACTCACGAGAAGTAAGCTGCATTTTTACAGGCATCACGAGTGTCTAAAGGCTAGACTCGCGCATGCAAAATCTCTATCTATATAAAAGGGAAATGTGTATTCTGAAGGAGACAGCTGCTGTCAAATGGAAGGACATCTGCTTCACTTTCTGTTTAACGGATATCTTTTCGCCAAACACACAAACATTTCAAATGGCCCTTTTTTTATTTGATATGCCAAGTACCTCAGTCTATCTGCAGCGCGTGGTGCATAGTTCCACATCAAGCCACAGTGGTAAAAAGAAGGTCGGCAATCTGACTGTGAAGCAGAGAAGCATAGAAAAATAAGTGGAGTTTGATCTTGTGAGATCATGTGTTTCTCATTCCTCGGGAAGTGGTCACACCAAGACCTCGGGAACACGAGAACTGCCAAGATCAGCCAAAGATACGGCGCACAGGGAGCCAGGCCTTAGGGCTAAAACATCAAACTCAGAAATAATAAAACAACAAATATAATCCCAATGCAGATATTTAGAGCTACACAGCTAAAAGCAAATGAGCAGCTTCAGCAACAAGGACACCGACATCCTTGGGCAAGAGAAATGTAGTTGTATTACAGTAAAATTAAGCCCATTAGTATGGTGCTAAAATTGTTCCGCGACTGAAATTTTCAAAATTTCCCTTGACACCTCTTTTTTTTTTTTTTAATGCATATTAGCGTATCTGTTAACATGTCCAGATCCATCTAGCTTCGTGTTCATCATGTTAATTGACAGGAAGTGCTGCCGCACACTCAGTACATGGCTGTTTTGTCAATGCCATACAGAGTGCTGAAAGCCTAAAACTCTCTCCAACTCGGTGTGGAGCTGAGTTGGAGAGACGGGCAGAAATGGCGAAGAGACAAAAACTCGCAGCTCACACGAGTATACAAATGCTATCAAAAACACACACAATCGTGAGCATTGTGTGCATTATGGACCACCTCCCAAACAGAAAACATTTTTTGTTTGTGTTTCATTAGGAAACCTGTACAACAAAGCAAGCTGAATAGGAGGAAGGGCAAAGGAGGCCTACTCAACTTTCTCATTATGCCACACTTGCTCTGCAGTCTTTTCTGTAAACTTCTCGGGCGAAAACTGGGTAAGGCCATCTCATTATAATCAAATCCAAACGTGTCACCGAGCCTCCCCACTCGCAGTTTATGCGCATGCATTCCCAGCAGTTTTTCGCCAATTAGAAAGATATACTGTGAACATCTGTGTCACTTGCGTTTTAATATTATATAAGTTAGAGGTGATGAGGCCTGAGCGGTGCAGTGTGTCATGTGTTAAACCTTTTACCACAAGAAATAAGTGAGAAACGCAGTACATCAAATGTCAGACTTTGATAACGCATGTGGGCGAAAAGGTCTAGATAAAAGTCTCCAGTGTATTTAGACTTCCTTGAAAATGGAAAAAAAAGGGGGGGAAAAAGAACAAAGTACACATCCTGACATTTATTCTCTACTCATTAGATGCCGGTAAAGAATAGAACTGTTCTATTGTCTGACCAAAGGCGGCTCTTGTGAATTAAAATTGGACGGCTTCCTGTGGGGGATTCAGTGTTTAACATTGCCACTTACGACCAGGCTGAATCTACAAGGCAAATCTATAGGGCAACGCTAGTACAGTGAATTAAGTGCATTAAGAAGCCAGAGTGTTCACTGATTGAGTGCATCAGGGCTTCTGATGAAAACCATTAACAAGATTAAAACAAATTCAGGCCTGCGACCTTTACTAGACCAGCTATAGCTTGTTCCTTTCACGGACTACAATAAAGCATCCTCAAATGTGCCTCCACACACAGTGGCAGGACTGGACATAACAGCTCTGACAGTGTCAAGAAAATTTACTGTGTAAAGTGAGTTTTCAATTTTCAATATGTGGCAATTGGATCACTTAAGTGCCAAGAGCTTATGAGGTCATTCCTCAGGACACAGTGTGCAGCCCTGCATGAATTGTCTAGTTATTGATTCTGAAATAAATTCAGCTGCCTCTGGTGGATGCATTACACTCCTCGCACATTACTGGTGTTCCTGAATGGTGATGCTTGATTACTGGTAATATAAATGGGTCCATCTAGGAGCATGACACCGATACCACCAGGCCAGATATTTGATCGCAGTGACTGTAGGACAACCTAGCATGAAAATGTATGTTGGCATAGCTTCACGAGGATGATTTAAAGACAAGCATCTACAAAACAATTGTCAAGTTGAAAAATATTGCCTGAAAAGAAGTACAAATTCATTAAATAGTTTGGAACCAAATCAAATACCTGTAGAAATGTGCCTAGCACCGATGAAAAATACCTAACCTTCGAGTTGCTAGCCAAATGACTCAATGTTAACCATAAATAATAGCAACTGCATAGGGCCTTGCATCACTTCCAAACAGACTTTGTATGCCTGCCTGGGGCCATACAAGCAGTCAGATCTCCTCCTTTCCCCTTTAAATGCTTTTTGATGTTGGGCTCTAATCAATACTTGAAGGCTGAATTTAGAAACGATAAATAAAACCATGAAGTGCAATGCACTTGATACATCTCCAACAGTCTCTCCAGTAGCCTCGCTAGTATGCAGTGTCGACCATTTGCAGTTCATTAGGTTTTTACCCCACCCTGCATGCAGTGTACAACAACCATCGTGCACTTCCTCAAATTTTCACAGTGTATCAGTCTGCTGCTGTGCTACAATGTATTCTTTATATAGTAAAATAATCCTAATGAAAAACTTTGGTTTGCTGCAGCAGAAAGTGTGCATTAGCCCATTTACTGAGGAGTCCATGCAGTCATTGAACAGCATTTCCAATTACAAGTTTTCTTATTTAAAATTCCTGCATGATAAGGTCTGACTTGCCCCGCAGATTTCGTGATACATGCTTTGGTCACATTCATGAAAAAGCATTCATCTAATGTCACTTTTTAATGTGCCAATTTCCAAGAAATAACAGACTTTAGAAAATTCAATAATTTCCTCACATTGA
Organism: Oreochromis aureus; assembly: GCF_013358895.1. Lineage (NCBI taxonomy): Eukaryota > Metazoa > Chordata > Actinopteri > Cichliformes > Cichlidae > Oreochromis > Oreochromis aureus. The sequence continues at coordinate 25,538,745 of NC_052946.1, read as the reverse complement.
GACATTCTCAGTTCTGTTCCCATTGTTACCATTTAACTGAAAGACTGCAGTGCTTGTTTCCAGTAATTACAAACTGATTGATTTTGGCTTTGAAATTAATTTTTAAATTTTCTAAGATAATTTCAGAAAAATCAAAATCAAAAGATACCTACCTGTAGTTTTATTGGGAATGGTAATAAAGCTAATGATTTCTAAAGTGGCCACTTTCTGGCTCAGCATCCAAAGCAGTTTAAATTTAAGATTTAAGATGACGGATAAAAATAGAGCATAACTGGTCCAAACAATATATAAATGCTGATTAACTTGGGAGGTATTACACAGGAATCCGAGTGGCATGCTGCAATAGGATGGCCGCTAATTAGCCAAAAGGGATTACAAGACTGTTAAAGCACCAGTCATCTATGCCAACATATCAATCATGACAAATGAGGACATCTGCTCATAACACAGCTCCTCGACATTCACACTTTTTTTTTGGCCTTGTTTTCATATATGCCAGCTTGGTGATTTTGGTGCCTAATCATTGGCACTTTCCTGTTCATTCAATGTTAGGCTATCAAAAGACAGCCATAGACTTTTTACAGCAGACTCACTAAAACCAACGTGGCACGGATGTAATCTACATGTAGAAAAAGCTATTTAAGGCTGATAAACAAGAGATTGAGAGCACAAAAGAGCAGGCAAAAACAAACAGCATTCAATTGAGAGGTACTTGGCTGTGACTCAAGGTAATGATTCTAATCAAACAGCATCAGAGCCAGCTTGCACAGGCATTTAGTTGCAGTTCTTATGACCGAATGATATGGTCCAGAAAGTGGCTGCGTGTGCCAAATTCCAAGTTAACATAATCTAAAGATGTCAAGATATATTTCAATCATCAGTATCCCTGCAGCACGAATGACAACCATCCCAGTATATTTATAAAGCTGGAAACTGGGCAATGTTTGCCATCATCTCTCTAAATATTGTCAGAATAATTTCCATCTATTGACAAATTTATGAAGCAACTAATTGCTGCTCCACCACCACTACACTGCTACCCTTCAAATATGGTGGTGGAGTTGAGCAAAATGGTGAGCCTTGCAAGTAGTAAGCTGAATACCCCCTAAGTGCCATCATCTTTATTGGAAAAAGTACTTTAGTCAGTCTATTCAGAGAATATTCACATGCTTAAATACATGATTAACCTTTTATCTCAAAGCGGCAACTTCCACTTTAACAAGAAGACACTCGGTAATGTTACTGGTACCATAAGGCCTATTCAAAGCATTTAATTCTAAACATTACAGCAACACAGATGATTGTCTTGAGATCTGAGAGGCTGAAGCAGCAGAGTGGTTGCTAGCTCCCACCTGCTTGACGCTGGCTGTTAAGCGTGGGGACAGATGATCTCTGCAATCCCTGAGTGATTAGTGGTTACCTTGGGATGGATCTGCTCTGCTTCAGTAAACACATGTGTTGTTAGGTTTAGATTAGCTGTGACAATAACACGGAGCAGCTATCACACTTTCAGTTTATGCCGGTGTTTGACAGATAAGCGGACACACAAGAATTTGTGCGACAGCGCAGCTCAAACTATCCAGGGATCAAACAGAAGGACTTTTTTCCTCCTTTTTTGGTTTGTTTTGTAAATGTTCGATAAATTCAGCTGTTTACTGTGTTGTCATAAAATTTCACTGTCTGGTGAATATGAGAGTTGTCTTTGTTGAGGAAGCATAAAACAATATCTTTCTGAAATATGGAAATGTCAAACGTAAAGGCCATGGTATTCAAATCCCTAGTTAATTAGGGTCCTACTACCAGGAGTGTTTGTGTTGAAGTACAGAAACATTTGCATTCCCCAAAGGGAAGCGTGTCAACAGGATCGATAGCGTAGTCTCGAAACTCCTGGTCTGACTTAAAAAGCATCCAACTCAGCAGATCTTCTCCCCAGGAATGCCCTGAAATTAACCAACACCAAATTTTCCCCACTAGCAGCCTATGGTATTTATTTACAACACCCACTTTGTGAATGAGTGAAACATCCAAAAGGAGGCTATGAATAATGATATATTATGTACCTAAAAGTGGCTTAGGACCACCACAGTAGAAGATGGTTAAAAACCCAATTACCCTGGACCTTTTACCTGTTGGTTTCTGGCTGAAAAGAACATCGATCTCACTCTCAACCCAAAGGAAAGAGCCTTGGGACTCATCTCTTAAGGTGTTAACTTAAGGAGTTTAATCATCATTACAACAATGGCGATTGTCTGCCCAAAAAGATTTGGGTCAGATGAAAGCACAAGGGGAGCCGAGCCAGCTCAAACTCTTTAAATAAATCGGTTTTCTGGAGTCAATATTGTAAAAACGGGGCAAAATAAACAATACCAAAAATGTATGTAATAAATCAAGAATGCCCACAATTATATGTAACAGTTTGTGTTGCCTCTAATGGCATCGTTTTCATCATGTCATTAACTTATGACTTTGATTTTTGTAGTGGTGGTCCTCCATAAAAGCAATCATGAAAATGAAGGCATAAATACAGTCAGCCTAACATGGCACCATGTCAAGCTTATGTTAATGTTCGTTTGCTCTTCCATTCAAATAAAACACTTCCATCTCGTTGAAGGTCAAAGGCTGAATGATGCGTACAATTTCATACACAAGTCCTGCCGTGACCTAAATTTGAACTAAGAAAAAAAAAAATGGCGCGCAGGCTTTCTATAGTTGCTCAAGATAACAAGAATATAATTTATGTAAAGGTTAAAATGTAATTCATCACACACACACCTTGACTCTCATTCAACAAGCTTATTTTGCATTCTGCCAAGCACTCTGAGCTTGATAAAACATGCACCGCCTAATCCTATATCTTCAGTGATTGTCGCCATAATTCATGACAGGGAAAATGAGCCTCGTGGAGGAGATAGCCTACTTTTGAATTTGTTTTTTCCTCGCCTCGGAAAAAGACAATCTTGAATGTAACCCACATTTAAAAAAAAAAAAAAAAAAAAAGCAGAGAAACCCACCAAGTGTGCACAAAGGAAATACGTATGGTCTGTTGACACACAACACTAAGCAGCACAAAAAAAGCCCCATTGTTTCCATTCTCCACAGGGCAACACTGACAGACAGTTCAGCTGTAAGTAAAGCCGACATGGTATCACGTTGAGGCAAGATTTTTTTTTTTTTTTAAAGGGGAAAGAGGACATGGCAACGGAAGGACACAGGACATTTATTGATATAGCCAAGTCCTCCAGTGCAGCAGTAGATGTCCTTCGGTGAGAGTGCGTTATTGCCTAGACATTAATCACTATTGTCATGAAGCACAGGAAATAAGTACACGAGTTTCCCCGGCAGCATTTTCCCCCCTTTCTTTTAAACCCGCCTGGTCCGTTCCAGTATGTGTGCATATGTGTATGCGCGTGCATCGTCGGGTGTTGCTAGGACAAATGAAATGATTTGGAGTGAAGTGGCCGTGAGTCATTCTAAATGATTAAAATGCTACTGTGACCAGCTCCGAGTATCTTGGCTGAAAGAGTGAGGGAAGTCAACCATACACGCACCAAGTAATGAAGTGATGACTGATTGCCTTGATTAACATAAGTTACACAAATAAACAGTTTAATCACCATTAATATCAAATTACAGTAATTATCTTATAAGATAAACACTCTTCCCAGAACGTTGAGCTCATATTGAAATTCTCCACTTCAATATTAATTCCTGCAATTTCAGGCAGGGCAATCTCACCCTCAATGTCAATGGAAGCCAGTGAGCTCAAATTCACAAGGCTGTCTTCCCTTTTTGCTGTGGTTTTTTTTTTTTTTTAACACCACATCAGTCTTTGCCAGACAGAGAATGTTGGGGGGGGATGCCTATATTTATAGGAAACAATTAAATTCATACTTAATGATGCTTCTCTTTTCTTATTAATTTTCCTCCGATTTTTGTGGGAGGAGAAGGAACGCTGGAGTCACACTTCCAATTAAAGCAGTGGAAGTAATAAATAGAAGTAAAACAGTCACAAATTGTCTCCAGCCACATCAATTTTAAATGAGCTGCAAATGTGTCTTCAATACGCCTGTAAGACAAAAGGAAATCCCAAAGCAACTGACAACAATATTGGAAATGCAGTTGCTAAGAACAGAGTGCTCGATGATGCTCCATTTCTGAAACTTACATTAAGCACTACAGAGACATAAAAGAGCCGTGGCACAACTGGAAATCGATGAAGCTGCATCGAGTGGACGAGAGTTGGCCTTGGCACTCAGATCTACAGTCAGACACTTTATTAGGTACACCTTTCTAGAAAAGGGTTGCGCGCCCTTTTGCCTTCAGAACTGCCTCAATTCTTCATGGCACAGATTCAACAATGTGCTTGGAAACATTCCTCAGAGATTCACGTGATAGCATCACGGAGCTGCTGCACATTTGTCGGCTGCACATTCACGATGCAAATCTCCTGCTTCACCACATCCCAAAGGTGCTCTATTGGATTCGGATCTGGTGACTGTGGAGGCCATTAGAATACAGTGAACTCATTGTCATGTTCAAGAAACTAGTCTGAGACAATACCGGCTTTGTTACATGGCGTGCTAGAAGCAGCCATCACAAGATGGGCATAAAAGGATGGGCATTGTCACCAATACAACTTAGGTAGGGCTGTGCTATTTAAATGATGCTTAGCTGGTATTAAAGTGGCCAAAGTGTGCCAGAAAAATATCCCTCACAGCACCAGAAGCTTGAACCGTTGATACAAATCCACAACGGTTCAGGCTTTTATGCTGTTTAGATTAAATTCTGACTTTACACATTTAAATGTTGCAGCACTAACTGAGACCTGTCCGACCCATTCTTCTATTCTTCACTGTTGTAACACATGCTTCCTGCCCTTAGCTGACCGGGACAGCACCCAGTGTGGTCTTCTGCTGGTGTAGCCCATCTACGCCAGGATTCGATGTGTTGTGCATTCAGAGATGCTCTGTATATAAGCTCAAAGCAGTGTGGCCATTCTCCTCTGAGTTTTAGCTAACTAACATCAAACAATGATATACCAAGTCGTGACTAAAGTATTTCTTTTTCAAAAAACAGCAAATGTATATGGCACTTATTAAACAGAGCAATGAAGACAGTGAAGTAAATACAGTTATTTAAAGGGTTAGCGAATTTGGTCCAGTTGACATAATGATCTGCTACCTGGTGGCTAGACAAAGAGGTATAGTTATGCTATCATATTTATATTAGCCTTAGAAAAATACAGGATGAGGATTAATATAGTCTCAAGACGACCCCATTCACAACACAAGGTTAGTCATTAATACGATGCTGCATGGTTTGGATTACTTGCTATATAAAAGTTCTGATCCTAAGCTTAACATCGTCTTAGTTTGGTAAGAGTGATTCTTTCCTAAAGATTAAAAAGAAAACGTGTGCATATGGGACACAGAGCCCACAGGCTGTGGTGTACACCCTGTGTTTTTAAAAAATTTAGCTTAAAGACATGCTGCAAATGAAGAGTGCTAATAAAAAGCTGTAGAGGCTGAGAATGACAACAGAGTAGTTTTGGAGGGCTCGTGTCTACTCAAAACACAAGAGACAAAGCACTGCAGCACACTTAAAAAAAAAAAAAATCCAACATTAAAAAGCCTCCTCCAACTCAGAAGCAGCTTGGACCCAGAAACGAGGTCAATAAGTCATCACTTAATGAGCAGATTCCACAGATTGACAGCTGGTAGTTAATCAACAATAACGTCCCTAAAAAAGGCAGGGAAGAGAAACACCCCAGCTACCAGGAATGCAGATAATGCGGGCTTTGAAACCCACATTATCTTTTTATTAAATAAACCAGTTTACTTAATAAACCATAAGTAAGGAAACACATTCAATATGTTTGATTGAACAATGTGTAGGGGGGGGAAAGAGCTCTAAATGTAAACACGAGTATTGCTATTCAGCTTTGCTTCTTCTCAAAGCTTCTTCTCAAAGCTCCTCTGAATAGCTTTGTCAAGATTAGCGTGTCCAGTGTTGAACGTTTTTTTCCTGCTAACGACCCAGGATGGTCGTGCATGAGGTAAGTCCTTTCGGTCACAGGATTTCAAAAGTATTTTCATTTTTTTAATAAAACATCAATATTTGACGTCCCTGTATTGACACAATATAACCACATAAATTAAGATACTCTCCTGTATGTAACCTCGAGTTACATGTGTGCATCAGGACAGGGTCACCCTAGCTTAAAATGCACAAGGACCAGGTGGTGATTAAACACTTCAGCATGACTGCTCAGCATATAGTTAAGGTAATGAGACAGTACTTTACAAAAAAAAAGGTTGAAGTATTTTTCATCCCAGTCCTTGTTGTTTTTTTTGGTGCAAGGACAAAACCTCTTTGGTGGGTGCTAGTATGTTTTTTTTGTTTTTGTTGTTTTCCTATGCAGGAAAAACCCTGGATAATCTTAGGCCTTTTTGGTGCTTCTCTGGCACTGACAGCTACAGCGCTTGTCACTGTGGTTATTCTTCACTGGCTCAGTTGGCCTCTCCCTACCGGCCCTCTCCCTGCCTACACTTTCATAACCAGTGTGAGCACACTGACACAATGACACACGAAACAGTCCATTTAGCTGTTACTGTGTTCAAAAGATGAAGCGGTCAATAGCCATTTAAGTTTAAAAAAAAAAAAAAGAAAAAAAAGATGTACAATAAGAAGTAGTAGAAGGATGTAGAAATCGAAAGGGAGGCCTGACTTATAAAATCTGGGGGTTTATAAAACTGACTGGATGCAGGGGCTGGCAGCAAGACACCCCTGAGCCACTGAAGAAGAAAATAATCACCAGTGGTAGCAAAGTAGTCGTCAAAGCAGTGTGTAAGTGGAATGCCACGTTGTGTCTATACATACTGCCTGTCCATTGCAGGCAACTCTAAATTTTTAGCCATGAGCTGACACACTCTCGTGAGGTGAAACAGGGAGCCAGAAGAACAGCAAAACACAAGTACATCCTCCGACACTGAGCTGAAACACACCATGGACTTCACACTGCCATTTCACTCTTGTCTTCACTTTCTTCTCTTATAAATCTGAGGAGTTTCAGTTTCAAAGGGAGGGATTCAAATGCACTACTATGCAGGCTCACAGGACCAGCTGCCGAAACATGGAACCAAAAACCTCAGGCTACAACAGCACCTTTACATATCGCTCAAAAATCAAAGAGCTCCACCCATCCTTCCTTCTCAATGGTTACTAACGTACATGCTTTGTTTTGTAAGCATCTAAATGTAACGATTTATATAATAGAACATGACCAATTTTGCCCACCAGTGCTCGTGGCACTGAAACCTAGCCCAGAGATTAAACTGCTTCGCAAATATCAAGTCCTGAGTCACTGTCAGTCTTTACATCAGTGAAAAATTAGACCAATTAGGACAGCACATAAGGCTGACTAACCACGCTGCACCAAATGAAATCACACGCAGGGGCAACTCAGAGAAAGTTGGCAGCACCAGTGCTAGGACGGGGAAAGTTCATCTTGCGCCCTGATTGGATTTTCATCATTTCTTGGAATTATTTTCACATATGAGAATATGATGGAGTGCCTTTCAATTTCATTTCACAATGACTATTCCAGGCGCACAGAAAACTTATGTCTGGTATTTTCAGTACATGAGCAAACGCTTCAAAAATAGAAAACAGAACAGAATCGAAACAGAACAGAAAACAGGCACGAAATGTGTGTGTGTGTGTGTGTGTGTGTGTGTGTGTGGGGGGGGGGGGTCAATTAGCTTACTCAAAAAATAAGGCAACATTGACAGCTTTTACTTTTTTCAAACTGTCCACCAGTAAAGACACCGCAACATTAGCACTACAACTGAAAAGTATATATAATATATTCATGCATAAGAAAAATCCATCTTAAAACGGACACGATTCCTCAAATGTTTGTGAAAGTCAGTCTTATTTGTCCTCACGTCCCTTTAAAGTAACAGCTTCTTTTTTTGAAAAAAAAATGTAAATGTCCTTTAAATGTCCTGCATTTAACATAATTGTCCTATTATTCCAACTGTGCTGCCGCATAAACAAAACTGACTCTCTTAATAGCAAGTACAAATTCTACATGAAACTGTGGAATAATAAAAAGGTAGCTCATTTCACAGGTAAATGAGGCGCATTTTTCACAGATGATCAGTTAGAGGTTACACGCTGGGGTGCTTTCAGCACACCACAATGGTTGCCGGTTGCTAAGTTGGCTCCCTCGCAGTTCAAACAATCACGGTTCAAATACTTTTACCAACAATACCGCGTTGTTGTTTTAAGGTCCCCCCCAAATCTAATTAGAATGACAGATAAGCTAGTCATTAAATTTAAAAGCAATAAGCAAAGGATGAGCATCACTAGCAAAGGGATAAACAGCAAGTTATCTGCACGCTGCACACAAGTGAAAAGTGATTACAGTTGCAATGTTTCCCCATCGGAGCATTTAGTGGGTGGCACAGGCAGCTGGTGGAGAGACAACAGATAACACTGCGCTGAGCCCATCAAAGATTGAGAATGAGCATATGTTACTGATGCTATTTAAAAACCACGAGAGTCCGTTTTGAGACGCGGTGTCAGTACTGTACATATTGAACCAGCTATCCAGAAAAAAAATTAAAAATACCGAGGACCTTGATGATAATGATGCTGTTGCCAGCTTCAGTGATGTCCAGACAGCTGGCATCCTGCTGGCCCAGCGGTATATCAGGACCTCATTAATTAGATTAATAATTTGTTTGCTCGGTACTATTCTATTTGCAGCAGGCAACAATGATGTTATTTGAAAAGGGTATTTTTTACAATTCAGTACCTTTGAAAACATCCATTAAGCCACACATGGTTATTTTTTAAATCTTTTAAAAGGTCCTTTCTCCTCTCCCCCCTGTGTAACCAATTATTCCACAGCTGCATCGCAAGGCTGCATTACACACATATTTAAGTGAGTTTCTATAATTACCAGTGAGCAATTCCTATGATGGATCCAGAGGTGCAAGTCCAACCACACACCATACAGTTTTTGTTTTTGTTTTTTTTTTTAAAACACAATACTAAATAATCTTCTTATAAGTCTTTGTATGCACCGTTTTACTGCAGAGAATTAAATTTTGGGTGGCGGTGGAATCATGGTCCTTGCATTAGTGAGAAAAGACATGCATAACTGCCCCTGTATCCAAAGAAAAAAAAAATCTGCATAGGTTATCATGAAAATAAATCGGCCCTGACAGCCACTTGTTTAAATCTTGTATCCCTTCTTTTTTTTTAAAAAAAGCAAATAGCTTCTCTTAACCTTTTAAAATTCATACTTTCACGTTAACGTTAGCAGTAACGTCTTTGTAAACCAGCCTAAGAATAGCAGAAGAACACAGATGAGAGAAAATGCAGGACTTATCCTCCCCCAACTTCAGGTGGTTTCTCAGTAAGCCAGTGCGGTCTTAATGCCGTCTTTTGAAACAACAGTGTTGTCACGACACAGGAACTGATATTCAAAGCCATTTGTAAAACCATGGGGCTGACGATGGCAAAGGACTTTTGAATTGTAATGAATGATATATACATAAAGATGTAGAGGCCGGTGAGTAAGGGAGAGGAGGTGGGACCGTGTGGACACTATGGTGTATGTGTCGACTCCCTGTTGGAGGGAGAAGAGAGGAAGAAAGTGCAGCTGGTACCGGTGTATGGCTATTGCCAAAACACAAGAAACCGTTTTAACTATTTAGAAATGATGTATCCTGATGGCATTCCATATTCAAGACACTGAAAATGTGTCCTTTTTGGGCCTTTTTAGGCTACTAGTTAATAAAACAGCTAACTGAGCACATGAGGACATGGAAGTGTGGAACTGAAGGATCTTGGGGCAAGGAGGGGGGTGCCAGAGAGAAACCATTCTCAAGTGTTACATCACTGCTACTTTTCTATAGAGGGTGATTGGTGCCACAAGAGCGGATCCATTAAACAGTATTGGACACTAATATACTTGTACACTGAAGCCATTTTCATGCATGCACAGCAGCTTTGACCTTTGACATCACCAAGGGAGCCGAATGCAAATGCCCAAATCATTAAACGGTTTTTACCCTGCCAGTTTAAAGAATTTCCATAAATCGTTGGTTGTCATGTGTCCTGCCTCAAGTATCCTCTATCCTTGACAAAAATCAAACTGTGCATTTCCACTACTGGGAATAAATCTGATGTAGAGAATGTCCTTTTGAGTGTTAGATAGATTTAAAAGTTCACACCTGTCCCTGATTTTTCCACATTTTCTGGAGGACATGTGTGTAAAATAGCTTAAGTATTACAGCACAGATGATGGTGGAATCTATAAAAATGTGTCTGTTTATGGGTTTTTAAATATCTGAATAGCTGTTTATGAACCATATCTGTAAAGACAGAATAGGGATGTCACCAGAACCGATACTTAAAACATCTTTCAATAATTCTGAAAAGGCAATGCTGCTCATTGGTTTTGTTTTGGGGGTTTTTTAAGTAACATAGTTACCAAGGCTGCAATTCTTCTGGAACTGATGGGGCCAGCATAAGACACCCCCAGCCCAACAAGCACACCAAAAACCACCTGTGAAAGATGGCAACTAGTGTGCTCTACCTCTAGCTAGTTTGTTGATAAGAAAGGCAGTATGCATGTTTGTGTAGCGATCCTGAAATGTTTGAGGCTGCTGGCATTGCCGCTGTGAAATCTGCCACGTTTCATAAGACTGAACTGTTTGCAATGGCTAACATTAAAGAAATGCTAAGCTAATGTAACTAATGTTGTAACTAATTAGTATTCGCTACTAGGCTACCCAGCAACGATCCTAAAATTTCAGTCTGTATCCTGTCAAATAAAATATAATGTTAATATTTTTAAATAAACAGTCTTCGACCACCATGTTACTGATTTGAAATGATTTTAAAATAAAGGAGTTAATGTTTAATGTGAGAGATATTCATTTTGTTTGTCTCTTTTGGGGGGTTTTTTTGGCCATGGAAGCAAATTAGGCAATGAGAATCATAACTCTACTAGCACAAACTACTACATTTCGGATATCATGACACTGAGTACTGTTTTTACTATTTAAACACCTTTAAGTATGGGAATAAAAGGGTAACAATGCTCACAATATCATACAATAGAAAAATCTGCCTTGTTTTGTGCAGGCCAACTATCCTCATGATGATATCTGAGTAACTGAAGAAAAGAAAAAAAACATTGGAAAGGCAAAAAAGGGGAATGGTGTTCATTTATGTGGTTAGTCATTCAATACTATTGTGTTAACCTTATTAACATGTCAATTAGCCGATTTGTTTGCCCCGCTAGCTGCCATTATCTGACAATTTTCGTTCACTTTACATTTATCCACTTGATAACAACTGAACTCATGAAGCAGAGACGCTCATGAGTCAAATTGCCAGGAAACTGAAATGTTGGTGTTAGCTTACAGATGCATTCTTTGTCCAATACCTACTTCTAGTCCAATCAGTTCATTTATGAGCAGCTGTCTTGGCATATGTTGGCTTACAGGTGCCAAACAATTGCAATGCACCACTCCCAGAGATACAGCTGTTATTAAGAAACATATTTTCATGTTGCAGTTTGACCGCTGAAAATCAGATTTTAGTTAACCCCCTACCCATCACAATTTAATGGAGCATAATAATAAATTAAAACATAAGACATATGTTTAAAACTTACATCAGCTGTTTTAACTGTAAAATCACTCTTGGCCTCATATACAATACAGATATCATCCTTACCCTATCAATAAATCTGAGGTGTCATGAAGCGAAAAGGGAAAAAAACCCTTTAATATCTTGAAGTGTCATTCCACTGATTGTTTTGATCCATCTTAAAGGGGATATAAATCAAAACCTAATCACAATCCCTTTGACATTTGACCTCAAACCCAGCATTAGCCTTCACTCCGGCCTCCTCTGTGATTCCTGAATCTAAATGAAGTCCAACCTCCCCCCAACCACAAAGGCCACTTCGAGTGGAAAAACAACATTTAAAAAAAAAGGGACACGGGCTTCACCACAAGACCCAGTGTTGCACTACACTCAGCAACCCATGACATTTTGTCATTTTCCCACATTTAATAAAACATACTGAACGGATGGTTGAAACAGCTGTGGCAACGGCTACAACACCTTAAACGCTTAAAAACGTCAATATTTAGTCATCCCCGTCTCTTTTCCTTTTATTTCTTTGCACAGGACAAGCAGCCTATAGTCCAGACCTGCATTCGTACTCCAGTGGCATTAATCGCCTCTCATACATGCACATCCATCCACGAACCAACAGCGCTAACTATCGTCCTCATCCTCGCCTCTACCTACGCACATGACAGCGAGGAAAAGCACATAATATACCGCCACATAAACTAAAAGCACAACTATTGTGCGTCTGTAAAATAACTTATTAACCCCGCGATAAAACTGCAGGGCACGCGGATAAATCCATCTTCGTAACCCAACGGAAGAAGGGAAAAAAAAACCACCAACGTGGAAACACCGGGCATAAAGTATAGCCACAAGAGTGCCTCCAGGAATGTTATTGTGCATTTCCATACATTCATATACCCCGAATCGCTCTGTGCGACTAGCCAGCTAACGAGGGAAAAGGGTCAAACGGCAGCTCGGAGACTAGAACCGGGTCTGCTTGAGTGTTCAGTGTGGCGTTAACGCAGGGATACTTTGCGCCATAGTCTCGCTGCTTAATCAATAACATGCACACAAATCACGCAGGCTAAACGTCTCGGCGGCTGGACGTTGAACTCGGCTCGGCCCTGAAACCGTCAAGCTAAACGTTACCCTTCATCTCCACAAGCAAAACCTTTATCCGTTTACCCTTGAAAATATAAGGGGAGGGGGTAAAAAAGAAAAGGGGGGAGCTAAACTAACACTGTAGCGCGAGGCACCGGAGGAGTTGGGCTGAATAAAAATGATAGCTAACGCGTGTGTTTGCGAGTACTTACCAGGCTGACAGTCTTTGTGTTTGGGCAAGGTTAAAAACATTAAGGATAAAATCCACCAGTAACTCGGTTCCCGTATTCTCCGCATGTTAGTCTACTCATCGAGAGCAGCAAGAAGGCAACGGGTGACAAAGTTTGTCTTTTTCTTCTTCTTTAAAAAAAAAAAGAACACCCAGAGAAAGCGAGAGAGAGAGAGAGAAATCACTCACACGCACACTACCTAAGCTAAAACGAAGTTGGCACAGCGGCCACGAAGGCAGAGCATCAAAGTAATGGTTGGCGGTCAGGACACAGTCACTGCTTTTTCTTCCTCCCCCCTTTTTTTCTTTTTTAAAAAGACAAAAATTTTCGCCTCCGGTCTGAGCACAGGCTGCTCTTAGCTTCGAGGAATAAAACGTTACGCACGCTATGGCTGTGCAAAAACAGTTCAAAATCTGTTGTTGGACTCCTCCGTGTGTGCAGCTGCGGGCTTCCAGATAGCGACATTCCCGAAGTGTAGCGAGGTCAATCGGCGATCAATCGCGGTATTTAACTACAGGAGGAAGAAGCAGGGGGGGAGAGAAAAAAAGTGATCGAATAATATTGATTACGTGCGGTCATTATTAAGTGATTATCCGCGGCGTCAGCGAGACGAAGCCCGAAGCAGAAAAGTGGTGCTGGAAATGTCCCATTCTTCCATCCAGGAAGTAGACTAGCGGTCAGGCGTGCACGGATATGTGGCTACTGGTCTGGTCCCATCCTACCGGACAGGCTGCGTGTGTGCAAAAGAGAGAGAGAGAGGGAGTCTGCACGGGGCGGGAGCAGCGAAGGGAGAGGAGAAGAAGAGGAGGAGGAGGGGGGAGGCGGTTCTTGGATTTGCTGAATGCAAAATGACTTCTAACGGACCCAGAAGCTGGTTTCTGTCTAGGGTGGCTGTGATAAGAAAGACTCCAGAAACCGAGAGCTCGTGTCCACCATCCACGCGACACTCCACTGCCTCTTATTAAAAAAACCAAACGTGTTTCATCAAAACATGTTGCATCAAACAGAAATGTTGTTAGATATCTAGCTGAAGCGGAGGCAGAAAACATAATAGCCAACCGGCTAATTCCACTGATTGCACCCCACCAATGCTGTCCTCTCGCAGTTTTGTTGCTTCCTCTCAGGTCCTATTATTAAAATGACCCCTCTGTGGCCGCGCAGTGAGGGCCCCCTTGCCTCCTGCTGGCAGAACTGTGAATGGAATACTTTAGCAGCAATCATCACCTGGAATATCCTCTTGTGCAAGTGTGTACTGATTGGAGAATTATGCATCCACTGGTGATACTCCCTTAGGTAAATGTGTAGTCAGTGGTGTTCTTGCAGAACTATCCAGCTGGACATTTAATTTGAGGAATCTGATTAAATTTCTCATTTAATTACCCAGTTCTCTGCAGGGCCATTGAGGACAGTCACAAGGGCCCTTTGCTTTTAATGTGGGCCATCTGCTTCCTCTCCAAAATGCCTACCTTTTCAAAGCCCCCACAGCCTCCTGGGCATCCTCGCATGATCCTCCAGGCTGCACTACCTCCACGCGAACAGCAAAACACCATCGTGGTTGACAGTTACTCCAGACCCTACTGTATTCTCACTGATCAGGTGCAGTTAACCTGAACAGAAGTTTACGAATGCCTTTTTTCCTCCCGCTTCTTGTTCTGGCACATCACGCAACAGTTCCCTTGCCTGTTTGGTTTTCTCATGCAATCTCCAAAAACAAAACCTTCAGCAATAGATCCAGCACACTGACCCTTATGTGAAGAGGTCAATCTCCTTAAACCAAAAGAACATCACATAATATACTAAATAGGGATGATGCTAACTGTGGCTCACATTAGTGTGAATGTATAAACGTCAAGCCATCCATCCTCTTAACAGCTTATCCAGTTCAGGGTCTTGGGTAGGGCGTGGGGCGGGAATGGGTTGCCAGCCTATCAAAGGGCTAACACAGAGATGTAGAGAGAAAATTCATGCTCACATTCACACCTACAGCCCAACCTAGCATGCATGTCCTTTACCCAGAGGGTATACCCTGGAAGAACATGCTTACTCTACAAAGAGAGGCCCCAGCCAACCAGAAACCCTGAACCCAGAACCTTTTCCAATAACCACTGCATCACCACATCCACATTAATCATCTAATTATGCTGCAATCATGGGTCAAGTTCCATGTTTCAGACATTCATCAACATTCTATTGGTAAGGTGAGTTTTCTCAGTTGAATACAGGTGGAATAGATGCAATCAATCAATCAATCTGTACATATACTGTATCTGCAGTGGGGGGGGTTTCGTTTGTTTGTTTTGATTGTTTTTTTGTTTTTTTTTAAATATACGGTTCCGACAATTTACTTTCCATGTAATGGGTACATGCAAACTCAATCAGAAATCAGTGCACAAACAGCAATCAGTTCAAATTTAATTAATTGACAACATAAAATTAAAAGGCTATGATCACATTCATGGTCATAATCTTACCAATAAGTCTCCTCAAAGCCAAAGCTTTGATGTCCTTGATTTTCTTTCCAAAACGTTGCCTTGCAGCTGTTTTGAAATCAATCATGACATGATCCAGGCTTGTGGATTTAATAAAAAGGATCTAAGTGTGTGTATTTGTGTGGGTGTGTGTGTATGTGCGTGCTTCTTTTTTTTTTTCAATCAATAGCATTCAAATAATAGTAAAACAAAGCAGATGGGTGACATGCTCTTTGCAATAAATCCTGACTTGAGAGTATTAAAAACAAAATGAGATCTTCATCAGACGAGTGTTTGTACTTGTAATTTTGCAGTCGCATCTCAGCCCCTGTTGAAACTCAATTTTCTCCTGAACAGCAGCACTTATTGGCCTCCCTACATGCAGTGCACTGTGGGCTTCTGAAACATGTAAATTAGGGGAACAGGCAATACATTCAAATCAATAATACACCATTAAGGTGCATTTGTGATATCCAACCCCAAAGTCTGAAAAATGCCCCAGGGTAATACTGCACTAACTCAGTCGAGTGATGGCTTTTTTCCTCTTCTTTTTTTTGATATACTTGCAAACATATAAAAGCATAGTCACGACCAACCTAGTTTTTAAAAAGTGAGTCATAGGCGGGTTTTTTTCAATCCTAAAACATCATCCTGAGCATCATACAAAGGCCTTGATATATCAAAGGAGTGCAAGTCTTACCGGTTTTCTTGTAGTTCATGAGACGTTTTTAATGTTTGCTATGACATTTGACATTCTAATCTTGTTCCCCCTTTGGGAGTTTAGACCCTAAAGGCATCCTAACACGTTCTCTGACAGTTAAACTGCACCCTGGATTTAAGGAAAGAGGAAAAGGACAGAAAAGCTGAGCTATAGGTGAGTCCGGGTGTGATACCGGCATTGTCCCACAGGCATCTCCTTCCCTTTCACCCTTAAGTGGTTCGAGAATCACACTTGTATTATTTTTTCAAACATATTTCACATGTTGACAGTTGCTACATAATGTACGACCGTGCGCATCAATTATGTAATGCAATTCAGGCTATGAACATATATAATTTATTTCATTCTCTTTCTCCTACATTATTTAATCAAAAGCTATTTTTACAATTATTACTCTCCCCAAATAGTTTTATCTTTTGTTGGTCTGTTCTTTAGTTCCCCCCTCATCGGTATGTCATGTTGCTGCGCTCGAATTCACGGCGCATTAATGCTGCAGGAGGGTGTCACGGGTGTCTGTCAGCCTGGGCAGGACACCCTTAAAAAGGGTAGCACTCAAAAACTGCAAAGAGGGGGTTCAAAGGAGTTCATAAGGTTGCTTCTAGCGAGCCAATAACAGCTTTTTCCCTCTAAAATGCCTTAAAGCTAAAATGTCAAAAAGAGTGAGAAAGGGAAAGTCACAATTAATGTAAAATAATGTGAGCTTCTTGTCAGTTTGGATTAGCAGTGAATAACTAGGAGCCTAACATGCATTTTAAAATGTAGGTTAAGTTATATTTGCATTTGAACAACACTATAAAAATGATCCTCATCTTGTGACTGAGCTGCTTTTGAAGCTGATTTTCAGAGACAATAATAGGCTCGCAATCAGAAGGGGAAAAAAAGCAATGTGACTGTAGCAACTATCTTTTAATTCAAAGATTAAAGGCCCAAACCTGTGTTTTGAATGTTGTACCAGTTTTCTGGAGCCACATTTATTTTAGACTATTGCCAACAGTCTCTTTTGCTGCTTTCTTGGCAGCCACTCCTTCCATTTAATGTCTGCGTGACATGACAGACAACTTAATCCATTACAAAGAACATCATGTCCGATTTTATTTTTGTCAAAGTCATGTTACGCTGTGTTGAAATGCATTTGAAAAGTCTGCCTTTGTCATGCATTCATGTGCTGCGGGATGCCAGTTGCCAAACAGATCCGTGTTCATGATTTATTCTGATAGAAAGCTGTGAACACAATCAATTAGCAAATATGTCCCGACTGCAAAAGAAAAATATGAAGTAGGTACTTTTCCGGCAGCCCGGCTAAGCCCTGGATTTTGAATATGTTCACGCTTTTGCTTAATGTAGCGACGTAAAGTTGAGTTTTACTTTTGCAATTGTGCACGAAAACAAAGTTTCCCCAGAGGACAGAAGGGTCTTAATAGTGACAACACTCAAACAAACAGGAGCAGAGAACAGATGGGAACCTTTGAAGTATAAACTTGTGTAAACAGGAAAGTACTTCTCCACTGATATGATGTGCCACTACTACCCCCTGAATTGATTACTCATTATATTGTATTCTGTCTCCTTGAGCATAAAAATGTCTCTTTGCAGCTGGTGTTGAAACAAATAAGATACAATCTGACACCTTTTCGTGCCGCAAGAGTTAAATGTCTCACATGCATTTTTTTTTCTTACAGTCAGTTTAAAAAAAAAAATCCCTACAAGATCATACAGCTGAATCATATGTACAAATTACTTCAGTCATCAAAGTAATGGAGTAATCTCAAATGCAGAGAGGTTTCACTATGATGTAATATGTTGGTGCAGTTGACCCAATTCTGTAGGCTGGAGAATAATTTTCTTTAATGTAGGGATAACGAGAGAAACATGGAAAGTTTTAGTCTGGGGTGGTCAGTTAGATCAAAGAAATGTGAGGAAAAAGGAAGATGAAGTTTTCTTTAGGTGGGGGGGTCGGAATGAGAGAGTTATGTGAATGATGTGAATGATTTGAGGCGGTAGTAGTTACTATTTGAAGCCAGTAGAGGGTGTCTGCAAAATTCATGTTGCCATTAATCACTGCAGTTGTTCAAACCACCAAGGACCATCAGTGAAGCTCCTGAAGAATATAATAGATTCATTTTTCACAGAAGGGCATCGAATCCCACCACTGAACTTGTGTGTGATTTAATAGCCCAAAAAAATAAATAAATGAAGAAAAAAAATCCAGAATAGAGTGTCATCATGTTTAATATGGTATATTGATGTCGCAATAATTTACTTTATATCCATTAGGGAGGCCTGGCACAGTGTTTGTGCAGTTGTCTTAACCAGCACAGAGAAAAATAGGCATCCTAGAATATTCAGTAACACATCTCTGCTCATAAGGTGAAACATCTCTCTTTTCTCTCTATTTTTCCCCTCTCCTTTTATAAATAATTTGTACCAGAATCAGCAAAGCTCATGGATCAATTTTTCTTTTTCTTTCAACTCTTTGCACTAATTTGCAAGTCACAGAGGATTGTCGAATGCTATCGCCGTGATGCAAAAATGCCAGAGAAAAATGGAGAGAGGGAATAACATGAGAGTTCTTGAATTAAGAAGGGAATTTGCATACATGCAAACATGGCTCCTTCAATTGAATTTATTCAAATCCCATGTAGGATGGCTACATAATGGTTGTAGGATATTGAGTTACAGAGGAAATAATAAGCTTACAGTTTACAGCCACAATTTCTCTCCCTGACTGTTTTGAAATGAAAGCTACATCTCAGCGAAAAGCTTCGGTGGCTGCATCTTGGTCATTTTTGCAATATTAGATCATTAGGCCTGATTTTATTTGCTCCGCTGTTTCTATAATAGATTTCAAGATGGCTCATTGTTTAATTAGAGGGCGCTTATGTCCTTGGTGTGGTTGAAAAGAGCATTGACAATCCTCAAATTCCCCTCATGTCCAAAGTCATTAAAATTAAGATACCTCTGACTTTCGTCAATAATTCAGATGTTGCTGCATTCATCTCCCTGCTGGCACTAGCTGGCATCTTTTTAGACACGGAGCAACTGCAAGAGCTGGCAGATGTTTGTACACATGGCCACATAGTGCTGAACAGAACAAACTGTCAGAGTAACGCGTAAAGGAAATCAGCTTGTCAGCATCGTGGCGGAGAACTGCATTGTGTTGTGTAGCACATCCATAACATGATTTGAGCATGATATCCCACATTAGTGCTTCATCTTGTGGGTCTGCTCAAGTCTTCTGTGTTAACAGCTGTGCACAATAGGTGTGAAGCTCATCAAAGCTTCCCGGTTTACATCTGTATGATGTTAATCCATAGCCACCCACAAACATCAGGTAACCCAAGGTCTTCTTCTTTTTTTTTCTTTAAACCAATTTTTGCCAACCTATTATTTAAATCAGTCACCAATTACCTGCATAATTCCCACTATAAAACACCAAACACGAAGCTGGCAATGAATCCCATCAGTGAACTTTCAATTTATTCCATCACTCACAAAACCTGCTGAGGTTAGCCTCATGCACAAGTTCATAGTACTATGCGAGGTTTTTATCCTTATGTCAGCATTACATTTTTATGTGTCCTTTTCCTGCTCAAATGAAATGTGTTCTCAATCAGATACCTGCACTTTCTGCGGACTTCAATTAGCTTCATAGGGCCAGGGAGGTCTGAACAGATGACCTGAGACACATTTCTTCCTGCTAACAGTTCTTTAGGTGTGAGTTATTTGTGTTGTCTTCGGCTATATTAATTCCTCGTAATATATAATCTTCTCAGGTCAGTTTGACCAGGTGAACACCAAATGAGAGACATACGTTTTGGATGTTTGAGTTGGCAAAAGCTGTATTCACAGAAAATATGCTAAATATATAAGTGAAAATGTGAAATCACATAAAGACATTTCAACAAAATCAGAGGCGAAGGCAGTTTAGGATTTGAAGTTAATTACGCCACTGCAGATGAAAGTGGCATAACATTAATAATTCCTGTAAAAGTATGCAGCTGTATGCATAACCTATTATGAGATGTAATTTATGCAAAACTGAGGAATGAATATTTTACTAGCCTCCTTTTTTTTTCTTCTTTTTTTTAATCTCCAATGCGAGTGTGAAAAATCACTAGCCAGAGTCTGAATGCAGCATAAGGGAAAACACAGCCAAATAGTGCTGCTGGGCAGGTGCCTGGAGTTCCATTTGAGCAAAGCAATTATGAAAATTGAAGTTATGCAGATGAACAAAAGGATTGCTTTTGGGAGATGTGTCATTGTCCTCTATCCGTGTCACACACCGCCAAAAAAGGTATATAACCAAATGTATTTGGTGGAAACTACAGCTCTGTTGTCGATATGTGCCCACAGTTTTGCGGCTGCAGTTAGGAAAAGAAAAGCAAATTCCAGGCAGTCCCTATGCTGTGCTGCGAACTACAAACAACCCAACAGGAAGGTCAGACTGCTTACAGCACTTTATTAGTCTGAATTAGGTTTGTTTACTCTCATAATGGGTCTTTCAAAACAAAAACGAACCTGTTAAAATGTCTGAACGCTAAATGGATTTTAAAGTCCCTATATCTGTCTTAATTTAAACATGCAACTCTCGCCCATATGAAGAACACACTCTGCAGAAGCATGCCGTCTTTCCATTTTCATTTTCCGTATTTAGTTCACTTTTAGCCGAGTTAGCGTATGCATAACTTATTCAACTTTTATCAGTCACAATTTCATCCACGGATTCTTTTTTAAAATAGTTTTCCAGTCCCACTGCAAAGTAAACTCCAGCGGCTCCATGGTGTAGCGATTGGCAGTGTTTGGCTCGCTCTTGTTACTTCAGTGCCTGTTGCTCAAGTCTGTTCTTTAGTTTCTTCAGTTCTCAAGAGATTCTTGCAAGAGAGAGCATGGCGAAGACAGCTTTCACACATTCACAGAAACAAATGTATTGCTGCCATTGTTGTCGCGCTTATGCTTACATACCATGTTATTTGCTCTCGGCGGCAGTCGGGATGCGCTGTGTAAAAACGGCGTACACAAAGTATACAGAAGTCCATGCATAATCAGAAGTGCAGAAAATGAAAGACCAGAGACAAATTTCAACCTGTGATCTCCTGTGAAACAATCTTTATGTGCTGTCAGTGTAATTTGTCACCTGGATTCTTGGCACTCTGAAGGAATTTTACTCTGCATGCTTTATTTGAAGGATAACATGACAACACCGCATCCTTCACCTACTTCAGTGTGAGATTACTGCATACTGTGGTGTTTTGGTATACAGGAAAGATGATATTATATGGAGGAGAAAGCAAAAACATGAACTTTGCCATGAACGCTCTCTCATAACTCTTGATTATGTACTTTAAAAGGTCTCATATTATTGTATTACTGTGGTGGTCTGGTTGTAATAATTAAACCTATTTCAGATCTATATGGTGACCTTTATACAATACATCATCAGCCTTTGAGGTAATATGTTGATGTTGTGCAGAAATGATGGCCTCCTATGTTAGATATGTGTTACATATACAGTACGATAAAGTGTAATCATATGCAATCCTAAAGCTTATTTGACTATTTTATCTTTTCACTTTGTTGCCCAGAGCGACTATGCGCTGTAATTTGTTTGTTTTGCAGTGACAGCTTTGGAGACGAGCTCCATTCAGTCTCCCCCACCTGAATCATTGCTGGATTGATGCATGCTGAAGATCATTTTCTGAGCTACTCGTCTGTGTGGTGGCTCATATCCAGCACATGCTTTGTTTTAGGTTCCAGAGAAAAAAAAAGATGGATCCAAATCCAAGAGTAGACAAATAGAAGCCTTCCCCTACCTGGATGCCAAGATTCTGCCTTGAATCAGATTAAACTACATTATCGAATGCACAGAGTGGACTGAAAATAAATCAAGCTTTATTGTGTGGAGGAGACAGATACATGTCCCACGGGAGAATAGCAAGCTGAAGACATGCACAAGAATTTTACATTTAAGCAAGCACACAAAGTGCTGCAGTTTTCAATAGCAAAAAAATAAATAAAAAAATAAAAAAACCCAAACATTTTTCCTCCAAATTATGTTGTCCAGATGTCTTGCATTCTTACACTTAGCACTCAGGAAAGATTCTGAGTAGAAATATGTTATGGAAGATAAGGAAGGCAAACACATTTATCTAGTTTTTAAGTTCCTTTCGTAGCAGCAATCATTCACCAAATTTCTTCTGCATTGTGCTGCAACAACAATACTGTCTTACTCTGCAGATATATGATACGGGCCAGCATACAGAGCATAGATTCAATATAAACGTGATAGCAGGCCTTACAGTCGGAAAAAAAACAATGCACTTTCCCGGACACTCCCCGAGCCTTTCTTTCATCGACCAAGCTCATGCTGCAGTCATTGTGAAGTCTATAATAAAAATGCATCAGATGCATCTCCCTGTCCTCAGCAAAACGTCACTCAGGGGACGCCATGTAGACGTTTATGAGAGCTAATGACCGACGGCTTTTAGAATCCCACGACCATCAGCATAATTAGGTTCAATGCCTGCTCTCAACCCTTCGTTTATGTGCCCTTGAAAGAAAAAAATGGCAAGTGATATTGACAAATGGACAAAAGAAACCTACTCAGATTGCAGAGTCTGGACATTCAATGTGATGTTGCCAACAGCAGGCCCTCCACCCTGTAGGAATTACATTTTGGGTAACACTTCACCTTGAAAACTCTAAGATGCCCCACATGGACGTTCACTTAAATGTTTATCATACTAGATAATGTGGTTGTAGGATAGACAGATATATTGCAGTGAGGTTTAAACATTTTATGACAGCATTTCTCATCCAATAAACTATAACACTACAGCTATAACTGGTGTAAAACCGTTATTCAATGGCAATATATCAAACTAAATTACAGGGCGTTTTAAAAAAATAAACTGGCTATGTACAAATCATTCAAAGGCAGGTTAGAGACCTATGCAGACACCAAGCCTGTTTGGAGCTTTAAGGCATATTATGTGCATTTCATTAAATGATTGTTTGCCAAGTTGTCATCGAGAGTAAATAACAACAACAACTGCAGATACACGGACTGCTGCATAAGTCTCCGAACAGAAAAGCAAACTAATAATATAACAATAAAAATAATAATTAATTTAGGTGTTATAGAACAAGCTCATTAACAAGCTGATAACAAAACGTTACAGAGAAGCAACGTAGTTCAGCCTAGCCGGATTATGAATACTATGAAATGATGAAGTTTGTAAGGAAAAATATGCACAGTATGATTGGTATTTACGAAAATGGTGATGCTCTAATCAGTTCAGTTCATTTTATTACCCTGAGCTCAATCCTTTATGTTTTAATTTATGTTAATCGTGCCGTATTTGCACAGTGCAGATTTACTGTGTATTAATGCACGAGACGTTATTCGAAGTTCACAAAGGCACTTCTTTTCTTACCCATTTGTGATTTAAATTCATAGGTAAAATAATGAATTATGGATGCGATCCCTCGTGACTGGTTATACCTCCCACCCAACCCCAGGAAGATGCATATGTAATTAGCACCTCATATCAATGTGGGATTTGAAAAGTGTTTGGATATGCAGCAATATAATTATGATTATCTCATTTGTTTCTGTAATTTCCTCTTTTTCAGCTGACATTTTGCTCAAAGTGTGTTGCATAATTGAAAACAAAAAAAGAAGCCATTTCCGCAGGGACAATACTTATTTTCACTTCTTTGTAGTTGATTTTAGTCAAGATGTTAATTGCTCTTAATTTCTCAATATTGGTGAGTTAGTAGGTTATTGGGCTCTATTTCAAGTATGCAAGTTACTGACCCTCATCGAAATTGTGCTGAAAGAAACTGAAATTCTTCCTGTAGCACAACCTTTAATTATTTAATGTTCAGCTTTTGCTCTTCAATGATGGCTACATCGTTTGCGTCTGCACACGTGAAGACAGACTTAAATCATCGTGACGAGTCATATTCATGAA
This sequence comes from Oreochromis aureus, assembly GCF_013358895.1. Classification (NCBI taxonomy): domain Eukaryota; kingdom Metazoa; phylum Chordata; class Actinopteri; order Cichliformes; family Cichlidae; genus Oreochromis; species Oreochromis aureus. The sequence goes on along the minus strand of NC_052946.1, from coordinate 25,514,585 downwards.
AACTAATCTTGAACATAATACACATAATTTATAAAAGAAATCTAGACTAACATATCAGAATGTGACATAATGTCTAATTAAATCTTATCTAACACCATATTTTGACTGGAAAAGTCAGTAAATTGGAAAAAAAAATGCATTATTTATCTCAAGCACTCCGTCATATCCATAAAAATGGTCTACATTAGACATGCAATGAAAAGCGTCATCTTAACTGCAATGGAAGGAGATTGCAGATTGTCTGTATAAAAATTCCTCTTCTATTTCCAAACATCTTCTCGTTAGTTTTGAATTGTGAGGATAAGTGTTTCCACCACAGTTAAGTGCATGTTGTCTCCATTCGACACTGTCAATTAAAACTCGGGGAGTTTGCGTGTGCTGACATAATTTCAACACATTTCAGTGAGATTAAAGCTGGACGCAGACGCTGAAAGAAAGCCACGCTAGCAGGAGAGTCCAAACCGGGATGAAGTCACTGCCCAAACAGTCTTAATAATTATATGTAGGTGTTTTAAAAAAAAATATAAAAAAACAAATGAAGGTTTGGGGAAACCTGCAGTCAGCTGAGACTGAAGAAGTCACTTGGATGAGTGACGAAACGTTTCTCCCACAAAACGCTACGTCCAGATGAACAGATTCAACTTTTGGAGATTTACTTTCCTGGATGATTGAGAATGCATCAAGAAACAAATGATGCTAAAAGGTTTCGGGCCTTAAACTTTAGTTATACAATTACAAGTCTTTGCATTTCATATTTTATTTTTAGATTAGCATGCTATGAGAATCACAATTTCAATCACACTTACATTCAGCTAAATTATAGCCATTGTGAGGCAACACTGATACTGCTGGCAAAAAACAAAGAGCTCAGATCCATTTACAGTATCTCTACAGTCCAAAGTATAGACACTGTTACACTTTAGCTGTTCTCCAGACCCTCATGTATAATTTTAAATTGTTAAAAATAAAGCATTATGTTAAAAGCCCAAGTCATATATACATATATAGAGAAATTTCCAACACACAGTCCTTCAGTGTTTAGGGCTTCAAACATAACATACCTGCTGTCAAACAAGATAATCATGTTTAATAGCTTGTGGAGAATCTTTTGCAGTCGGCCACTGCAAACTGGCATCAGCAGACGTTTTGCATATTCTCTACACTTCTCTTGTAGTGGGATGTCCTCCCCCTCTTTATTCTGTACTTCATCAACTTAAAATACAGCTCAGTCCAATTCGGGTCATGTGACTACCTCATAGATATTACGACTCTTCACCACGACATGCTCTTTGGCTGCCTCGGTCGTGCGCTTTGAATTGTTTTCCATGTTGTCCAGTAGGTTTGATGCATTGGGCTGAACAGGAGCACGCACAGCGCTCCCTGTGTGCTTCTGCAATCATCCTGCTGCTTCTGTCAGCAGTGAAATTATCAATAAGTGGCATCAATAAAACAGAGATGAGATGCTTTATTTTGGATCATGCTCAGTGTTTTTGTTTTGTTTTGTTTTAATCTCTTCCTTTTTCAACGATGGTGATATAGACTCAATTGAGTTTAATGCGTCCATGCTTTGTTCCCTCTCAAACTGATGCTTTTGTGAGGATTCGCATCTGGTGTTGAATTGTTCAAGGTCAAGGTAACAAAATGCCCCGCTGATTATTGACGAGGAAACATTCACACCTTCATCCCAAAGAGCATTGTTGACTTGCTGTGAAGTCATATAGGTTTCTATGCGCCGTGCTAATGATTTTCTGATCATCCTTGATAGTCCTGTGCACACCTGCTTTTATAAAAACATGAACCTAAAGGGAGAGTTTTGCAGAGGAACTACTTTTGCTTTCTCTCTGGCATAGCGAGGGCTGTGTATTGGCAAATGATAAGGTCCATTCACAAAGAGCCATTTATTTAAAAAAAAAAAAAACAGAGAGAGAGAAAAAGAAAATAAAAACTTTAGGCTAACAAAAATGAATAAATGAAAATAAATTCATCTCTTTTTTTCTGTTCTTTGTCTATTTCCCTGCCAATTCTGTGCACCAATGTCATTAATTAATTAGCAATTAGTCTTCCCACTATTTATATCATCTGTTTTTCAACTTCTTGTTGCCTGATTGTCATATTACTTCTTCCAGTTTGTCATTCCATCCGGTTTGTATTCTTCGAGCTTTTTGATGTTTTTCCTCTTTGTGACATGCTTCTAGTAGCTATATTTATGTATGATTTCCTGGCTTCCTTTTGGAACATTGCCTTTTAGGTAACCCTTGCTGGAAATGTTTGCTAAACTGATAGAGCTCTTGCGTATAATCTCCAGCCTGGCAGTAAAGGCTTAGATTTTGGACTGCGGCCAAATTATCCACCATGTCTTTACCTAATCACTTTTCTGTGACTTTGCTGGAAAAATCATGAGGTGAAGGAGAATTCATAAGAAGACTGGCAAAGAGAAGCATGGGGCTAACTACATTTAGCCTACACTACTTTATAATGTGAAGGCAGGTGCTGTTTGCATCAGTCTACTGTGGTGAAACCACAGCATTCAGAAAACGGGCTACATAAAGCACATCTTAGATACCTTTCCCTGTGAATTCTTACCATGTTGTTGACAAACGCGACCTCATTACCAAGGCTGAGCTCTTTGAAAATAAGTGAATACACAGAAACTCAAATTAAAATTAGCTGCTCATTCTGTCCACTCACATTTTCTCTTCACTCTCGACAGATGATCGAGTGTAACTCCTGTTTTTTATTAAGGCTTTCAACATCTGTGACTGAAGTTAAACTAATTAATGGCAATCCATAAAGGCTGGAAATACAGCAATGCTCAAAATGGGGTCATAACTAATGCGAACTGAATTATGGGAAACCTTATATTCATTTAAATCATTAAGAAGAGCATTCGGAGAGCATTTGTAAAAAAAATCCATGATACAAACGGCCTCATGCAAAGCAACATCTTCATAATGCAACTGATTAAACTGTGTCCTGCTGGTTTAACAAATTGCTGAAGGCTCAAAAGATATCTATATACTTTAGGAGGTAAAGAAAGGGGGATGCAGTGAAGCACCTTTCCTTAGTATTTAGAGAATTCAACCAGATCTTATTAAGGCTGCCTCACAGATACTTCTGGGTCACTTCACTCAGTTAGGAACCTTTCCAAAGCAAAATTGACTATTCTACCGCAGCCCTGGTGTCCTGTGTTCAGGTCCTCTTCTATGTGAACTCTCTTCAAATGTTACTTTATGTAATAACTTTAGTGGCTAGAAATCCAGCTCTGCACTCCATATGAGCTCCAGTCAAAAAGCTGCTTCTGCCATGGCTGAGTATTTCACTCATCAGCCTACACTTCTTCCAAGATAAGTCCTTCCCAGGATGTCTCTCTGTAGCTGAGAGCAAGAATGATGCAAAGGTTATTCGACTTTCATTGTGTCTGACGTGACCTGACTGCAGCAGGCCGTTTGCCGAAGTGGTACAGAAGGTCAAACGGTGATATCACTAACTGTCATAATCTGCAATCAGCTGTAATGTATTCTCTTCTGTCTCACGCTACTTGCAAGGGGTGAGAAGTTTTAAAAGCGACGGTTGTATTCTGAATCACTGCAGAAACGACGACTGCTGCTGCCAGCGTCTCACTGATCACGCTCCCTCCTCCCTCATTTGTCATCCGGCCCTCTGCTTTGTTTAACGACACAAATCAGTGCACATCATGCTGTTCAAGCTCCACTTGTGCACTGTTTAAAAAAGAAGCCATGCTTGAGGATACTTATGGAGTCACCGCTAGCTCACACAAACCCGAGTGAAAGCTTTACGTCACATCACGGTCCGTGGTGTTTTGAGCTTGAAATTACTAGCTTGACAATCTTTAAATTGTTGTGGAAGCTTAAGATTGCTAAAATAGCTTATGTGCAGTGCAGAAATATATTTAAGAAAAAAATAGGTCATAATTTGCCATTCATCATATGCTGCCATGTGAGGCTCAAATCTCCTTAATGAGCAGAGTTTGCCAGTCATTGTGTCTGCCATCACTAAGTGAGGCTATTACAGCGTCTAATGAAGCTGATTCATTTTTACTGGACTTCCCATTATTTTATTCCAAGCTGTTATTCTTTCTATAGACAACTGAAAATGAGTTTCTTTGTACAGAATTACATGGAATAAAGCTTGTTATGTAGGATCTAGAGAGAGGCGGCATACTCCTCTGTGTGTGCGGAAGAAGTGTCTAAAAGCTATTCCACTGTTGACTATCCCCCTGTGAGAGCTAGCAACACTGAAATGCAGAGAATTTGCAATAGAATCCCATTAGATTGATGGTTCCTTCTTCTTGGTGCATGTTTCATTTCCCTGTTGTTTGCCACTTACAGCAAAGCTACACATCCCAGTGTAATTTCCCTGTGTATGGCTGAAGTTTTGCAAGTCTAATTTCTGCCCTTGAATTGAATTACCCCCCCTAAAAAGGAAAAAAAAAAAAAAAAAAGCGGCCACAGCCATACAGTGTATTTGCATTTGGATCATTTAATACTCCACCTTCAAGGATCATTAATCTTGTCTATGCTTCATATACAAACTGGGCATCAATAACATTGGTAAGGTAGGAGCGAGGAGGTATAAATCACACGAGCAATATTTTAAGTTAATCAGGCATCCATTTTTTTAAATCAACAAAAGAGACATAAAAATTAACAACCTTGTTTCTGCTCATGCTCCCATTTAAAATAAACTGTGTAGTCAAAATCCTGTGGCACGTTGGTTTAAACAACAGACACAAACACTTTAATTTGTTACTCTCTGCTTCGGATAATCACACACTGTGCATAGATGACAGTAACATAACAGCAGCCTCACATTTAGAACCTGTAGCCAGCTCATTTAGCGCCACACAACACCCACAGCTTAATTAGCTCCGTTGGTATCATCTGCAATTCTGAATGCTTTCACAGCATCTTTTTGATGCTTGGCTGAAAGACACATTTTCTCTGTAATTTAGCTGGCTACTAATCTAATCATTACTATATCTTGGGAGTGTTTTCTCACTTTTGCGGGCAGTTAGCTGTGATCTGACGACCTACATTACAGTCTATGCTGTGACTGCACAACGCTAACTGTGACACGTTTGAGGCTCTAATTGTCGTGATGATTAATGAGAAAAGTCACAGGACTTATCCCACCTAGCTGTTGTGGAAACAGTTATTAGGTGGATTCATTGAACGAGCTCTTTCTTGTTACGTTAACTAACATATTGGCTTCACTAACAATTAGCAGGCTAAATATCAATGCTGATATTTGGAAAGGAAGTGTGCTACAGAAAGAGGAACATGAATGCTTGGATGAGGTCACATGTTTCAAAAACATTTTTGAAATACAAAGTCAGTAAACGATCACCAACTTTGATGTACATCCTTTGCTTCAGTTACCTGCAAAGCAAAAACTCTGTGTGCTACATTAGTTATAACTCAGGTGTTCCACTTTCTACTTTTACCTTTAAATAAAATACTTTAAATCTTTTGGATTGATACAAATTTTTCCTATAAGCCAGGCGTCACCTGTCAAACCCTTTGTTTCTGTCCCCACCATCTCCTTGCTTCCATTTTCCCTCTCTCTTTCTTATGTGTTTACTTCTGTGTGTGTCTGATTATAGGAGTGGGGACAGGTGTGCTGGAACCTAAGCTGAGCTTCACCAGCTGCAAACACTTCTCCTATCAAGTCTACTTTCAGTACCACCACTCTGCCAGAACGTAGTCTCTGCTTAAGCACTTCCATGAATGAGTCAGCCCCTTTTTCTCTTCCTGGTTTGCTCTCTTTGTTGGCTCAGCGCGATTCTCAGCTAACTGGATCCTTCTCTGCCTGGCTCTCTCTTTGCCTTTCTCAGCCCAGCTTCCAACCGTGGCTCGGTCACATCTGAGGTTCCCAGCTACTACTCACCCAAACCCAAATTTCAGTTTTCTTGCTGCCAATCAAGCTCCTACAACTTTTGCACTACTTTGTTGACTTGCTTTATTTCAGAAGTCTTTTAATGTCGTCCTCTACACTTGAGTTCATCAGTTTTGACGTAACAGTACGTTCTGTCCAAAAATGCGGACTCCACCAGACGCAGGACTCCACTTGTAAAAACTTTAGTTGGTGACATACACAAACTTGTCTCGAGTTGCCTCCATGAACCTTAGCTCAGTTATTGCTCCCATCAGTCTTTAGCCAGCAGCCTGGTTGGTTAGGCTGGGCTCACAAGAATTAGTTCTACAGCCAGCTCAACACTCTGACCGCTAGCAGTCAGCCAGATGGTTTTTTGCCAGCCTGTCCCTGCCAGTTTTCAGACCAGCTGACTTAAACCCCTGGCATCCCCTTTCTGGTTGATGTGCCTCCCCTCAAAGACCTCTACAAGAAGGACGTCTCAGCTACCCCTATGCCAAGTCAGTTCCAAGGCCCCTTCCATGGTTGGCCTACACAAGGTGTAGGTGTTTGTACCTGTTTCTTCTGCCTCTGATAGTTGACATGAAGACCATCTCAGAACTGGCCTTCTCCTCGCTTGAGTCATTTGACAAATCCTATGTTCAACTGGTCAACACAGAGTCAGCCAAAGCAATATCTGTCCCTGAGCTGGCCTTTAGCACTCATACCCAGAGGAAGCTGATGTATTAGTCAGCCCTGCCTGAGCCAGCCTATGTCTGTCCCTAGTTTCTCCCCTAAGAGGATCCCAGTCTGTGGCCCTGGCTCAACCTGCTCCATTGCTGCTGGACTGTGCACTCGGAGCTACTGGTTCCCTGCTCTCCTTTTGCTTGGATCAGCTCCAACCTTGGGATTCAGTCTACGAGCCTAGGTTTCCCAGGTTTCCAACTACTTAAGCCGTAGTTTCAGTTCTCTTGCTGCCAGCCCAGCACCTCTTCAGCCTTTTCCTCTAATCCTTTATTTACCTTGGATGAATCAACAGTCTGTTGACCTGTTCCTTTGCCTCTGTCTGCACTCGGGTTCAACAGCCTAACTGTGATATCACAATCTACCGTAAACCCTGTTATGTTTACTTTCAACAGTAAGTTAATTCTGCTGCTGATACTTCACCACTTCACGTGCTTCATGTGCATTACAAACAGCGGCACGTGTATGGCTGCATGCCTTTATTGTGGAAGAGAACAATATAAAAAATGGGTTTTGCTCTTATCTTTTAATAAACACTTTGTTCCAACTAGGTTTTGGTAATGATTGATTTGAGACATTTTAGCATTTTGTTGTTGTTGGTATAACTAAAGTTTTAAAATCGTATTCAGTTTGACACAGGTTCAGACACACACACATACACACACGCACAAAACACAGAAGCACTGATGGGCCTGATAATGTGTCTAAAATGAAACAGGAGCTGACATTTAATTATGGTGGTGGGGGGGGGGAGAGTATGTTGCCTTCCATTTTTAGTTTTAATTTTTGCTTCATAAATGTTATCTCAATGCTTTCCATGTTAGAGCACTGAGAAGTGTGCAATTAACTTGGTGAAAACAATGATGGCATAACTGACAACATTTTGTGAAAGCTGACGAGGTAAACTTGAGGTAAAATAGAAGCGAGATAAAAGGAGATAAAACGGCCTCTGATTTCTCAGTTTGTGCATCCTCTCCTCTCCTTGAATCTTAGTCCTTCCCAATAGAGATAAAAGCATAAACAGCATAAAAGAGCCACTGTGATGTCAGCCTCTGATTAGGCCTCAGCATTAGCATTTTGGCTGCTGTCATGTTGGCTTTGTGGAGCCAAAATTTACCGTATATCGATGAGAGGACGGCGTGCTAATTTATCAGCTAATGTTAGCAAGCTTAGTTAGCAGATGCATTCTTTACAGGTGCAACACATTAATGCAAAGTATCAGGCACACCAAAACCAAAGCACAAACATCTTGGATAGTCTGTAACATATAGCGAGGGACAGTATTACTCATCTATTAACAGCACTCAAAATAGTACCAACTCCTCACACATACACACACCATACCACACACATACACCACACCACACACACACACACACACACACACACACACACACACACACACACACACACACACACACACACACACATTAAAAGGTCTAGTTTAATGACTTCAAGTAGGAGACACTGATCACCTCCAGCAGCCTGGGGACACTTTTCAATCAACGTGGCCCATCCTTAACTCAATTATCCAGGTGGATGAGTTATAAAAAACTCCCCTCTCCTACAGGTGGTATGAGGGTGGTATTATCCATAGAGGCCAAAACCATTTTTTTTGTACCAGGTTGTAAATATGGTTTTTAATGCTGTAAAGTTGGAAGTCTATGTCGATTTTCGGGCCAGCTTCAAGTGGTAAGTAGAAGAAGTGGAGTTTCTGCCACTTGTGCATTGCAAGTGATGGAGGCGAGGAAGAGACGGGGGAGAGCGGAGGCAACAGGCATTTAATAAAATGAGACCTCGTTTCTCTGGAACCTCATTTTAAAGCGATGACAATTAAAGATGACCTTTGACATGAGGATATCTTACTTTTAAAAAAATATACAGCTACTACTGTAGTTTCAGAGGATATTCAGGACTACTTTTGAGTAGTCCTGAAGGGCAGAAAGTCTAATCAACTTAACCAACTGAAATTAAATTAATACAGCTACAACCATTTGTATATTACAGCTGTGCCACACATCTTTTAAGCACTTAATGTAAAAAACCTTCAACAAAAGATACACCTGTGCATCTTCAATTTTAACACATCTGTCAAGTGTCATCGCTTCTCCGTTCTCCACATGCGTTTTAGGAATTATGACATCCTTTACCATGGTACACTGAGATTGATTTCCAGGTCACAGACACGAGGAAAGAGAAAGAAGAAAAAGAAGCGCAAATTAGAGAAATGTGAAAAGCCTTGAGACTTGATGAGGACTTGGAAGGGGGAAAATGAAAGCAAAGTAAGAAGGGACTAACAAAGAAAGTTATTAAGAAAAAAAGAGTATGTAAATTTCTCTGAGACATGCATAGACAAAAGAGAGGGGGTCAAAGGCACAGAAAGACAAGAGAACATTTTTAAACATGAGAAAGGAAAACGATTTAAAGAAAAATGAACTAAAACCCGACATCCTCACAGAATGAATTGTGTCGGGATTTTTCCATTCAAATAACGGGTGACCGTGGGAAACGCTAGTGACCAAAGCGGCACCGTATACCTTGTCGCGACACATTTCAGCGAGCGACCACCAGCAACTTCCACCAACTCGGCAACAGGTCAGGGGACACACAATTTTCACTAGAGAGCAGAGGTTGCCAGAGGTTTGCTGACCGGTCTCTGTGTCTCTGAGAGTGCTTAAAGGCATAGACTAAAGTGCTGTGTGAGTGGGTGTTTGTGAACTGGTCAAGGTTGCTTGTAGTAAAAAGTGCTTTAAGTGCTCAGAGTAGAAAAGTGTTAAGTACTAGTCCATTAACGAACTGAAAAACATTACTCAGTGTAAATGTTGTTTTTCGTATATTTCTTATTTGATTTTCACACATAATAACAAACAATGAAACACAGGTGCATTTATGGTAATTCCTCTACAATTTTTTCCAATTCTTCCACAGTTGACCTGTTCCTTTCTACCTGTGATTGTGTGTGTGTGTGGTGTTTTGCTGTTGTTGTTCTTTTAAAATATATGCTAATAATGTATTGTACTTTTGCTCTGCATTTGATTATGCACACTGGAAACATTCCCAGCCTCATTAGCTAGTTGAGATAAATCTTCCCATCCATGCTTTGGCGTTAATGCGATTCTCAATTACTTTATCTCACACCAAAGCTGAGGAATTGGCCTGATGATAAAAGGTTGCTCCGAAGAACATCTTTCTATTGACTTTTTAAAAGATAAGTGTCTCTCTGGAAAATTAAACATGATTATTAAACAATAATTAGTCTATTGTTCAAGCCAACAAAAGAGATTGGGTTAAGGTTTGGTGGTTTGTGTCCATGAACTAAATATGACAAATATCTGAATCCATTCAAAAGGCCTTTAGGAAAATTCTCCAATTCTCATTACTTAACTGAACTTGTGGGTTGCAATGAATAACGAGGAAAGCTTACACAACTCGCTTGCACTTGACCCGTGAAAGGGTGAAGAGATGCTGGGCTGAAAAAAAAAAAAGATTACAGCATTTTATTGTTTTTTACGCAAACACAGACTTTAAGTCATTCAGCACACAAGCTAATGTTCCACAGCAGAAGAGACAATACAGCCATCCTTTCCTATGCTCGGACTTCTTATCAGCAAATTTAGTACATATGAAAAAACATTTTTCAAAAACAAAGAAGCCTGATTTTACCTGTGGCGAAGCTGCTGTTGTATAATGATGTCAATCGCCGAGGAAACAGGATATATTAAACATCTAATCAGTTTACCGGACTGAAGCAAAACATAATTTTCAGATAAAATCATTACTGCACTCCTCTAGTGTTCTCTTTGTTGATATTTTTTCCCTAATTTGTGAACTTGCACTTTGCAAGAAAAAAAATACTTATGAAGACATGGCTGAGCTGACTGAAGGTTTTCTAATCTGATAGCTGATTCCTGCATACTTCAATTTATTTCTGTCTGGACTATATGGTAATTTGTCCAGCCCTTAATCAGCTTGCATGTCACTGTTGTTTACACAACAGTTTGCCTACTTTCTGTATTATGTGGGAGACGGGGACCAAGTTTCTGCTGGTTTCGCACAAGAAAGCGGGCACGCATCTTAGCATAAAATAATGAATTTTTTTGTGTATCGCCTCTGACATCATTATCGTGCAATAATCCGAATAAATGTGCATCACGTCTAAGGTTTAAAGGCTGCAAAAAAGTAAAAAATCATCTTAAACATATCACAAGTTGCAGCAACGCCTTAATTGCTCAACTTAGTTCTTTTTAATGTTCATATTTTCTATGACAAAAGATGTGTTGCTTTTATCTTATGTGTAACAGTTTTCATGTGGCAAATCAAAACACTGTATTTGTCCTCTTGCTTTACTTAAAGCTATCTTTTGACTGAAGATAAAATCCCTTAAGCTGCACTGATCATCATCATTTCTGTGCCCGGTTTCAAAAAACCGACACAAACACGGTTTGTTCCTCTGTGCTTCAGCTAATCACATACTATAGTGTATTAGGGACAACTGTAATGTAATAGCAGTCTTATATTTAGACCTTTAGCCAGCTCATTTAGCACTGCACAACGCCCACAGCTGAATTAGCTCTTTGAGCATCATCTCTTTTTCTGAATGTTTTCATATGAAAAAGTCCTTTTACTTTGTAACTTTTTCTCCAGTATTGAAACACTGCAGCAGGATTTCTTTCTCTGTGGTCTACCACACTGTCTAGCACAGACTACCTTTCCCATCTACAGGTGTTATATCCACTCCACTAAAATGAAGAGTGAACCATACACCTACTTGCCACTTTATTAGGCACTATTGCTAGACCCCCTTTTTCCTTCAGAACTGCTCTTTGTGGCACAGATTCGACAAGGTGTTGAAAACATTCCTCAGACATTTTGGTCCATTTTGACATGACAGTATCACACATTTACCGCAGATTTTTCGGCTGCACATCCATGATGAGATTCAATCACTTCCCAAAGGTGCTCTGTTGGATTGTGATCTGGTGACTATGGGGGCCATTTGAGTGCAGTGAGTTCACTGGGATGTTCAACCACTTTGAGATGATGTGATTTTTGTGATATGGTGTGTTGCCCTGTTGAAGGCAGCCACCAGTAGACGGTTATAAACGGATCAGCAACAATACAGGGGTAAGTTGTGGTGTTTTAACTATGCTAAATTGGTATTATGGAGGAAAAAGTATTCAGAGAAAATATTCCCTACTCCTTAACTGTTGATATAAAGCAGGATAGATCTGCGGTTTCATGTTGTTTGTGCCAAATTCTCACCTTACTGTCTGAATGCAGTAGCAGAAGTTAAAACTTATCAGACCAGGTGACATTATTGCCTCCATTTCCTGTTAGTTGACACCAGTGGCACCAGGTGTGGTCTTCTGCTGCTGTACGCCCATCTGCTTCAAGCTGTCAATGTGTTGTGTGTTCAAAGGTGCTCTTCTGCATACCTTGGTTGTAACACATGGTTATTTGAGTTCATGCTGCTTTCCTATCAGCTCAAAGCAGCCTGGTCATTCTCCTCTGACCTATGGAATCAACAAGCCCGCTACTGGATATTTTCTCTTTTTCAGACGATTCTCTGTAAACTCTAGAGATGTTTGTGCAAAATCCCAATAGAGCATCAGTTTCTGAAATGCTCAGAGGAGCCCGTCAGGCACCAACAACCATGCCACACTCAGAATCACTTAAATCCCTTTTCCTCACTATTCTGATGTTCAGTTTGAACCCAGTTTGAGGTCACATTGACCATTTCTATATGACTGAACATACTGACATGTGATTGGTTGATTGTATATTTGTGTTAACGAGCAGTTCAATACGTAACAAAGTGGACCGCGAATTCACTCTAATGGTAGCTAAGCTTAAAAGATTCAGGTAAGAAAATGTATTCAGAAAGCAGAACTTGCTGAATAGCAAGAGTGACAGTTCCATAAGAAAAAACAAGTAAAGGTTGTCAGGCAAGTACGGCAGTCAAATTCAAAATATGAAGAAGACAATCATGCTCCAAGGTTTGCCATCAGCGTAGGAGGAGAGTCTTGTTTTTGTAAAAACTCAGTTTGGGCTTTAAGTTTAAATTGCTTTTTGTTTGTGCAACTTAAAATGAATAACAGCATGTAGAGTTCCACCTGACTCCTTTTGTTTGTAGTTTTTACTGTTATTTTTATGGTCGGTTAATTAAAATACTATCAATTCACTGTATAATTTGTTTTCCAAAATAGAGCATAAAAGAAGAAAACCTTGGGAGCCACTGCCACAGCGAAACAGTAAATCATTTATATAGATAGTTGTGTTTTGCTCGGAGCACGCAGAGCTTACAGATGAACAGCTGGGGTAGATTCAGTCCTGATGAACAGTTTGGTACCAACACTTAAAACCTTTGGTCTGTTGACATCAGAGCAGTGTGAATTCAAGCTGAATCAGTGAGGAAATTGCCTAAGCCTAAGTGTGTCAATAATAGTAGTTCATGTTTTTGTTTACCCATTGCATTGAGATGGGTTCCTGATCCAAATTGGGCGATCAAATAAAGATTGCATCAATAAGTTAAAAATAGGGTCTTGAAAAACACCTCCTATTTTTTCTACACATTCACCTAACAAGGGAAAAATCTGCCAAATCAAACATGCGGAGCATCCCGCTGTGGCGACCCCTCACAAATATGGGAGCAGCCCAAAGTAGCTTCTTCACATCCTGTAAAAAAGAACAAGTACATTCTGTACATGTGCCTTACATTGGAGAGATTACAGGCGAGCCAACAAAAGCACAAAACCTTCACATGTAGATTATTTTGGAACTAAATAACAATATCTCACGTTTTGAACTTGTTGAGCTCTAGAGTTACTTTTAAAGTTTCCACACATTTACACCTCGTCTTAGTGTTTACTAAACCGGGAATATGAGTGCATTTTAAGAAATGGTATTATTAATGACTTTTCTGCATTTTTAAGACAATGCACTTTTCACACTTTGCAAAGCCATCCATTGTGCTGAATTAGACCCTTTTTGGTGCCAGCTCAGATCCGTGGGCTGTGAGTTTGACACCTCAGTTTAGAGTTTATTAGTATCCTACAGAATCTAGTGGAAAACCAGTGTCACTTTGAAGATTCAATCCAAGATACAATTTTAATGAAGATTGCTCGCTAAGCCATGAAAGTTTATGAAAGTTTCTAGCTTCTGAGTTTGCTTCTGCATTGATGTTACGGCACTGCAGGTGGTCACTGGGAAACTTGTAGCAACACCGCTTCTTGCTCTGTAATGCATCAGTGGGCAGAGCCTACAAAGGAAATTGTGTTTATCAAACGTTTATGAAAAACTTCACTGAATCCATTCATCAGCATCTGACTGACTAACACAACTCTAGTTATGCGCTTTTTGGATGAGTAATTTGAATAAATTCGGTTTTTGATGCCAGATGGCGTTCTTTTTAAAATCTTCTTTAAGCCTCAGAGAGGTTCGACAAATTAAATGCTGACATCACTTGGTTTATTAGAAAAGATTGCGGGCAATGATGTGAAACAGTCGGTGGAAGAAAAAAAAAACACAACCTTTAGGGACGTTTCCACAGTTCCTATCAGCTGAAAAGGTAAAGCTGATAGATAGCATAGATGGAACATTTTTAATGAGGTAATATTCCCAGCTTCGTCTGGTGTAGAAATGATTTGTGGACGTAAACGGCTTTCGTACAAAGCTCTCACCGGCTTGCTTTCCAGGTGCTAATAATAAATATAGCCCTCCCCTTTTTAAATGTATGTATTTATTTATTTATTTTGTGTCCACGTGAACACAGCGGGAGGAAATTGGAGAAAGTTTGTTGGTAAGAAAATCTAAATGACAAGTTATTCTCTGTAAAGGTCACAATTACTTAGAATCACAGCACCATGAAGGAGTAGAGCAATTTTCCTTGGTAAACATGATATAGCCCATTACATTTAGTGGAGGCAGCAGGCAGCAATTTATAATATTGTGTGAGCTGCCAAGTGCAACCTAAGTCTGTCTAACAGTAGCAGGTGTGTGAGTTAGATGTGTTAAGCTGAAAACAGCTTGTCTTCGTTTCTTACCGCAGCAGATGGAGAGTGGCTTTCACCAGCTAAGCGGGGTCATATGCAAGTATGATTATACAGATGACAGTGAGGAAGTGGAGAATTGGAGGAACCCGTTTTAAGCCCATTTTATGTACAAGTCTGTATTTATTGGCTAGTCTGAGCATTAAAATCTGGTCACGAATACAATGAGTCATCGCGGAGAAGCTGTAAGTGCAGCTGGCCAGATTTAGATCATGACTTTAAGTTATGGCATGATGCTGTAGTGGTAATTGCAGTATAATGGGCCATCAATGTAAATGCGGATGCTGGTAATTGTAGCTGTCTGGCAGAGAATACACAACACGAGTGTAAGTTTATTTGGAATTATTGGTCATAAAAAAATGTGTTTTCTTTTGTCACCCGTTGACATTGTTCAACTTTACCGTTTCATTGTAATTAATTGTTTTGATTTCCTCTTTATTGTGCCAACAAGATGAGAAGTTAAAATCCGACAAATTTAATAGGCTAAAAACATAAAAATAATAATCACAATAAAAGGAGCTGGTGATGAGTTGCATGCAGACGCTAGGTTTGATGATGTGTTTGGGATTCATTAGCACTGGTCACTCTTTTTAGCTCAGTCTAATAAGCAGAAAACTGGCAGGCAGTGTGTGTGTCTCAATTAAAGAGCAAAACACTCCATTTATATGAGAATCAACACCACCACTATGAGAAATAATTTAACACTGCGAGTAATGTTCTGCTTGAGTGAAAGGGTAGCACAGGCCCTGCATCACAATCTCATTGGTATGCATAAAATAAGATATGGGCCTGCCAGTATCCTCTTCTTCACCTCAGCATTAATTGTTAGCAGCAGTAATGACTTTGACCTTCACCAGTGAGTTAAGTATATTGTGTGTTCTTCTTCTACACCTGTCCCACAGCAGGCACTAGCTGTTATTTACACACTGACAAATAAGTAAACATTTTTATGGATTACTTTACATGAACTTCCATTTTTTTCTTTTCTGCAGTTGTACGGAAACTAGGATACTCAACATTGGTGCTCTTTTTTTTTTTGAACAAGTCATTGAACAGAATTGGTGTTTGATTTTATAAGATGTAATTGACCAATTTTCAACTATAACAAGGGTGCTTCTATGAATTTTTATGGGAACCAGGAATCAGTTGGAGAAATTCAATGACTTGTAACGACAGTTGTGGACAGACCTCCTTCCCAACACGATAATAATTAACCGCGAGTTAATGGAGCTTACAAAATGGAGTCTGATTGCAAATGTAAATATGCTTACTTCTAGTGAGCGGTGGAAGTACAGCGCACTGTCTCACGCTTCCTTTGTTTAAAGTTTGCCTTTGAGAGAGAACCACTGTGAGGCATATGAGAGGGGAGTCAATGTTTCAAAACTGAAAAAAAAAAAAGGTTTTGTTTTGCATCCTTAATTAACACAAGAGGGCATATTATGATATTATTTACATTAATTATATTTACAATGATGCATTGGGCAAGAGAAGACTGTTTTTCACAGAAAATGGAAATCCAGACTCCCTTGTGCCCATGCAGCCTGGGCTACAACCCACTTGTTGGCTGGTGTGCATGAGTGGAAAGTCACCAAGTTTAGTTCATCACACAGGCTGCTGTAAAATCTGATTCGGTCAATAACCACAGCAGAGTTGCAGCCTGATTCTGTCATAACTGGTTATAAGAAATAATTGTAAAGGACTCTAAAGGAAGACCCAAGCCCGTACAGTGATTTATTGATAGGAGTTTGAAATTCACAAATGAGACTTGGAAGCAGAGGTCAATGGGAATTTAGGTCAACAGCTCAGGAGTTCACATCTGCCAGAAAAAATGTGATAGATTCAAGTTGCTTGGAGCACTGAAGCCCTAATATTTAAACTGAATTCTTATTTGGGTTTTCTAGATAGAGAAGGTGGTGGAAGGAGCCAGGGTTCCTCAGTATCTGTGAAGGATGGACAGGTATTCAATTCAACACGGTGCTATAACAACAGTCACCTTGTACTGTAAGTAAGAACCTGATAATAATAGAGAGAAAACCCCAACAATCAGATGACCCCCTATGAGCAAGCACATGGGTACAGTGGGAAAGAAAAACTCCCTTTTAACAGGAAGAAACCTCCAGCAGAACCAGGCTCAGGGAAGAGCAGGCATCTGCTGTGATTAAACTGATCTTTAAATACAGGTAAATAATGTCCTGATGACAAACAGGTTTGTAAGGTGAAACTAGGAGACTCCACCAGCAGGTGGAGCCCAGGGCAGGCCTCGCCCAACTCCACCTAAGTCTTAGATCAATTCAATTTTATTTATACAGCGCCAAATCACAACAACTTTATATTGCAAGGTATCCTACAATAATACACAATAATACACAGTTGGGGGGGGGGGAGTCCTCCTATCAAACATGTACTTTAAATTCGGGTAAAAGAAAATGGAAAACAACAACAATAACAACAAAAATGGATGCTTCCTCCTCACTCCCAACTGGATGGCTGCCCCTGCCTGCCCCTTGTTTCTTCCTGTTAAAGGGCGTTTTTCATTCCCCCAGTTGCCAGGTTCTTTCTCATAAGGGGTTGTCGGATTGTTTGGGTTTTCTTCTAATATTCTAGGGTCTTTATGTTACAATACAAAATGCCTTGATACGACTGTTGTGGTGAAATGGCGCTCTATGAACGAATTGAAGTTTCGGCTAGCATAGGCAGCGGTGACTGCAAACTCAAAAACTTTGCTTTTGAGAAAAGTGCACAGCTGCACTAGTTGGTGACCTGGAGGATGTTTTTAAAAGCAAGGAAATGAGTTCCTGCCATGCCGATTAGATGTTAATTGACTTCCGCTGGCTTTACATTGAGATGGAAACATTTTGCCTTTGTGTCCTTGTGCACGTCTCTTAATCCGAAGACTGTACACTGTGATGAAATTAAACAGTTCCGCACCGGTGTGTATGCGGCGTGTTTGTCAGGTAATGTAAGCCAAACGGCAATCCATTATGAAAACACACAAGATAAGCATCTATTATTTTGTGTTTTGTTTTGAAATGCTAATTGGTAAACATTTACTCAATATGCATGTGTATGTCTGTGTGAAAGAGAAACGGAGAGAGTATGCATAGCATCAGGAAGTTATTTGGTTTGTCGAACAGGTGTCTGGTCTGAATAAAAATGTTATGCTCATTTGCAAGCATAATTCAATATGAGATGCAGGAAGGGTTTTATAGAAGTTATATAACTCTGGTGAATAAGCCAACCTGGATCAGCTGGATTTTCTATGACAAATCGCTTATTCGCCAAATCATCACATAAACAGCTTTTCCTGATACTCTGTATGACCATTCACTGAGAAAATATCAACTTTTTCTTTTTTTCTTCTTCTTTTTTTTTTACCCTGGGCTTCATTATCAATCCTCTTAGCATAATGTGAGATTGAGCTTTGTGTCGCAGCGTATTCGGAAAGGTGCAGCAGCACAGTGACAGGCACAGTGCGCCTCCGCTGTGAGCAGATAACAATCATCAGCTATCACAGCTCATTCAGAGCCCGCACCAATGTCAGAAGCAACCTTTTCAAGATGTTAGCGATTAGCATGGGTTGGCCTCATCGCTAATGACATTTCAGAGTATAGCCCGGCGACAATACTCAATACCCCGCGCATTAGCATTCAAGTCACACTAGGCTGGGTCAGAGGTGGCAGGGAGAGAGGCAAGCAGCCTGGACAACATGCCAAAAGCAGTACAGCTGTCCACTTTTCTGAAGACCACAAATGACCTCTCAGTCATCCTCGGAGTTGTGATGCAGCCTCACCCTCTGATGTGCAGGTTGCTGCTGAGTCACCCGCTGCATACAGTTGCCACAAACAGACTGTGATGAATGGGCAAGTATGCTGGCAGGTCCCTTCTTCCACCTGAGTTATTTCCTCTGCAGATATACTGAATGAGTGGGGAGTAAAGAAAAGACATCAGTGGAAGGTATGGTAGAGAAGGTAGTTAGCAAGAGAAAAGCAGCATTATGTAGCTCTTAAAAGTAGTTTTTCTTTTCTCGCTGCAACTGCTCTCTGAGACACAAAAATCCTTTGATGTAAGAATACAATGGTGGTAAAGACAGAAAAAATACTCAAGAAATGACACATTTAAAAGAACGCAATCCAGTCTGTTTCTTTTAATCTTTCTGTCAAATCATTGCGCGAAGTCTTCTTTAAAATCTCTCGTTCTCGTTAGTTTTCTGGACATAATGCCATGAAAATAAAGGCTGAACAGTCAAAGTAACAGATGCTGACAGGTAAGTTGACAGATGGTTTTTGGAGTCCACTGAGCTCAGTGAAATAAATAAATAAAGAACACTCCATCATGTCAGGGATTAGGTGCTACTGTTTTCAGCTCCAGCGCAATAAGCAGAACCATTAGCATTCATTTTCAGTACTAAGATGGAAATCCATGCTGTCTTTCTGCCCATTAGAGTGGCATTTAACCCCATACAGGTGCTGTTTCTCATGCTGAGTCAGAGATGATCTTGTGGTTAAACACAGATACTGTAGGATTTTTATGCTCTTAAAAATGAAAACGGCAAACCTGTCCTTTAAAACCGACCTTCATTGTCAGTGTGTCTGCGTGCGTGCACGTGTGCGTATTGGGTTGTGGGTGGATGGTTAAAGGGGGTGGGGGTTGGTGGGGGGGAGTGCTGATATTCAAAATGGTAATCACATATCTTATTGCATGTATAATGAATGCACTGAGAGTGAAATGGGCGATCTGAACCGCAAGCAAAAAATTGTGCAGCTTATGTGTCGTATGAAACTGGATTATCTGTTTACATGTGTGCATTTGAGGATTAAGGTTTGACTTTTCATTTGACTGACTGAGGCAGGAATTATTTATTAACTTATTTCCATTTTTTTTTTTTAAAAAAAGCCTGAAAATCTTAGAAAAAAAATGCACACCTTCTGTTGTTCTGTCTCTAGATGACAGCTCACCTAAATCAATGCAGAAAAAAAAGAAGGGACATACATTTATTTTTTTTCAGTATCAGTCAGTGGTAACATATTCAGTTTTTTGGTTCTTATCAGACAAATACTGCAAAAAAAGAAAAAGAAAACTCAAGCTATTTGACTTAATAGGACAAAGAAAAACCCTCCTAAACCTCACCTCACATTTGAGAGGCAGGAAACAGCAATCAAATGGGGCTGTTTACCTAAAAATAAAACCCACAACTGATTCATGAAATACATACCATATAAAAATATATTACCAAGAACATTGTGTAAAATATATGAGATACTGTATGACTGATATAAAAATAAAACGTTAGCATTATCCGAATCTGAATATTTCATTAATCCCAAGAAGGGAACCTAATTTGATGCTCCATCTATGAATATGGAAAATTAAAGGTGCAATATGTTAAAATAAATATTCCAAAGTTAAATAATACATACAAGATGACATATATATTATGGTCGTGTCCAAATTCATTGCCTGCATCCTCCTGAGGACGCATTTGAAGGCCGATTACGTCACAGCGACGTGACGAAGGCTGTCCAAATTCGTAGACTTCTCCGAATGCAGCCGACAAATGCGTTCTCCTTTTCCCCGGATTTGAAGGATGGTTCGGGTGTGTCCTTCTTGGCCCACCATATCCCAGAATTCATAGCGCGGCCCAGCCAATTCCAGCCAATTCCGCTACTAAGTTTTTAATATTACTCTTATTACTCTTTCTGGGTCACAAAATAAACTTTTAACATATTTTCAGGCGAGAATGTAGCTGTGTAAACTTCAAATATCTACTCGGTTTGTCAAGATATCACATATTTGCAAAAGTGCTCTGACATTTCCGGAGACGTCTGTTATCCACCAGCTCGATAGCTACTTGGGAGCTCGAGGGTCACTAGAGCCACCGAGAACATATGTCATATATTATGAAGCGAGACTAATGGATTATTAAGATTTGTTGATCTTAAAATCCAAATTTTCAGTGTCACAAGACACCACTCTTTTTTACCTGGCTCTGTGACGCTGGTAACTTATGCTAACCACATAACCTGGAGCAGGAGCTCAAAGTTTTAGTGTAAAATCGACTGGAAGCGCCACCTTTTCACTAATTTAGGTTCAGGTTCAGGCCCAGGTTACTTCACTTGAATAATACAGCTTTTATTTGAACCCGTAGGTAGATTTGATCTGCACTGGTGAGTCATCCATCTTCACTTGTACATTTTTTAATACAAACACAGACAACAGATGAGCATAACACAAAATACTGAAGAAATAAATAAATAAATAATAATAATAGAGAATTCACCCAGCCTCATGCAGGATCGCAGAGCTATGATTTGTTCATCTGAATGATGGTTGCTGGAAAAAGGCTGTTTTTAAACACACTATTCTGCGCTTCCATCATCCAGATGGAAGAAACCAAAACTCACTATTTACAGCATCTTTTAAGTGCATTATGAATCATGTGCTGTAAGAATATGTTTTACATGTGTAACTTGTTAAGGTGTAAAAATTACAGAACGAAGCCCAGCTGTAAAAATGCACAAAGCTGTGGTTTGTACTGCTGCTGAAATTTGCATGTATTCAACAGCTAAAGCAGATAAAATATAAATGTTCTTATAGTTTTAATCCGTTTTACTTTTGTTTCACACTGCTGGAACTGCAGCTACTAGAGCATAGATTAGAAAATTGATCAGGCTATTTATCACCAAGAATACCTATTCAATCAAAAAAATTAATCTTACTTTGATCTGGTGACAAATTAAAGTGAATTCCATGTTTCCTTTATTAGGCCACGGGACAGTAAGCTTTAAAGTTTCAGAGCTTTAACGTGCAGTTTGATATAAACAGCAGCGTTAAAATAATCAACTTGAATTAAAAACCTTTATTTACCGGTCTGTGCACTAAATCCCAATATTAATGATTTTCTGCAGCATTAATCTCTCCTCTTATTTTCACCATGATGCATTTTACTGTCATGTTTTTATGTCCTTTATAAATTTTTAATCACCATTTTATCGTCATCATCTGATAACGTCTCTGACTGGAGTAGGCGGCATTCGCGGGGGTCATTTTGTGTGGAAGAAGAGTCATATGATGCATGAAACACCCCTTTTTGTGTGAATGCACACAGAGCCTGAAGCACTTTTGTCAAGGCAGCTAACACAAAGAAATCCTGACTGTGTTGAAATTCCTTCACAGTATACCCCTCAGGGGTCATAGGGAGGAGTTGTAAAGTGTGATGGCTTTGGTCTTTTACTGAGCGTGCTCCTGTGACTGTCCAGCACATCACGGAGAGATGCTGAAGGATTGATACTTTATACTTTCTTGCCAAAAGAACTCAAACTCAGGAACATGGGGGAAACTTAAGCCTGTCATGACCACTGGGTCTAAGGATCAGTGTTTTAGAATTTTACTCTATAGATTATCTTTTGCATTCATTTTGTTATGTCTATATTCTTAGTTGGGTCCTGGTTTATGAATAGTAGAGTTGTTACTTTAGTTTTTTCAAATGACTGGTTACTTTCATACTTGTGTTTTAGTTATGATGCTTTTCATTTCCTGTTTTACTTTGATAGTCATTTGTGAGTCGTATTTTCTTGACTGTCAAAGCGGCGTCCCCTGCCCATGTTAGTCATCTATATACGTACACTTCACAATAAGACAGGGTCTGGCTCTGTCCACGTTTTAACAATCTACTGTCCACCCAAACACTGACTTAGGTTTGTGTTAATAAATCAAACAACTTATATATAGGAGTGAACATAATAAATTCTGAGCTGCCGTTTGTTAGAAGCTTTCCTCTGGTTTCCAATCAAAGAAGCTAGGCTAGTCTGACAGTATTGCTATACAAAAGCCAGTCCATGTGAACTTCATTTAGATGATATTATGAAATATATAAATTTAGGATGTTGCTTTGTGAATGAGTCACATATAAATAAGTTTCTCTCTGAGAGAGCTGAGAAGACAGTTTCTGCCCTGATTAGCACAAAGACTAAAAAAATGGGGAAAAGCTCTTTCTATGTGGATCCCTGTATAATGATGTGTATAATTAAAATTCTACAGATCAACAACAACAACAACAACAACAACACACACACACACACACACACACACATATATATATGTATTGTTGTAGAGGCTAAGCCTACGCTTGAAGCCATTGAGGTATTCAATGGGTGGGGTTGACGCAGTGATGCCACTGTTATGAATGAAAACTTGTGGTATTGAGAAAGTCCAGTAACTGCAGCATTCCTTATCTTGTCAGTTTAAACATTTATTGCTCAGCATTGATTGCATTTGCTGCTCCATAGTTCATCTTAATATCCAACATCATCCAGCATAAATCACAACAGCACAGCAGTCACAAACTCTTTGGTCCTTCCGCCCTACAACACCTGACCCTAATTAAATGTTCCGACCTTAAATGCAATCATTCAGGAACGCAAAAAAAGTGACATCTGGCAGCTCGCATAAGGTAATAAACAAAAAACCTACATATGTCATTACTACAAGTGGAATTCTGAACACCAAACCCTACTACTGTGTAAGTGTTAGTGCCAGACAAACCTACTGGTATAATAACTCAAAAAATGCAGCACGGCTTTGGTTTGGGAATCGACAGGCTGACCCACTGACCCACTGGCACAACAACTTAAACAAGCTACAGCATAAACAGTTCCCACAGAAGGCATTTCTAATCACATCTGCCGAGGCTGGAATTGCACTGCCTTACAAAACAGCGCTGACAGTGGGCCTCATAATTGGACCTGTTGGCCTATCAGTGCCTTACTCCACAACAAATGAAGCCCCCTGACACCCGAAGAAAAGAATCTTACTTCATAGTTAAAAACAAAGCAAAAAATCAACCAAAGACATGAACAAACAAACAAAAAACAACAAAATGTATCGTATTTGCCCCCCGCAAGAAAAAAAATCATCACAGCTGCTAAATGCATTCAGAAACGGCAGCATACACAATATGAGCTACACGAGTTTACAAGACTGAACTTTTAAATTTATTTTACCCTTAGTTGTAATAAAGCACTTGGTCAGAGTTTTTGTGATAATAGCCTAATTGTACTTTTCAGGTGGAAAATTACGCTAAATAAGCCGTCATTGTAAAAAGATTCATTTGGTGAGATTTTGACACCTCAGTAACAGGTACCACTGCTTTTCCTCACATTGATTTGTGTGTGCTCTCAAAGTGTTTGGAGGGTTTAAGCAATTAAAGCAAAAGCTTGTGTACTGTAACAAGAGCCAGACTTTTTTTTTTTAAGTGGTCTTGAACAAGAGTCCTTTCAGTTCAGTTCTTTCACCCGGCCATGCTCAGATTAATTTTTTTTTCCATTTGTTTGGCAACTTAACACTGACCTATGATTGAAAAAAGGGGGGAAAAAACAGGCCTAAAAGTCATTCAAGGGATGAGGCAGTGTTGAATCGACATGTAACAGACAACTTGGCAGAGAAACAATTTTAAATTGTGTCTTTAGGCACTTTGTTACTAACAGCCTGTCACAAAAACACATAATTTATTCCCATTTCTTTAGTTGAATTTATGAAAAATGCCAAAGATAACACAGTTTGACAGGCATAACTTGTATTTTTGCACTGACAAGATGATTCCCAAAGAGCTATTAGCAGAAAACGTGGTGTGCGGTGTGTCCAGTTCTCTCAAAATCTTAAGTAATTTGAGAGAACTGGACTAAAGGAGGGCAAGTGTCAGGCCTCAAAAGCGATCTACACATGACCAGTATCTGAAAGTCCTTAACAGGAAAAAAAAAGACCTGAAACATAACCTGAGAGATGAAACTACTGTTGAATCCATCTACTGTTCACTGAAGCCTCATCAGAAATGGTCTCAGTGGAAGGGTGGCTGTCAAGAAGCCATTCTTAAGAAAATGAAACCGTGAGAAAAGATATGGCAAATTACACGAAAACTGCACTGAAAATCAAATGCAACAAATCTTATGGAAGGATGATTCCAAATTTGAAATCCTTGGTTCAAGTTGTCATCAATATGTACGAAGGAGGTCAGGAGAGAGGTGCAACAGTGAGTGTCTGCAGTCATCTGTAAAACATGGTGGCAGCTCTGTCAAGGTTCAGGGCTGCAGATCAGCCAGTGTCTTTGGAGGAAAATGATGGAATTATGAATGCAGAAAAGTACCGTCATTATCGAAGCAGTGTGGGATCATCTAGTCGGAGAATGGAACAAAAGGCAGCGACAGCGAAAGAGTTTTGAATGTCCTTCAAGAAGCCAGGAGAACTATTTCTGAAGACTTCTTAAAGAATGCTCATAAAGAAAGCTTTTCTAACAAAGTTCAGGCTGTATCAAAGAATAAAGGTGGTCTTACCAAGAATTGACTTTCAAGGTAGAGACCATAGCTTGCCGTATATATATACGATATTTGCTTTTGTGTTTGTATGTTTCAATAACATACAATAACATTGCTGCATCCATTTACAATTTTCATCGCAGTATATAAAGAATTGAAGAATGGCTTAAGACTTTTGCACAATGCTGTACTTCGGTGTTTCTTTCTTTTTCTTTCTTGGTTTAGAAAGATGTCCTATCATAGGAAAAAAGCCCCATGGCAACAGGATTTCTACATGCAGTAAAATGCCTATGGTTAATTTGTTTTTTACCCTGAATACTGATTATTGTATAATTACAATTTGAGTAATTTTTACTTACTGCCGATTTTTATCTTTCATTGTCAAATACTTTTTAAATTAATTCATTTCTGTAGGGACATTATCAACCCATTTGATATGCAATGTTTTCTTTGTTTTGTAAATGCTCATTAAAACTGCGCCTCAGGTTATATACACAGGTACATGGTCTACAGATGTGGCTCATCGCATGCTGTGTGCATCAAGACACTTTGCACCTCGGAACAGAGTCTCTGCATGACAAAAAAATCAGAAACATTCCCAAAGCAATGTCTTTGATGCAAAAATCTACATCTCGGATAATATCTAGGGGATAATAATAGGCTACGCACCAAGTGAGGTCCAGAAAATGCATAAACAAAAACATTAAATGTAAGAAAAAAGATGGTGATGATGATTTGCAGTTACATAAAATCCTTCAGTTTCTTCTTTGTGCGGGGTATTTCTTTGTAAGTCTTTATTTTTTGCATGGAAACAAAAAACACAATCATACTTGGAGTTCAATCTCAGCTCTGAGAAGGAGGTATGCTTGCATATGATTTAGAATAAGTGGTGCTTCATAGAAATAATTTCTAAGTGACTAAATTGCCTCACCATTCACAGCATGAGTCAATGGAGATGCCAAAGAAATCAAATTACATTGAAAATTTCAATTATATCTCCTTTTTTCATCTGGACACAGTTTAGCTGGGTGCTTTGGGAGATGTCAGTCTTTTGTGCAAATCCTCTTTTTAATCATTTTTTATGCATGTAGATGGAAAGCATTCTGTGAACAATCACACCAGGGTCACGAAGAAACCAGTTTTAATGAGGTATCCTTAAATATTCTACAGGGGGTTCACGAGTGACTTTGTGTGACTGCAAATAAATGAAAGCGTCGTAGGAATATTTATTTGAGGAATCTCACTTTTTTAAACAAGCGATCTAAAAAATGATTTGTGAACTTACTCAGAAACAGTCTCTATATTAGACATTAACGGGTAATTGTGCTTCAAGATTCGAAGCATACACCAGACCTAGGACAGCGACAGTCATAACCACTTATTAAATTCCACATTTCGGCAACCACGTCTCCTACAGATTGCATTTATATACAGCTAAATTGTTTTTTAAATTACATTTAAGTGCAGCATTATCTCTGGTTGGATTATGCTCAGAGCAGCCTGATGCCATGAAATGGTATAAGAATAACTCCATGATTTCACATGTTATTAAAGTGCGTTTTCTTTTAATGCCTTTTTCATTTAATTTCACACTGACTTCATTCACTAATCAGAGCCGAAGGACATCCTAACCCTGACCTGAAAATGCTTCCTATCATCATCATCATCAGGTAACTGTTTCACTTAAAGGTTTTGGAGGATTACCTGTGTAGTTATTTTAAAAGCTATAAATGACACGCAGAAAGGTCAAAATGTGCAGAAATGACAATGTGGTGAAGCGGGCTGCTATTTATACCCATCGCATGATATCATCATGTTCAGAGACAAAGCTCCACGTTTATGAACTCCTTTCAAGACGGAGCGGCGGTGATTGGGATGAATGGTGTTTGCACGAAGCATCCAAATCTCACACCAGAGACCGGAGTCTGCATTCAAACTCCCATCTGTGATTAGCCTTCATTAAGGTAATAAAAGCACTTTGGTTAAGGTTAATAAACGAAGCATTTTGATTAAAGGCAAATAAACAATTCATCTCTTAAGTCACGGTTCTCTGTATCAAAGCAGATTACAATCTTTTCCTGTGCTTTACAAAGTGCCATCAGTTCCGGAAAAGGATGAATAATGTTGTGCTAATATGGGCGTGTCATATTATATTCGCATATTAGAGCCATTGGTTTTATGTTGAGTTTGGGTGGATGTTCATGTCGAATATTGAATCTTCTTGGAATTTGGTTTGGTGGGGTTAAATATTGATTGTGATTTAATGGCAGCTTTGAGCTTTTAAGTGTCACTCCAGCAGCTGGTAAATGGAGAGCAAGTTAGCCTATTACAGCCAAGCAATGGGTAAGTATCACAATTTGATTCTCGCTACAATCTTTTGTTATGGTAAAATTACACATTGAGAGTTCAGTATATTAGAGCTAGGCTAATGTGCAGCTAAATATAGGCTTTTTTCTACTTCACCATTATCTATCTATTGTCTCTATGTTTATCATAGATCAGAATATCAGCAGGGTGCAAACTGCAGGGAAGCCAGGGGGCGCCTGACTGTGCCTAATGAGCTGCCCTGAAAACATGATTTGTAAAATTTTGGAGGGTCTCTAAAATGTGTGGGGTTTTTTTTTTGTCCCATTGCATTTCTATTTTTTTTCTGTATCTTAAGCATCATAGATCCTACTTGAAATTAGGCTATTACAGATTTATGATTCATGCATATGGGTGATTCATCACTACTTCACTTTAATGAAGATACCAGCATGTATGCTATTCTTACCAAGCTTTTTCTTCTTACCACTGCAAGACAAAAAAGAAAAAAAAGATGGTATAATGCATAAACCAGACAAAACAAACATGTCTCCACCAGCTGCAAAGTGTTCTATTCTTACATAAAAAGCCCCTTCAGTCACTCTCCACACCTTCATTATCAGTTTATTATTCTGTTTACTCATATTTTTATTAATAGAAATAATAATGAATAAAGGCTAGCAAAGTGCTTTAGAGATGCAGATGTATAGCTCCTTTCCGACTAAAATAAAAAGTCCCCACAGAGTAAGTGCTATAGTTCCCATATCACATGGCAGCATGCACACATGATTCCTTGTCAACAGCAGGGCATGTGTGGTGTATATATAGCTAATTTAAGCAGCAAGTGTCAGATCAAGAAGCATCCATTATTGATCAACACATCATCAGTTACTTAGGCAATCACAGCTCAGAGATGGGGATCATTAACTTCTTTAGTAACCATACAAGGGGACTAGGTTATCTTTATGGAGCTCTATATTATCCCGTGATCTAAAGAAAATGAACCTGTTTTATTCTGATAAATTAGCTCCTTATCTTCCGAAAGCTGCTTCTTTTCCACGAGATTATGAGATAAATTGACTCATTATGACAAAAATGGTATAACACTATCAAATCACGGTCGCTTCCCTACTAAAGATGAAAAATCAGTGATCAAGAGACACACTGTGTGGGAATCTGTTTTCATTTGTTAGGGTAAACTAAGGTAGGCTTTCACTCAGTTGATGAGGTAAACTGATGCAATCCAATAGAACAACCCTGTAATAAAGCCTGCTTTTTCTTTTCTTTTTTAATGATGGTTAAAATAATCAATTTCTTTTAAAAAGTGGAGTTGTTAATTAACATTAAGGTCACCTTGGAGGCTGTCACTGGTAGTGTTGAGCAGGACTGCGTGATATCAGGAGTTGTTTCAAATATTTATCATATTTTCATTGATAAATGAAGCATAACCAAATTATCATAAATTCAATCAAGAAACTTCAATCTGCAGGGCCTTTGAATTTGAATTTCAAAATTGTGGTTTATTGTTCCCCCAACTGGCTTCAGTACAAAAAAAAAAGAGTCGTGACTTGCCTTTATTCAAACGTAATTGTTAAAGTGGAACATTATTATGCCTTCTGCAGAAATTAAATATTACAGCGACTACAGATTTTTGAGCTAAAGACCGAAAGAATCGAAGGGCAGCAAAGGCATCTGCCGTGCATTTTTTATATTTCTTCTTTCCAGTTCGATTCCTGGGGTGTCTGTGGGAGCACAGAGGAGCACAGGGGGATACAGCTCATTTGTTCAATGCTAATGTGATGGAAAAAAGATGAGGTCAGCATGGCATCGGAGTCACCAAAGTGGGATTGATTCTGGATCACATCTCACTTACATGAGAAACATGGGTGTAAACGTATCGATTACGAGTGCTTAGAAAACTTCAGTGCCGCTGGATAGCTTAAAGCTGCCCGAGCCAGAATCAGCAGTGTCCTTCTCTTCTGGCCTCGTCCTTCTCTGACAAGATCGTGATTATCAGGGATCTGATTATGTCAACTCTTCCCACTGTTGGGTTTGGAGCATTAACAAGCAGACAGTATACCTTTGCAGGATATCACACTTGCTGAGGGTGTTTAATTAATAGCTATAAATTTCATTTGCAGGAATATTCCCCAAGTGTTACATCCAGGAAACTCAAGAATGACACATAAAACAATGCAACTTAATTTTTTTTGTTATTTACATGACAGCAAATAAAAAATGGAACTCTATTGAGACGGCACAAAGGTTTATACGCCTGCCAGGATATATTTTGAGATGTCTCTGTTTTTCTACAGCCATATATTTTTACTGAATTCAGTAGAAATTTAAAGCTACAAGGAAGGAAAAGTGGCTTCTGTACAAATATCTAATCATTCACAAGGTGACACTTGTAGACCTCAGAGGCGGCCCTATTTCACAAGTCTCAATGATAATCTGCACTTACTTACATCATTGATTATGTCTGTGGAAGAGAAAGTCCACCGGGCATTCAGTCCCGCTATTGCACAGAGAAAGAGAAACACGAAACAAACAAGATTAATAATCGCCTGCGGTGCCCATCCCTGGGGCCAAGCGGCTAACAACTCTTGACAAAACAGGGTTTAGAGCAGCAGATGGATTGTCTGTAGAAATGAAGGGAATGTGCACTGGGAGTGTAATGAAGAAAGAGCGTTAGGTGCACGCTTTTCCCCGAGTCCCTGCGAACGAGGCTATGGAAATTAAATCAGCCCGTGACAGTTCCCGTCAACTGATTCCACCTGGGGACAGTGACCACAGATATGAGCATACACTAATCAGCCTTTGTTTCATCTGGAGAAATGAGTGCATTTAATAATCGCAAACAATACTCTTGTGGTTCAATAAAAGACATCCAGTCCTTGGGAGGCTTACTCCTGAGAAACTAAACACGGGCGTCAACATCTTTGCTGCCTACAGGAAGAAACGTGACGTGCATCTGTTAATAAAAAGAGGTAAAGTCAGGGGAGAGTGTTGGAGAAGTAGTAAAGAAACCAAATTTACTTTTAAAAAGAACCTAAAGGTGAGCTGTAAAATCTTTACCCAAAAAGTTTGCTGTAAATGTACATCTTCCCTCACAGTCTGGTGGTGGTTCATGTTTGACCTCGGGTGTTTACTGCAGTGTCGTGGAAGAATGAGAGAGGTGTTTTCAGCCCTGAACTTTACTAAACCATCAGAGGTGCTCTTGAGAATGCAAGCGGGACATTGAATGGACTGTAAACAGTCAGCTGCCTAATGCAAAGGTTGTGCTATAGTATGTTAAACCCACAGTAGTCCACTTGTCCTAAACCTTGCTGAACCAGAGTTTTCCTGTAGTGAGAGAGCACATCTGAAGTGAACTAGCCCTTGTTGCCACATGTCAGACACTGGATAATACCCTGACCTCATTCTCACAGCATTATCAGGCCTGAGATTTAGTCTATAATGTAGGATTTTTGGTAACATTTCATATGTGCTCACAATTTTGCAGGATAAGTACAAAATGTATGTTTTTTTTATATAATCAGTGGTTGGAATGAGCTGTAAAAAGCCTCCTAGAGTGAAAAAATGAGCCACTAGCCCCGTTACTCTCCTATTTAGTAGACCACCTACTGTTTCACTGTGTGCTGATGTATTTACAGTTTTCCTCAGCCCTATCACCAGACAAAAAATACAGTATTTGATTATTTCTGCCAAAACTCTGGATTATGTTCTGTGGCAATCTTTTTTTTTTTTATGTCAAGAGTCCATTTCTTCCAAAAAAAATAAATAAATCTCTCATTCTCCAAGATATGTGCTTGGCAACTATGACATGATTAAGATTAGGAAGAAATGGTAACAGTTCATGATGTCCTTAAAATCTGCCCGGTACACTGGTACACACTACTTCCTTCACTAACACCGAAAGGCAGATTGGACCTAATATTTCACCGATATGAGTGTAATTCCCATTGTAGTACTCGTGGTTTTTTTGCACCGCAGTGCAACTCTGCCCCAGATTTGCTGTGGGGTTTGATTAAAGAGATTGATTGGGGAATGTGCAACATATGAAAAGAGAAAGGATGCCGGTGCTCACTGATAAATTGTCTTCCTTTTTCGTGGGTAAAAAAAAAAAAAGTGTCTCAGCAATAAGCCATCATCAGTGTAACCCACAGTTTGGCTATTATATAAGCCAAGTGAGGTTTAAACATAATTCAGCAAAGAGAATACATTAAAAAAAAACACAAAAACCATAATTACTTACATGATAAACCAACCAGAAAGTGGCCATAACTCAGGAAGGAGCTGTGAAATAATATCCAGCATCGCTACATGATAGTATATAAGGACCAAATGCCTGTCCAATTCCTCCGCTTGTTAATGAACTGGTGCTGCAGCAGGCATAGAGCCCATCACAGCTGAGGTGGGGTAGAACCTGAACAGATCAGTAGTCTGTCACAGAAAAACAAACAATCATCCACAACTGTGGCAAGAAACCATGGAGAAAACCCTCACAGGCACAGGGGAGAACATGCGACAATGCTAAATGATGCACAACCGTGCAGCCCTCTGCAATATATAAAGGCAAAACTGGAATAATGTAAGTCTTAACGCTCCATACCGCACTGGGATAGACTCTGTTTTGAAATCTTTCTTTATCTTGCACTTTAGTTAGCTCTACTTCTGCCATTTGCTTTGCTTCCCACCAGTTTTGGGCCAAACTCGTGCTCAATCAGCTTATCGCTCACTCAATACTTTCTCCCTTTTGCTAGACTGGCTTTGTACTCACAGCAGTTAAGATTTCCAGTCATGCCTAGTGCTCCTTACTTTTTGTCTTGTTTAGATTCTTATTGCATTTCCTCATTAGTTTCCTGTTTTTAGATTTTTGCTGTGTGCCTCCTACCAATTTCGTTTCCTTTGTGTAGTGATCTCTGGTGGATGACCTTTAGCCTGACTCACATTTTGGACTTTTAACTACGTGTGGCGCCAAGCTTTTTAGTCTTTCTCCCCCTGTGCAATTGTCACGCTAATCACATGACTTATATATGAAAGCCTTTGCTTGTGTAATGAGTTCACTAATAATCATGACCCATTTTCACAGCATAATAATAGGCAGAAAGCTAGTTTTAACAAAAGGCTCCCAAAAATTCACTGCATCCCATCTGTCCAGCATCAAACAGAAGAAAGACAAAGTCAGCAGGTGTTAGAAAGCCCCACCCTGATTCTCCAGCAGGAACACCCATCCACACTCTGAATAACAATCAGATCATGTCTACTGAATAAAACAGTGTTAGGTAGCTTTAATCATAAGGTATAACTGTTAATGTTTTGCTCATGTCTGTAAAAAACAGAGATCAGAGATCAAATCCAGAGGCTGTCAGGAAACTACACCCACTGGAAGCCCCCAGGCAGCTGGCAACACTGCAGTGATGTGAAGGCCAAGTACTACCCGACACATTTAATCAAGTGAGAGGGTCTACATTTAGACAGGCATGGTCCACAGGGAACGTGAAGGTTCTCACGGCAAAATGAAGAGAAAGGGAGAAAAAGACCAACTCGTCTGTGCTGGATTGATTCTTTCTAGCCTTGATTGAAATTCACCCACTGCTGTTTAAACACATCACCAGAAAAGGGGATTTATTTTGGTTTAAATGAAACAGTGAAACCTTGAAATGTAAAAATGAGTATTCATTTTGTGATTTTTTTAAACAGTAATTTAGAAATTAATCAGAGTACTCTAACAAGAATCATATTGTTTCAACTTTAAAACGAATTCTTTAGTATCTTACAGTAGAAGGCAACCGATCAAACATACGCTGAGTTACGCATCGTTTGCTCGGATCTTTTAGTGACGAAGAAAACTAAAACGTGATCACGCGATCCTTTGAACATTCGTGGTACGTTCTGGATTGCCGATGCTTGGGCAGCCAGGTTTGGAAATTCAATAATAAAAAAAAGTGCATATTCATCGTTAGCAGGTCGAGATATTTGTGACCCCTCTCTGAGAAAAAAAGCCTTCAATTTCTGATTGTTTCTGAATATTTTAAAAGAAAGACATAAAAAACACCCAAATACTTTCATGTTGGCCTTTGATGAATTAGAAGCAGTACATTTCAAAGACTTGCATCACTATAGTCTTAAAATAGAATAATCAGTTTTTATTTGATTTGAATATCAAAAACTATGATTTGCGCGTGACCTTAATGCTTAGAATCATGAATTAGATGTAGCATGCATTTAAAGTCATAATCATCAGTAAAAGTAATGATTTAAAGTCGTAATGTAATTGCCCTCAGGGCCTGTTATCTGGAAAGCACATCATGTGGTCGGACATAATGCATGTTGAAGGTGTGGACAGTCCTCACAAAAGGCAACGTATTTACTGTAATTTAATTAAAGGCATCAATCTGTGGGCTAGTGTGAAAGTGCCATTGTGCCCTCTACTGCTGAAATTCAATATGCCCTGCACCTGAGAATGAATGCACTCGTGAGTATGACCACCTTCTCTATCTGGAAAAGCAACAAACACTACTTGGACCGCAGGTTGCCGATGCCAAGCGTGATGCGAAGATGGAGGTGATCCACACAGGTCACTGTGTGATTTAAAGGTAAATCGGGAAACATGTTGAGTCTGATCATAAAAACAAAAACCAAGCAATCTTCCAGAGATGCTATTTTTTCGTTAATGTCTTTCCTCCTTTTAAAAGACACATCAGCAGTACACCCTTACTGAACTTTTCTGTCTGAACAAAAACATTCAGACAGTACCCGAGAAATAAATAGGCACCAGCTAAAGTAAAGTGAAGTGTATGTGCATTGTGTCTGGAGTGTTTGGCCATCAGGTCAGTGGTTGTCTCCGCAGCTAACAATGCCCATTCACCCTTGATGTGGACCTTTCTGGTGGCTTTTGTTGCAAAACAAGCATCCACTGGTGGCTTGCATTATATTACTTTAAAGCCGCTTAAATCGATATTTTTTTCATAACAGCGATGTGTAAAAAGAAAAGAACATAAGACAATGTCAATGGATCTATAGAGCTTTATTGTGAGTTTTCATCTCATTGTCTAGCTATCTAGCCTTTATTTTGGTCCAAGCTTCCCACTCGCGTACTGCTGTAACAGCAGGGAGCTGTTTTCTTCTTCTTAAAAAACAATTTCGAGACAGTCAGAGCCATTGACTAGCTAGTGAACATGGCAAAACATAGCAGCTAAAGAGCAATACTTTATTTTCCCCCCAGGAGTGGGAAGGGAGCAAGAAGAGAACTAAAAAAAAAAACTAACAATAAAACTGAATGCTGGACTTTTTCTGTGGGAAAAAAACGAGAGCATGCTTTCAAATGAATGATGAGTGTAAATACTGGATAGTTAAAAAGGGACCTCGAGTTCCTTGTCCCCAAGAGTGACCAAACAATCTGTTACTACAGGTTAAAAGGAAGGTATGGGATTTGTGGTGGTACACAGTGGTGACAGAGTTTCCCCTCCTTCTGCAAGACACAGCAGCGAGCCAATCCCCAGCATGTTGTTTAGTGGAGTTATGTGGCAGGAGGGCGTCGTTAAAGGCATCATGTGTAACCGGAGGGTGATTAGAGACACAAATGAGCAGATTGAACATCTTTAAGTTGCCAAACCAACTGCCAAGTAATCCGTGTTTACGTTGCAGCCTAGCAGTGCCAGCTACAGTATATAAGAAAGTGTTGTTTCAGCTCTTTAACAAACATACAGTACATGCCACAATTATTCACTGTCGCATAATGAGAGCGGTTTTCAGTAAATCATAAGAGAAATAATATACTTTCATACCTCCGGGGTGAAGCTTCATAAATTAAAGTGAGAATAGCATCTTTTTCAACCTTATCAGGTCATGTTCATTATTCAAGCAAACAGTCTTTGGCACAGTTTCCTTGCAGCTTCTATAGTCACCCTGAAATCAGTCATAAAAGTTGCATCAAGAAAAAAATAGAACACACTGTAATGAGATTGTTTGACAGTGAACTCCGGTAAGCTGATATAAAGAACAAATGAATAATATACTTATTTGCATCTTAGCCTGAAGTTATCACATATTCGAAATGACTGATTTATGTATTTTTCCCCTCCATTTTCTTCTGTGCCATTATAGTGTAACATTAATGTATTTAACATGTATTTTCCATATTCCATCTTGACCTCATCAGTGAATCATCTGTGCTGAATTCACCACCCTTTTCGTTTTTAATGAGGCATTGACAAGATTCATCAGTGATGGGGTCTTTCATCACCCAAGTGACTGCATAACACTTGAACTCGTGTAGCCGAACATATGGAGAGCATCATCAAGGCCTTTTCAGCGGTTTTCAGCTGAGACACATCTTATCTACCAATCCAACACAAATGACATCGGCAGTGGAAAAGAATCAAGCCAAGGGAATGTGTATCGAACATACCCTTGCCCATAAGCACTTCTTGCAGACAAATCGCTGCCAACATTGTTGTAAATTGCTCTTTGGATTTCTGGCTCTGAAGCTGGGGGGGAATAGCCTCGACTATGCAGAGAAAGACAGCTGAATGAGTTCAAGATAAGCACTTTTTAAAGGCCCTTTATCCATTTCTGTCACTCTAATATCCTGTTAAGAGGAGTGTTCTGTTTTCCACAAACAAGTCTGTTATTAACTATTATTTTTCATTAGTAGAAGTCATCACACTGGATCGATGCATACGTCACCTTGCCACATTATTGATTTTCATTTTTTCCCCCTTGTTTTCCTCCGTTCCTTCTTTTTCTGTGCACTGTGTCATAATTAAAATAACTCAGAGGCATCAGTGATGATTGCGCTCTTTTTTCTGGCCTCAGCTGAGGAGGTTCATTTTTGCTTTTCTCTCTGTTTGTTTGCAGTAAATGTCAAAAACGCACTTACCCACCCCCCAAAAATACAGAGCTGAATAAAATACATAGGCAAGATTGTTGGAGTTGCTGAGACTGATCTTTTCCTCATGAACCGGGCTACTGCATTATAAAGTATCATACTGGATGCATGTCATCTGTTGTTGCCTGCTATTTTGTGCTGGATGTGAACAGATAAGAAAGGGAGAACATCGGTTTGTAACTTTGACATATTTTAACCACGCACACATTTTCAGAACTAGATGTTACTTTCTCAGAATGAAGTCTTATGCACTTTCTGTCTTTTCTTATATAAGCCTTTCCATTTGGGTATGCCAAACACTGCATGAAAAGATGTGTAACCTAACCCTAAACCTAACTGAGATGGATTTTTTAAAATATGGCCCCTCTATTTGGTAGGTTCTCACTATTTTGTAGGCCTGAAAGGAAGCTCTAGCTGTCTTCTGTTTGATGTCTTTCGTTATGCACCTCCAGAGGTCTCAAGGATAGTCTGGCTGCTCCTAAAAGCTTACCCACTTTCCTAAAACATACATGGGGGTAAGGTTAATTGGTGATTCTAAATTTATTGTAGGTGTGAATGTGAGCGTGAATGGTCTGTCTCTATGTGTTAGAGACTATCAGCCTATCCAGGATGTGCTCTGTCTCTCGCCCTATGACAGCTGGGATAGGCTGCAGGCCCTGTGATCCTAAATTGGATAAGTGGAAGAAATGGCTGAATGGGTTAATCGCTTTACATTTCTGTTCCCAAGAGGCGATTTTTTCAAGATGAGAACTATACTAATTTCTTGTTCTTATCAATATTTAAGTAAAAATAAACCCTACACTGGTGGTTTCTATGGTCACCATCACATTGAATGCCTCTTATCTTCAAGAATAATTTTAAACCTGCATCTACAACCAAACCTTAACCAAAGCAGCAGAGTGTAAGAATGGATATGGTACCTGATAATGTAGTGTATCTGATATTGCTTTTTCTGTGTCTGCAGTGAATGAAACAATGGTCTTGCATGAAGCAGTGTTTTCTGGGTTGGTCTCAAGGACTTCTTGGCCTTTTATTCCCATGCCTGGACCACCACACCAGCAGGTTTCAAGTACGCACCTACTAATAGTAATGTACAAACTGTAATTACTGGCCTTTATTGCCATTAATTTCTAAGTGCAGGTGAGGTTGCAGTTCACATGAATTGTTTTTATGTAGAAATGCCACCTGTCTGTGGCACAAAAGGAAATGTCAGAAAAATAATGAATAGATTATAAAAAAATGGTGTCAAATTAGATGGTATCTGCTTGTTGTTAAAAATCTGACATGTCTGAGAGGTCTCATACTGACTTCAGAAGTAAACATGTTATATAACTTTCATGTGTATGTGTGTGTGTGTGATCACAGTGTTGTTTTTAGACCGCAACGTTACCTTGGATCTTGCATTTACCCATCCTCTTCTTTCACCCCTGCAGGTCACCTCGCTGCTGTGATATGTGACTGTAAAGCCCTGCATTTTATTTCTTTTGTTATTTTTTTATTGGGTTTACTTATGTCTTGAAGAACTGAGGAGAACTTAAAGAAGCAATTGAATGTGGTCAGGTGTTAAATGCACACTTCCACATTACTGTGAAATACAACAACAAGATGAACCCCAGAGTAACTACCACCACCTCCACTCTCCCACCACAGAGTCCCTTCTTTGGTAATTTCCATTACAAATTTGCATCTGATGTTTTGAATTTGGATTCTTATTTTCTTTGCAAACATCTAGCTGCACTGTGTTTTCATGCAGAAGGGCTCATGGGATCACTTAAAATGGTGTGAGCACAAAGTGTATTGTGTGCCTACACCAAGCAGTGACCTTGCCTTCCCTTAAAGAAAACATCCTTGAAGTAAAATAACTGTGATGCTCTGGGGCTCGGGAGAGAGCTCCATCCCCAGAAGAGATGTTAGCACAGGCAGACCTGCTTTGGGAAGAGGAGCGTCACAGCGCCTGCGGGCTGATGAGTCACTTTGAAGCAGATCTGAGAATACCGTTATGGCTGCAGGGGCTAGAGAATTGTCAACCAAGCGTTCTCAAACCTGAAGAGCTGCAGGAAGGAGTCTCCCCCTCACTCTTTCACTAATATTGAACATCAGTGAATGAATCTTTTTTTTTGTCATAGTTCACGTCTATCCACGACTCAAGTTATTCACTTATTGCTGTCGTGCCTTCACTCACATAACGATGCACTGGTAAAGCTGGGAAATGACTATGTTTCCTCTGCAAAATACACCATAGAGCGAATCTCTAATAGTCTCTAGACTCACAGATAGTGAAGTAAAGATTCTGTCTTAAGTTCAAAATGCCACATAGCAGAAAATGAAAGAGTTTCCGTAGGGTCTTATCTTCATGCGTATTAGAAATTACTTTTTTATCTTAAGAAGACTGTAGAAACCGATGAACTTAATGCAGTGCATAAGGTCTCCTCTAAGCAGTGCAAAAGATTACCTTACTCTATTATACAGTAATTTGAAAGTGAGGTAAAGGTTAATGATGAAAGAAGGGCTGCTGTCTGTGGCCAAAGGTGCCATACTGGCTGACAGAGAATTACTCACAAATGTTTTACCGAAATGACTCAACATTTAGGAAAATGTTTCAACGAATAGTAAGCGGTTTGTATTTATTTAATTTTTTTTTCTTCAAATAACGCTGAACATTTTTCTCTTGCAGAAGTGGAATGTAGTATTTGGTAAATGAATTCTACCACATTGACTTTCAATAAAATTCTCTTCTGTATATTACAGATGATGTCTGAGGTATTTTATTATTATAAATACAAATAAAAAAACATATGATATATAAATATTTTGGGTAAGAAATGTTTATCTGGGCTTTTAACTTTTCCAAAGTTCATGCTTCTGCTTTAATTCATTCATTTCTGTGCCTTTTAAGCTTCTCTTGATGTAATACCTTCATATCTGTCTTTAACAAGCCACTTTGCATTTGCCCAGTCAAGTCAAATTTAAACAGAAACGTGTATTTTTCATGTCTGATTTCAAGACTTCCCGGATTTTGTATTCCTTTCTTTAAGAGTCTCGTTGATTTTTCAGGTTGAGTTCTGTGCTCTTTGGGTGGAGTCTCTCTGCACAGGCTGTCCTTCTCCCACCTGCTTCGAACAACCTCACCAATCCCTGGGTATTTTATGGGTGGATGGTGCAGCAGATCACTGCCAGATTGTCTTTCATGGTGGTAATCTGCTTGTTAGCTGCATGTGCTTGTTTTTCTGTCAACTAAACTTTGTTGCTCCGTCATTCTTCTAGTTGTCAGGCCAGGTCTTTTCACTCTAACCCACTCTGCTCTGAGGAAATATGCGTTCACCAACAGCCACTCAACTTTGAATCTTGTTATTGTAAAGAGGACTTACCTGAAACGTACGTGCTTGCCCACTCTTCATCGCTGCACCAGTCACCTTTCTGGAAACTCGCCTGTCCCCCGAAGACCGCTCCTGAGCCTCAGTCACTCACTCGCCTCCAAGCCAGACTGTTAAAATTGACCTCCACCTTTTACTACATAATTCATACCCACCTTGGCCTCAGCTAATCCATCTTCTTCTCCTCCTCCTCAGAGATCCCAGTTGTGTCACCGCTGTTAAACCAAAGTCTCAAGTTTCACACTCAATATTAAGAACTGCTTGCCTTTCAATAAATCTTTTAAAACTGCCTTTGGTGCCCTGAGACATACCTTAGCCCAAAAATGACACTTCCAGATCAAACAAAAAGAAGCATGAGCTTTCTGATCTGACGCCTCATCTACAGAATAAGACCTTTTTTGTGCTTTACATAACTGCTGGTATTGAACGGACAATCACCCTGCTCCTATGTGAAAGTCTGTTTTTTTTTTTTTTTTAATTCATCCCACTCATGGTGTAATAATGTCATCTGACTTCCTCCTTTGCTCCTATTTTGTTTACTTTGCTAGTCACACTGCGTGGGATTTTGTGGAACTAGTGGAACACTGATGCTGCTGTTCTGTTTGGGGACTGTCCAGGTAGCTGTGTTTATATGTATTTGTTTGAGGAAATATAGTATAATATATTTCCTTATTGTTAAATATAATATCCAGTCGTTAATACAAACCTTACCTCTGGTGTTCAGTTCACAGATGGTCTGAGATGTGTTTAGCACGTTAAACACAAAGACTGGAAGAAAAATGAAATCCCCAGTTATGGCTTTGCACTTGAGATTTTGTTGCTGTGGTTTTGCTCAGTTAATGTTTTTTTTAAAAACTCCCAAGTAGAGCTTAAGCACCCATTAGAAGCTAATATCCATTAATGGGTCCAGTTAGCAAATAGCCCAAAAAAATAGAGATGCAGTGTCTGGTCATAAAACTCTGTCTGTATTCTGTACACATGATGTGTCTCTATATGGTACAGAAGGCTACATTAGTATTACAAATGAGTTGACCTCAAGGCACCTCACATATCTGTGTTACTATGGAAACATAGTAACCAGCAGTAAATATAGCGGAGAAATGTACAATTTTACAGAGCCGGAACCCAAACCGAAAAACTTATAAAGCAAACCTGACAACACCTTACTCAAAATCCAACAAAACAAAAAAAAAACAACGCAGACTATTAATACACCTGAGAAATGAGACCTGCTGAATATTACACACTGAATCACTTCAATACAACAACTCGGTGAAAGGATTTGATTGTGTGTGCTTGAAGCAGGGATCTGAATGTGTTAATTTAGTGATGCCAACATGCTCTTTATTGTTGTCTGCCTGTTTTGGAATAATGCAGATCTACAAAATGCAAACACTGCACTTTACATGTTATCCTGCACTAAATCCTGTTCACCAGTGCCTTAAGACTTGGCTTGCAAGTGCACACTTTATATGTATATCCCTTTTTACTGGAAATTAGACGGTGGTTATATTAAGAATATAATTCCCTTAGGGTGGACACATTTCTCCTGCATTTCTTGCAGT
Organism: Oreochromis aureus; assembly: GCF_013358895.1. Classification (NCBI taxonomy): domain Eukaryota; kingdom Metazoa; phylum Chordata; class Actinopteri; order Cichliformes; family Cichlidae; genus Oreochromis; species Oreochromis aureus. The sequence continues at coordinate 25,473,476 of NC_052946.1, read as the reverse complement.
GTTTAAGATGACATGAATATCTATATCATGAATATCAACTACACTGTTCTCTAGATAAGTGACCAATCATACTTGAATGTAACGCCCAGCTCAGGGTTAAAAGAAAGCTAGCATTGTTCTGAATGGATGTACATTAAAATCAAACATTCAGTTAATACTTCAAAATGCATCACAATGATCTGAGATTGGAAAATTGACTGAATGCCATTTATTTAAACTAAAAACCCCACAAAACAAAAAAGAAATAAAACAACTGTGAACAAAGAGGGATCCTCAAGCACAGAGGAAGGTTTTTCACTTTTTGCCATGGCTCAAAGTTTTAGACCGTTTTAGACCGAGTCAAGGCAAAATACCCATCAGTTTTATTTCATTTGCTGAATTATGCAATACATAATCATAAAATTTATAATCTTAGTTGATCTGAAACAAAAAACAATGAATAACATAACAGAAAATCGTCGCCTTTTACTGTACTCGGAAATAATTTGACTTCTGGTCTAGAGAAACCCTGACACGTGTCAGAGAGTATACTTGTTTAAATGGAAAGCTTTGAATTAAAGTTTTAAGACAAATTTACAAAATGCTTTTTCGATTTTTTTCTTCTCACCTCTGCTATAAAATTATTTTAAAACTGCTTCAATTTATTTCCTGGAAACAAAGTGGCTTACCGGCTACATAACCATGGCAACATGCAGAAAAGATGATGGAGATGGAATGACTAACTTCTGCTTCATAACCTCTCATTGCGTTTAAACCCTTCAACGCACACCTCACTGTGTTGAGCATAATAGATGGTTCCTTTCTAACACAACTATATACCACTCAGGAATAACTGTATTACATCAGATAATCTTAGTTTGTGGCAGTGCAAGCATATTAGATGACTAATTTCTCCCAGCGGGCCGGACATTATTATGTGCAGGCATGTGTTCAAGATATAGCTTGCTTCAGCAAATGCCTCATACTCAGTAGCAAATTAAATTAAAATGACCAATAGGGAGTATAGAAAAGCTCAAGCCAAGTTAAACATTTTTTTTTTGTCTCTGGCACTAATGAGGATAAGTCTTGTGTCATGTTTTGATGAACTTTCAATTTGTATTCTGTGACACACAGATTGTGAATACTGGATCAGTTCACGTAAGGGTTAAAACACAGGTGTGCTGTCTATTTTGGCAGCTCCTCATTAAACGTGAGAAAACGTAGCAACCAGACTCCATTTGACAGCAACCACTGTCTTCATTTACAATGTATCCACAAGGTGCCAGATGCCAACAACTCCAGATGTGTACGGCTCTCGAGATTCAAAATTAAAACTCTTAAATAAGCATTGACATGAAATTTATAAAGCTGTCCATATAGCCATCAGGGTGTTCTTATATCAGAGCCGAATCTTTGTGATACATGTGCACAAATCTCATTTCTATCTTTAGCAATGAATAGATGTTGACATTATTTAACATTTGCATATACACTCACTGGACAATTTATTAGGGACATCTTGTTAGAACTGGTTTTGGCTTCAAAACGGTTTTGAATTGAATCTATTCCATGAAGAATCGATCTAAAGTGCAGGAAACGTTCCTCAAAGATTGACCCACAGTTGCAACATATTTATTTGCTGGACTTTCAGAATGTGAATGTCCCAGTCTACCAGATCCCAAAACGTTGCTCTATTGGACTCATATCTGAGACTGTGGAGACCATTTGAGTAAAGTGAACTCATGGTCATGTTCAAGAAACACGCTTGATATAATCTGAGCCTTGTGACATAGTGTGTTATCCTGCCGGAAGCATCCATCAAAAATGGGTACACTATGGTCAGAGATAGACAGACATGGTCACCAACAATATCCAGTTAGGCTGTGGCTTTTAAACTATGCTCAGTTGGTCCTTAAGGGCTAGAAAATGCCTAGAAAATATCTCCCACACGATTATATCACCACCAGCCTGAACTGTTGATAAAAGGCAGGCTGCATCCATGTTTTCATGCCATTTATGCCCAATTCAGACCCTATCACATGAATGTTGGAACAGAAATTCAGACTTATCAGACCACACAATGTTTTGCCAACCTCCTAATACTCAATTTTGGTGAGCCTAAGGAAATTGTAGCTTCAGCTTCTTGTTCTTAGCTGACAGAAGTGGAACCCGGTGTGGTCTTCTCATGCTGTAGTCTCTCTGCTTCAGTGGTCAATGTGCTGTCTATTCAGACATGTTCTTGTGCATACCTTGTGATTACTGTTGCCTTCCTATCGACTCGAAACAATCTGGAAAATATCCTCTGATCTCTGACATTAACAATTTTCCCTCAGAGAAATGCTGCTCACTGAATATTTTCTCTCTCTCTCTTTGACCATTCTCTGTAAACCCTAGAGATGGTTATGAGGGAAAATCCCTGTAGATCAACAGTAACTCAGACCGGCCCGCCTGGCACCAACAACCACACCGCCTTCAAAGTCACTTAAATGAGCTTTGCCATTCTAATGCTTGGTTTGAACTTCAGCATTCCTCAGTGCATGGAGTTGCTGATCAGATATCTGTGTTAATACACAGTTCAACAAGTTTACCTAATTTAGTGGCCGGAGAGTGTGAAAACACAAGTTATCAGGCAGCTGACAAGAGTAATGCAGCTGTAGTAACTGAATAACCACATAACAATAGCACTAAGTGGCCTGAGTACAACATAAAATGTTTGTGTAAACAGCTGATTTAAAGGGGTTACATTCTGAAAGAACAATTCAAAAATCACAGCTGAAGACATATACACACACAAATATATATCCAATCTAAGCTGACTGAGCTGCAGTCCTCTTCGTGTCATTCAAGGTGACTACAATACACTCTCACACTTGTACACACTTTGCATAAATTGTACTTGAAACACGGATCAGGTTTCTCCCATGAAGTGAAATTTGCCGAACCCAGGATGACCTCACTGGGGAATCACTAAGTCTTCAGCAACTTTGGAGCTACAGATAACAGAACCAGTGTTATTATGTGTAATTGCTCTCCTGCTGTTGGGGCGTTCAGTGTAGTAGCTTCCAAACAAAGACCCCAGTGCGCACACAGTAAGTGATTTAAAATTACTGACCCACAAGGTTACATGTGCATATTGTTGAAAAAAGATGCTTTCTATTCTGTATTTTGTTCCCCCTCAATTTGGCAGTGTGTCATAGACAGTGGGGTTATTAACAACAGCAAAGCAAACAAAGCAGCACATAGACCAAGTTACTTGCAATGTAAATGCATGATTTTGGTCTGCTGATATGGGCTATCTCAACCTGCAGGAAGATACTAACAACCATAATGCTGTCACACTGCCAAGCTTACCTCCAGGGGTAGAAACTCAAACACACACACACGCACAAGCACAAGCACACACAACCTGGCATCCATGAATGATCAAGTACATGAAGCCAGTTCCACTGAGACATATCTGCATATATTACATTTACAGATAAAATGTAAAATTACCCCAAAAAATATAAGACATCCCCTTTGATCAGGTGAAAATGACAGAGCACTGTTTACTGGCAGGTAGTTTAGGTGGGTGTTGGTAGCCAGTAATGTGCCTCTGTCAGTACCGCTGAGCCCTATCAGGGTTAAACAAAACCACCACTGAGCTCTTAGTCAAGCTATGCCAACTACCACAGAAAATATCCAATTCTGTCCATCTGTCTTACTCTCTTTCCAGCTCTCTCACACACAGCGCACACATGCAGCTACAACTGTAATTTTTACAAAGACGGGTTGGATGAACCAGTCTCGAATCTATTCACAGCTGTCCAACAACATGAAAAGAATTGAGCTGGTTAGAAAAATTGGTCTTCCCCTACTGCTTCTCGCTTGTCTGGACTGTCCAGAAGCAGCATACCTCTTATTTAATAAGCATAAAGCCTCTTTACAATTATAGTTTCAGACAGACCTCTAGTTTAATTAATAAAATATCTACAACATCAGAAAGATGAATAGCTTTTCACTATCCCCTTTCAAAACAGCCAGTGTGCATAGACTTAAATGCTACACCGACAACCTGATGTGTATTTGGCTTTGGTAGTGTCACTTTTAGATATAGTTAAAGAAAAAAATGATAAAAAAAATGAAAAAATCCACAATGTGTTGTAAACATTACAGTTTACTTTAAATCACATATAACAGTACATTATTGTTATAAGGTTAGAAAGATTTTTCTCATTTTTGTTATTACACTAACATTCATGAAAATTGCACAGATTTTTCCCCTCTATATAAACTGTTATAAACCTGTGACAGATTGTTATGTTACATTTATCAGAATCCATAATACTACCTTCACACTAGGGACAGTGGTTTGAGGCTTTGGCACTACTGTGACTGTTTGCAATGAAGCTCTTGTCTCGTTGTCTATGATATGGTTGCTTTGAGGACAGGGACCAGACCTGCAACTCCTGGCAGACAATTGTTGTCTTCAAAGCAACTTTGGTACATCGAGTTGGCAATAAGACGGAGTCAGTCTGCTATCACTCTGTTATCAGTCTGCTACGAGTTTGTCATTGAATGGGGTCAAGCTGGCAATTACATGCAATCTGTTTGTGGTAATACGGTGATTAACTGTGATAAATTGGATAAAATAGCAAATCTGTTGCCATCTGTAGCAAGTCTACTGCCATTTACATAGACAGAAATTCACATTAACTATTTACATTTAGAGTCCAACTAGAACCTCATAGATGTGAATCAGAAATTCCTCCATAAATGGTGATGTAGTTGCTGCACAATGGCAATTTAAGTGCAGAGTGATATAGGTGTTATGCAACCTTGCTTTCAATACAGGAATATAGCCAGAACACAACCAGCTAAGACTGACTCAGACTGATTGCAATATACTGGCAATCGGTCTGCATTTGTAAATTAGATTGAAATTATTTCCAGCCCTTGCCAATCTGTCTGAGAGTCACTCCGAGTCGGACGGTGATTATTTGGAGCAGGTAGTTTGCCTCCCAACAGGTGACCTGTTCACTTGCCTTGGAATTAAAAATGACCAGTTTGGTAGTCCAACTACTCACAAATGGTTGCCAAATGTGAAAAAATTCAAAGAAATATTTTGGGAAAATATCTCACTATTTCACACATATTGTACATTTTACAAGCCATCCAGTCAGTGAAGAAGAGCCAGTGTTGTACCAGTACTGAACAACTACAATGTGGTAGTTTATATTGTGTCTCTGAGTATACATATATAATAATATGGGAAATTGGGGAAAAAAGCACTAAGTGCCTTGGTCACAAGGTAGATTAATCAGTCAAAAAAAAAAAAAAAAAATTAAATCCAACAACAACAACTCTAATATATAATTAAACAAACCAATCCCCCTTTTAAAAGTATTTTACTTGAGTTGCTGATTAAATAATCAGCAATTCTGGCAAAACAACAAACAGACCCAGAGTGGGAATGAATAAAGCCACTGAATCTTCCATTGCCGTGTGCTGTTAGTCTGTCTTACCAGAACATTAATAGTGCTTGCTGACATGAGCCTTGCTAGCACAAAAGTTCTGGTACTCTGAGCTCTTGTCATGAGGAATTAGCTTTTGCAGTAATGGCTTACGCCCCCCAAAGTCCCCAGGTTAATCCATTTATTATTGGAAATCTAAAGTGTATTAGGCCCGATGCAGTCGTTTCAATACAAGGATAAAGATTCTGTCTCACCCACTTTAATAGGCGAGTGTAAAATGAGCAATACTTGTGATAACTACACATTATGAGCATATTTGTTGCCGTAATGTGTTTGATCAACGCTGACGTTCACCCTATTGAAATCAAAAGCTCTATCCAACTACACCCATTTGTTAAATATACAAGGATTCTCCTTTGTGTAAACGGGTGCCATGTTGTGCCACAGCTAGTATTTAATAACTACTACACACACAACCTTTTGTGAAGTCTTTATATACCAATGTAAATGTTCCATTTACTTTTGACACACACGAAAGTCAAGTTTGACTGCCTTTTTAAACATTTGACAAATTAACTGTATAAGGAAAAAAGAAACACTTTCAGCATTAACATCAAGTGGAGTCATGATCAGAACTGCAGATATTTTAGCGGTGCTCTGCTCACGCCTAATGTGTGATGAGGAGTTTTGCCTTGGGAAAAGAAATTGGTCATATATTCAAGAGAAAAAGAAGAGACAGGATTACAAGGCCAACTGGTTATAAGAATTCAGGGTCCTCTGCATTGTATTGTAACTGTATGATTTATGCCATATGTTTTCATCTTTTTGTGTAGAAAATAATATTAGACCTGGGGGCTGGGGTGGGGGGTGAACACTGGTGACTTAATGCAGCATAGTCCATTTTTCTTCATTTCCTTTTAGGAGCGCATTACTGTAACCTGCAGAGCTCTCTAGTTATCTTCACAAACATCAGAGAGGCAATGCATTTTCATCATGTGCCTCATGGTCCCAGCCAATTCAAAGATCCACAGCTTTTTGTCTATATTTCACAGATACATTCATCAGTCTTTGCTGCACCAAAACCTTGTCTCAGGGCATGTTTTAGGGGCTTTACTATGTGTGTGTGTGTTGTGTTCATTGACATGCTTCCTTGCACCCCAAGCAACACACCTCCGTCATAACAAGCAATTATTAATCGTCAAATTCAGAACCCTAAATCCTTAAATACACAAAGTGTCTCCAGCCATGCATGCGAATTATCACCTGTCACTGAGGTGTCCAGTATTTTCAGAACAACAGCGAAATGAAATTTGGAAACAGCGTACTTTGACAAATTAATCAGCACCCTCCTTCATGATTTTACCGACTGCCTCGGGCTAATTTTAATTAATGACAGTCCTCTTCTCGTTTTTCTGTTTTCAGCTCACCTTTTGGTACAGTTTTTTTTCTCTTCTAGAGTGACACTTCATTGGATCACAGTAAAGTTTTTAAATCCAGGGAGGCTATAAAATGGCAAACTATGAAAACAATGATGACATGATTTTCTTTTTTCAATCCACATCAACTGGGATTTTCAGTGAGAGAAAATGTTGCAGAAGACTGTTGTGCATCTTTAGGCTTAAGGGAAGTTTGGTATGTAATTTAAACGAGACAGCTTTGAAATAAAAGTTCTCCTTGTGGGCTACACAAACGTGAAGTTACAGTTTGCAGAATTTTGAACTAAATACATCAGCAAAATGTGAAGAAACAATGCAACAGTATATCCAAGATCTCTATGCACTGCATTCCAGAGATATATAGCAAAGTTGAGCTATTGCCAGGCATTACCCTTGTATAATACCACAGTAAATCAATGTTGCATCTAGCCTGCCTTGAGTCCAAAGAAGAGAGAGAACAAAGAAGTAGAACTGACGCTGAGACAGTAAACAGAACAATGTCTGAAGCTTCTTCAAGAAATGAAATGATAAAAATAAAAATGCAACAAGAATAAACATTTGCACCACTTTCCATTGCCTCAGACAGCTTTTGGAGAAAAAAGGAATTAAATTTGATGCTGAACTTGTTTCTTCTAGACTGCTAGGTAAACTGCTGTTAATGGTATGATTAATACTATTCACATGTGACTATTACCACCTCAGGACCTCTAGTAATTTGTAATATTTTCAAAGATCCATGCTGATATGTCTTTAATTTTTAAATAAAAAAACTCGCACAAATCACAGAGGTAATATTTTTTCTGCCCAAATATGTTGATCCTTTTTTCTTTTTGCTGTGATTTTATGCCGTCTGAACCTATGTTCTGCCTCTTTACAGCACGGGGGTTATGGAGCCAACATTATAAATAAAAGTTTGGACAGCATTATAGGCCCAAATTTAGGAGGACTCCTGTCGCAGCACAGCATGGAAATCCATTCATGGACAGAAGAAGGAAAAAAAAAACAAAAAAACAGTGAAATCTCCACGAACGGATGGACAACATGTTGCTGCCTTTCAGCAGACTCAACAGTTGGTATACTATTAATGTAGCCGCTGACCACAGATGTCAGCAAAGCACAGACTTTTCTTATCCCACGTGAATGCAGTGCACAGATGGAGGCGGTTGGTGGGGGAGATTTCGATCATAAAATCATGGTAATACTTTTCCTAAAACGCTGCCCCCTCTGTGTTCACTATTTCTGATGAGAAATCTCACATATTTTACCTTTAATACCCTTTAAAGTGCTTGTTCTTTCTAAAAAAAAATGCTTTAAAACATATTTTACTCGTGTGTACATGTTTGTGCCTATGTATGTGAACACATTTCATGGTCGTGTCCCTCGAGCTGTGACATGTTTGTACATACGTTATTGTCACATTCTCCCAAGAGTAATTTTAATGGAAACACAGATTTTGGTATTTTGTCTTTTAATGGTTCCACTGCTATTTTCAAAATAAAAAAGCTGCAATGCTTCCACTAAATGTTTCTCTGTAATGTACTTGTTCCCACTGACCTACTGGTAATCCTAGTAGACTAGCTGAAAGCAATTCTATAAAGAATAAAAACAAAAGAACACAGTGACCTAAATATGTCTTCAGATATAAAAGAAAAGCTGGCCTTTCAAGGTGATACTGTTTATTAAACCAGAAGCTGGGACCTTTTGCTCAAGCTCACAGCTTGCTGTTGAAATTCACACTATAAAATCTGGCACAGTATGTATACAAAATTTAACTGAATGCTGTGCAGTGCAATGCTGTGAAAAAAAAAAATTCACTTCACATAGTAAGGACTTAAGTCTGAGGAGATATTTGAATTGAGCTAAGACAAAAGCCCTTTTCAAGGGTATGGGGTTGAGATGTAGGTTGTGCTATATTTGAAACATTAAGTGAAATAGGACTTCATGAGAAACATGAGCAGATATAATGGACTGCTGTGTTGTAATGTAAGCTTTGTGATTTCCTGCTCAGTTGCTATCAAAAGACTAGCATAAAGGTTTTTGAAACACAAAAGCCATAGTAGTCCAGAATTTGTCCCACGTGTCACAGCTAGCAAAAGGAAGAGGGCTATGAAGGATGTTAATGACCGTGATATCTGACTCCTCACTGTGATTAGTTTGTCTTTTTGAACTTGTGATGACACTCGAGGGAAGCATGTGTTCATATTCCAAGGCTGCACATTTATTATGCCTACATACTTTGGAGGTTATTGCATATCTGCAAACGAATATGTAGAATCTGTAGGAAAAAGACTTTTCAGATGTGAGTTTTCTCATATGCTTGTATACTATTCACTAATCGTGTTTTAGCAGGCTTTGGTTGCATGCAAGTACACAGTCTTTGAGAGGAACAAAAGAGGGAACTCATAAAACTACCACCTACCAACCATCATCTGACAATGATTTAGGTTAATTCATCTGAATTCATGAGCAATAGCTGGCAAACTGAACACAAATTATAATATATTAGCCTAGGCTGGGGTTAAGAAAAAACAGAAACCCACTTGCATAATGGGATCCATTCCTTTTGGTGGTTAAATGATCTTTTTTCATTTTTTTTTATGCTGAAAGAAGCAAAGCATTTAGAAGAAAAAACCCAGACTGGATCAATACAAATGGCTTTAAGGTAGAGGTCTGCTACTATACTCTGAAATGCTCATCTGTAAGGTTCAATCCCTGCATTCAAATCATGTGTAAATGCAATGCGTAGTCATGGAAATGATTAGTTTAACTCAGAAGCCCTGAACTGCACAATAGTTTCACGATAAAGCCAGTGTTTTGAGAGCATCAGTGACATGACTGTGGTCATTCCATTGAAATCCTCTGTGTTGCAGTCACCCTACAACATTTCAGAACTAACATTGAGAACAGTAATTGATGTGTTTTGACTGTTGTAAATGAATAGATTCTTTTCAAAATAATGACTGAATAATTAGTCATAATTAAGTATGCTAACAAGAGCTGATTTATTAAGTGATTTCTCCATACCGGCTTCATCAGTGTTCACTGCATGCCAGGCTTTATTTTAATGATGCTGTCTGTCCCAATCAGCGTCAAGCCATTTCTGCAGAGAAAAAAGTCAATTATGAACCTTTCAAAGTACCATGCTCTGTTGACGCTGTTTCTGATCTTGCACACATCTTACACACAATTCTGCATCCATAATAAAATAGTTACTCAGAAAGGACAGACTATATAGAGACTACAAGCCAGTGGTTGATGGAGTTTCTTCACCTTAGTACTCTCTATTAAGGTTAGGTAAAGAACATAATGAGCTTTTACACTTGGTAGATTCTATATGTTATATACTGAACAGCTTAAGATAATCTTAAGTATTATATATCTTCCAATACCACACTCATAAAAGGTTATCAACCTTTAAAACAAGACTTTCTGTTCTGCTGTGGATAGATTTGTAAAGGTATCTAATTATTTAAGTAGAGTAAATAATAAGAAAGGAATCTGCGAAGCAACGAGTACCAACAATAGGCCTGACGGCTGTGGTTATTAAAGTAGTAATTTTGGAGATTTCAGTGCTGGTAAATTTGGTTACACCTGTATTTACTGGTTGTAACAGAAATGACGGATTGAAAGCACAACCACACAATTCTGGAGTTGATAAATAAAATTATTGTCATTTTAATAAATAAGCAGGAAATCGACTTTCTCCATTTTTCCATAAGACATCCTAATTTTTTTTTATGCAACAGAGAGGCACAATGAAAGCTAAAGCTGTTTACCTTGCTTAGAGGTTGAAGTTTTTGTTTTAAAGAAAATAAGATGAAACTAGGCCAAAAAGTCCTGCATTGGCTACAATGCAAATTTTAAACTGGGAAATCAAAGGGGAAAAAAGAAAACAAAACATGATCCAATGTCTATGGCACTCACCAGACAATTTATTAGGTACACCTTGCTAGGTATACCTTCAGAGCTGCCTTAATTCTCGATGGCACAGATTCCACAAGTTGCTGGAAGCATTCCTCATAAAGTTTGGTCTATACTGACATGATGTCATCACACAATTGCTACAGATGTGAATCTCCAATTCCACCACATTCCACAGGTACTCTGTTGAATTCAGATCTGGTTACTGTGGAGCCATCAGTGAACTCATTGGCATGTTCAAGAAATCAGCATGAGATGATCTCAACTTTGTGACAAGGCCCTTTATCCTGCTAAAGCAGCCCTCAGAAGAAGCCTTGTGCTCATTAAGGGATGAACGTGGCCAGCAACAACACTCAGGTAGGTCTTTAACCTATGTTTAGCTGGTACTAAGGGACTCAAAGCACCCCACCATCCTGAGCCAATGAGCTTGTGTGAATTGTAGTCTGTTTCCTGTTCTTAGCTGACATGAATGACACCCAGTGTGGTCTTCTGCTGCTGTAGCCAATCTGCTTTAAGGTTTGCCATGCAAATTATTATAGCAAGTGGTTATTTGAGTTAACCTTTTTCTTCAAATCAGCTCAAAGTCATCTGGCCATTCTCCTCTGACCTCTGACATCAGCAAGGCATTTTTACCCAGAGCCACCCCAACTGCCACTCACTGGATATCTTGTCTTTTTCAGACCTTTCTCTGTAAACCCTATAGATGGTTTTGTGGGGAAATCCCAGTAGATCATAAGTTTCTGAAATATTTTGACCAGCTTGCCTGTCACCAACAACCACACTGCACTCAAAGTGACTTAAATCAACTTTCTTCCCCATTCTGATGTTCTATTTGAACTTCAGCAGGTCATCTTGACCACGTCTACATGCTTAAATGCAATGAGTTGCTGGATTTAATTGGTTTATTAGATATTTGCATCAATGAGCAGCTGAAGAGGGGTACCTAACAAAGTGGCCAGTGAGTGTATACTTGACATTTGACAAACTGGAGACGTGTGTTTGGTTATTCATCTGCTGGTATGAGAATTTTCACAGTTCACAACATTATATTTTTGTTACAATGCTTTGTTTTAAGATGTTGGTGTTGGTGTGGCACTGAACACTAAACTCCCTCACAATGAAAATGACTGCAGTACTTGTTTGGCAAACTCACTGTAGTCATCATAGGTGCGAGTGGATAGATTTCTTTGTTTTCCTTTGTTCTATATCCATAAATAACTGAGACCACGTCGTATTTGAAGTCGGATACAAGCAAAAAATGTTAATAAGCTGTAAGACATACAGTTGTACTTCCGGATGTTTCCTCCCTGAGTAGCTAATTAAAAGACATCTTTTTGATCTCATAATAGCTTTGCTGCCAGGGTAAACAAAGCAAGTGACAATGACACAATAATGGATTTTAGCATTTCAAGAGAGGCTAGAACTTAAACACTGGTCTATTTTTAACTGTTTGTTAAGCAGCACCTTTAGGAATGATATTCTTGGGATAATTAACACATCTTACATTTTGCAACTCCACAAATATTTCTTGATAAAAAAAATGTTGTATTTTTCTGAGGTTTCTTTTCACTGCTAAACTCCCCATCTACATTGTCTGGCAACATGAAATATGATGAGACATAAAAGATAACTTATTTCTCTCAAACAAACAAACATCAAAACAAATCCCCGCAGTGAAATCCAATAAAAACGGCCTATAACAAACTTTGGTTGTGAAAAAAGCAGAGTCAAAGGACATTTCGTGATCTGAGCTTTCTTGTTTAAATCTTTCAAATTTCATTGTGCTACATTTTTGTCAATAATGGGACTAATTTATACGATGAGTAACTATTATGTCTGATTAATTTATAACACCCTGTCAGAAGTAGGCCGCTAATCTTGCCATCAAATTAATTTCAAAATTGCGTTAACTACGTGTCAGACAGGATTTTTTCTAAACAGAAGTGAAAGTAGGTTATTCGCCTATTGAATTTCATGAGTTGCAGGTAAACGACAACAGCTATTTACAATAAAAATAGCAGCTGAGAATTCTTTGAGTCACCTGTGCCGATTTCATTATTCCAGTTACCATCGGCTCTTGTTTGTTTTTACAGACAAAAGGTATAGTGAAAAAAGTACTAATTACCTCTGTCAGAAGGCTTAGGAAAAATGACTGGTTAGTTAACCTTTGGTCAGGTGGCGCTTTATAAGACATGTCAAATTTGGATTGTGGGGTTAATCTGTCTTCTAATAGGGATTTTGTTCAGGTTAAGGTAAGCGGAAACACACAAACAACATAAACAGAAACACTCGCGAGATTTGGTCTCTACAAGCGGGACTTTGCCGGTTGCTATGGAGACGTGTCCAGAGTTAGCTAAACTGGTGTTCCTCAACTGCCTTTATCATTTGAACAGGGGTGTACGCCCACGTCAAATTAGTATTTTCACACCGCTGACGTTGTGTCATGTAAAATGTTCAGGAATAATTATCAGGTAAGCTTATTTTAACCGAATCAGTTTAACCCTTTATTCACTAAAACTCTTGCCCTGTGTATAAAAATACCATTTCTTTGGGGCTGATATGAGCTTCAGGCTGATGTAACATCGACTGCAGGCTAGCGAGAACTAGTTGTTTCTTGCAGGGTGGAGCTGTGGTTGAGATCTTCAGTGGACAAGGAAAAGACCCTGCGGCTAAATGGAAACTCTGCGGAGGGCCGTCAGCCATATATAAAGTTAGTTATTTATTTTGTAGAGCTGTATGTTTAACTTACTATTAGCTTATTACTAGTAACGTAATCACACTATAGGCTTTATATCCTCTCAAAGACAATCTGGCATCTGCATATGAGGACTGAAACAATTGCATTTCTCCAAACATATATGCTATAGACTTATTCAGATAAAAAGCAAACAAACAAAAACTAAATACACAAAAGAAATTTTGCATCTCTGAGAGCAGTTACACAACAGGTAGTCTTCTGGTCATAACACACGGAGACTGAGCAATTCCTCTTATGCATTATTTTCTCCCTTAGGAGTATAATAAAGAAGTCAAAGGATGTGTTTACTGTCTGAATGGAAGCAGCCAGACAGTCAAGATGCAAATGCCAGAGAATGGCAAAATGTCTCGTAAGTCTCCACTACTTTCATACATTCATGTGCAACTTGTTGTTTTATTTAATTCTAAATATTAATAGTAACTCATTCTTTGCGTTTGTTTTTTTTTCTTAGTTGGACTTCTCCAAAGATTTTTGGTGCTTCAAGTCAATGTTCCTCACGGTCATGACTTTTCTGCTGAGCTTGTGTAAGTAGCGCAGAGATTGTTCTTATGGTACAAATGTTATAAATGTTAATTCAATTGGCTGACTTCAACATTTTGGTATAAATCTTTAACATTCTGGCTGAAAAATGTATGTGAGCGGAACAAAATAACATTTTATGTACTCACTTAGAGTACTTGCTTATTGTAATGTACAGTGAAAAATGCTTTTCCAGTAATGTACAGTGTGACAAAGAAATAGTGATTGAATAACAATGGGCTCACAGTGAAAACAGCTTGTTTACATCTGGTAGGAAAAAACCCATCGAGCCACTTAGAAAACAAAGTGCCTCATTGACTGTTATGTAACAGCCTAAATAACCATTTATTATTAAGATATTGTTCAACAATTTGTTACAAAGAAGGCTTTTATCTTGTGTGCCACTATAAATTCTGAACAGTCACATTATTAAAATGTAGAATGTGAATGTCAAGTGCTCGCTGTTTTTCTCCACAGTTTGCATTTAGTGGCTCTGATTGCATAATGCAATTGTGTGTTCACATATTGTCACTGCTGCATTTAGTCACTGAAAGAAGAATGCCACTCTACATTGTGGATAAAACACACATTATTTCAATCTTTATTCTATTTCAGTCTAATTTGGTAAATTCTATATTTACCAAAAAAAATCTTCAGTAAACTGCAGCTTACAGTATGCAGTAGAAACTGCTGTTTGGATATCAAGAGCATCAGGGAGAGATATTGCCTGAAGTTGAAATGATTTTCTTACACTTACCTGCTTATTTACTCGCACACTATTTTAAGAATCGGTGAAAACATTGTGTGTCGTTGTTCTTCTTCCATTTGAGCATGTCATGACAGCTGATTTCACAGCGTGAGATAAAAGTGAAAACATCTTTAAGAGCTTACTCTAGAGACCAATAAAGCTTTTTGTTTTCACAGGTCATGATTTCTTAGTGGCACTACTGATGCTGGTGATAATTCATGTTCTACTTTGCTGTCTGTTAATCACAGGATAACTGATTCAGAGGGCCTAAAAAGAAGACTCCACTTATCAACAGTGCATAAAGAGGTGTCTGCCACACTTTTGCATGCAAAGATACCTTTTGTTGGACTGAAACGCAATGTTGTGAGTATCTTATTCATCTTTGACATTCCTTTAGTATTAAATTTGCTGTCAGCTGTTTGTTTGTTTTGTTTTTGTTTTTTTCCTTCTCCATGTTTCTTAGTAGGTATTGAGCTTTATCTGTGTGTGGTGCTTTTAACTACAAATTCATATTGTATGTGCTGTCTCAGTGGTCAACTTTATGCATCGACCTTGCATCACTGAGCGGTGAACTGTTCAAGGGATTTTTGACACTGGATGGCATCACGTTGTTCGCTACCTGCAAAGTCCGGAGAATCTTCACTGTAAGAACGGAGCATGCGGGAATGTCAGATGATGGTAAAGCAGTTGGTTGCTGGTTTCAAATTTTGAAGTTTTATCGACTTACCCAATACGCTACTCCAAATGTGTTTAATAAAGATACAGTACCTAAGTACTTGCCACAGAAGCAAGCCAGTGGTCTTTGTTCTTGTGAGTTTGTGTGAAATTATGTTTGTGTGTTTGGAGAGATAGAGAGACAAACAGTTGGCTGTTTTTCTGTGGCTGGCTGAGAACTCAGTGGTAGATTTTGTTCAAGGCTGATATGGCTCAGCAGTGATAACAGCTGCACATTACTGGCTGCCCACTGCACACCTACTCTATCTACCAAAAAGGGTGTCTCAGTCAGTTCGTATTTTTCAGTTGATCAAAGTGTTACTTTTGTGGTGTGATGTTATATATTGTAATAATGTGTTTCATCTTATTTTATAGCTAATATTAGTGTGAGATTGTTACTTTTTCCAATCTAGACATGTTTCACAGTGGAGCTGGTTTCATGGACTTAATCCCACGCAGTTGCCAGTTCCCACCAGATGTGAACCAAGTCATTCAGGTGTTCAACAGGGAAAATGTGCGAAAGACAGATTTGAGGACTGGTCTTTCTAACTCTGACTGTGGTACGTAAGATAAGACACAAACAAAAAACATTTTGAGAATTGCAATTTCATCAAAAGCAACCATAAAGTGTGTAAAAGTGTAAACTGTCATTAAAATCATATATGAAGTAGCTGTTGCTTTGTTTAACATGGACAATTTAGACTATTTGGACTACGACCCTTTGTTTCTGAGATTGGTAGTCTTTTCAGCAACAGTTTGGAGGAAGGACTTATATCTGGAAGGATAACAGTACCCCTTTGCACAAAGCCAGGTTTGTAAAGAAAAAGGCTTTATAAGTTAGGTGTGAAGTAATTTTTCTGCACAAAACCCAAGTTCAATGCCACTGAGCGCTGTTGGGATAAATTGGAGTGCAGACTCAAAGACAGGCCTTATCTTCAGCATCAGTGCCTGACTCCACCAACAATGTTGTGGATAAAATCCCTGCAGCCGGATTTAAAAATCCGCGCAAAGCCCTTTCCCAGAGGAGATGTGATAGTTACTATAGCATAATAGTGGTGTGTTACAACATTGCAAATTAATGTAATGTTCACAGGGTCAACATAATTTGTCAGATATTTTTGTCCTTTAGTGTAGGTCTTCTTTAACGCATCACAGCAGGTTGATAGCGTTCATTGTTTTGAGAGTAACTTACAATCAGAGTGCTAAATATGTGAGTCTATACATTGAGAGTACACAATATGAGCCACAGTCCACTCATGAACTCACTTATTTATAAAGATGAATAGGAAACGGTTCACAAATGGTTACATGTTTAGAAAGTGTTTGCTACAAAGGCACTGTGATGATAATCACTTTGTTTTCCTGGAATGAAATTCCCGTGGTCTTCATTTTTGTGTTCATTTGTGCCTCACCTGTACTCAAGGAGCTGCAATTATCTCCTCATACAAAAAGACATGCACCAGTAATCCACTTCTGTCGCCTTTGTGGCCTTTTTTATCAGTGCATATTTATTTGTTCTGACAGCTGTCTAAGTCATGTTGAGTCAACCAGCAGTGCACATAGAAGAGAGCAGTAACCACGCACAAGAAATATCTTTTCATAATTAGCATCTGCATTATTAGCATAACATTCCTAATCATAATTAAAACGATTGCTATTAAAGTAGGCATCCAATTTTGACTTTGACAGAATTGCTGGGTGAATGCTGATCCTTCAGTAGCCAAAGTGTCAGAAACTGTTAAAAGTAAGCTACAGCACTTTGTTTCATGCAACAACAAACAAGCCCTGATTATCTCTGTGCTTCAGCAAAGACATTCTCTTAATCCCAAAGACAAAAATTTCTCATAAATTAAAGTCTGTTCTAAAAATATTTTTAGCTTATGCAGACATAGATCTTGTTGTAGTTCTTGCTGTTATATCACTCTTTTTCAAGTTTCTGGAGGAATGTACACATTCCAGCAGTAAAGTTCAATTAATTTAACTTGCTGTATCAAACAGGGGCAACATCATCTCTTTCTCTTCTTAAATCCACCAAAGCTCTGTCTTTTTTTATTGTAGCGTGTATGTGTGTGCGCGTGTTTTGCAGAGAGCAAAGTATTTGCTCACTCTTCTGATGAGGCTTTACAAGAAAGTGTGTTTGGCTGTTAACATCAGCAGAGGTGGTCCTGATGAGTCCTGGCACAGATACAGTGGGGTCAAGTTGTCGCCATATCACATCTCCCACTGTAGCCCATTATTTTCACATGATGAAATGGAACAGATTGTTAGATTAAAGAAAAACATCCGTTATATCAGCTCAGCAGTAGAGTCAAATTTGTATCCAATCATTAATTTTCATTCCTCATAAAATATTTTGCCCATTAGACTCTAATTAAAATGCTAAGCATTAGTAAAGTGCATAGTGTTTTCTTATTGATTATGTTTGCAATATAGTTTAAGAAATTTAATTTAAAAAAAAATTGCAGTATATAATCTACATAAAAGGGAACGTTCTAAAGATTTTTATTCACAGTTACAAAGGAACTTTAAGGGATCTTTTTAGTTTGAAAGAACACAGCTCTTTCCTCATCTTAATATGCTGGTCTGTGCCCTTCAAACTGAAATGGCCTTATGTATTAGCATAAGAGAAATCCTACAGGAACTAATCAATTCAGATCAATAACTAATGGGAATGTCTTACTTTTGTGCAGTTCCTACCACTGCCAGATCAGCCAGTTATCGTAGAACCAGGCCCCAGGGCATTTTACACACAGCCTCAGGCTCCAGAACCTCTGGACCACCTCTCCTAACTGGAAGAAAAAACAAGGTAACATAAGATGGAACTGAAAGAAATGTAGTCTCTTTTTTTTCCTTTCCAAATTAGTAATCTAACCAATCCTGTAAGAACATACAGCATATCTCTCTGAATGATTTGTATGCCTGCCATAAATTGTACTTACTACAAAACAGAATAAATTTGTCTCTGAACTTGTATGTTTCCTTTGGTTACGTCCCACAGGGATCGAGTAGAATGAACCA
Organism: Oreochromis aureus; assembly: GCF_013358895.1. NCBI lineage: Eukaryota > Metazoa > Chordata > Actinopteri > Cichliformes > Cichlidae > Oreochromis > Oreochromis aureus. Next base: position 25,454,930 of record NC_052946.1, on the reverse strand, counting down.
AAAGGTTACTACAGAAAGTCAGAGCATTACCAACCAGAGTGAGAATTTATCACATGGAGAACCTTCCCACATTCTCAATGAGGGTAAATTTGACAGAGTACAGAGAGTGATTTTATTGAGTCTGAATGCTATCTATGTCTGAACATATCCTGTTCATCTTGCTATTTTATCACTAAAACACTTAGCATTGCTCGTTACAGTCTTTATTTATCTATGATCTGTTTCTTTGTTTCTTTTTCTTTCTATTTCTTTGTACACTAGCTCAAGCTGAAGTTATGCTTTTCTGGGCTGCATGTACACCATTCTAACATATGTCTGTGTGGACTGGGAGTGTTATGTATCTGCAGGAACCCATGCCACATTAAACAAGGTTTAGAAAATGAGGAAGAACCCAGGAAATGGGACTAGATAAATATTTAATTGTAAAATGATATTTAGGGGTTTCAACAGGGATTTAAAAAAAAACAGTTCTTTAACCCAAAAAGAAAAAAAGAGGCTGAAACCTGAAGAAAAAAAATAGTTTTTGGAAAGAAGCCAAAAAAAAAAATATTATTTTCACTTCCTCTGCTCATTTTTTTCTGCGCCGATGCTGAGCAGAATGATGATGGGTTATTAAACAGATACTACAAGCACCACTCCCCACACCCTCATTAGGTCATATTTTTTTAGATGTGTTTTTTTGGCATTATGCCTTAATTGAATCGCTGACAGCAAAGAAAGAGACGGAACATTGGGTGAGAGAGGGGTGTGATGTGCAACACACCCGCTGGCTGTAATCAAACCAGGGGCATTGCAGTTTTGCGCTGTGACCTTTCGGTTACTGGGCAGATATGCTATTGTTGAATCTGTGCAGGTCTTTAAGACCATTTTATCTAATTTGCTAACAAAGGAAATGAAGAGTTCATTAGAGTTTAGGTTTGTTAAGCTGATTCGCCTTATACTTGCTGATGTGAAGTGTTAGATATAGACACAAAACAACTAATGCCTATTTTATGAACTTAAATTGTGGTCTGGAAAAACGTTGTCATCATACTTTGAACTAAACATTGGTATAATGAAACTAACTGAAACAGATTTTGCCACAAATCTTCAGTTCAAAACTAGCTGGCATTGACTCAGTACCTGTGAATGGTTTTTGACACTAAATCCTCAAAGAGTAAAACAGTTTAAGCCTTTGGGACTGGGATTTTAATATACTTGATTTCCATTGCATCTTTGCCCTAAGAGCATAGATGATTACTTTGCCTTTTCATTTCTTCCAGATACTAGGCATCAGTAAATGCAGTACATTTGAATCAACAAACTAACAAAATAAGAGTCCTCTTTCTCAGAACATGCTCTCTCAAGCACCTAATAACAGCTTTTATGGCTGGTAATACAGCATTCTTTGAGCATGACAGAATGAAAAAAATGGGATGATTAAAATTCCCTAATTCAGCTGAACATAATGTAGCTGGAAATATTCTCCTCACTGAATGAATGTAAGAAGCTCAGTTACTGAAATGCCTTCATTAATAAGGATTTTCACGGTGCATAATCAATTCACAGATATGCTTCTGGCAAGCTCTAATAACATTGTTGTTTGACTGTTTTGTGTTATAAAGCTTTTCTAATGTTGAAAGTACATTATGTAGGAGCATCTGGCAGTTTACAGCCACATCCTCCTAAAAAAAGAGCGGCTGACAAGAAGGGATCTAAGAGGCTGCGAGTCATCAGTGCTGGAGGAGAAAAGCAAACATCATCAGGTAAGTTGTGTGCACTGTATACACTCACCAGCCACTTGGATCCCCTTTTGCCTTCAGAACTGCCCTAATTCTTTGTGGTGTAGGTTCAACCAGTTACTGGAAACATTCCTCAGAGATTTTAGTCCATGATGACATGTAGCATCACACAGATGCTGCAGATTTGTCAGTTCCACATCCATGATATAAATCTCCTGTTCTACCACATTCCAAAGGGGCTCTATTAGAGATCTGAGCTTTGTGACATAGATGGCCACACTGTGGTTACAAAGGGATGGATGATCATCAGCAATATTTATGTAGGCTGTGGTGTTCAAACAATGCTCAGTTGTTAATAGGGGCCCTTAGCGTGCCAAGAAAATATCCCCCACACCATTACACCACTACCATACTGAACTGTTAATACAAGGGAGACTGGAGCCATGCTTTTTGGTAGTTTATGCCAAATTCTGATCCTACCATCCAAGTGTAGCAAGACTTATCAGATCAGGCAGTGAATTTTTTCTTCTTTTTTTCCAATTTTGGTGAACCTATACAAGTTTTAGCTGCAATTTCCTGTTACAGCTGACAGAAACAGAACCTGGTGTGGTCTTCTGATGCTGCTGCTGTCTGTCTGTTTTAAAGTCCGACATGTTGTGCGTTCAGAATTGTTCTTCTGCATACCTTGGTTGCGTTTATTTGAGCTTATTTCAGTTACTGTTCTTTGTCTTCCTATCAGCTCAAAGCAGCCTGACCATTCTCCTCTGACCTCTGGAATCAACAAGGCATTCTCACCCAGAGAGCAGTTTCTAAAATATAAAAAATACTCTGACTAGCTCGTCTGGCACCAACAGCCATTCCATGTTCAGAGACACTGAAATCATTTTCTTTCCCCATTTTAATGTTTTATTTGAACATTTCATTTGCATGTCATCCTAACCATTTCTGTTGGCTATTAGTGATTACCTGATTTAATATTTTCATTAATGAACGGTTGAACTGGTGTACCTAATAAAGTGGCTGGTGAGTGTATATTCTATGTGTGTTGTGGTGGGCTAAAGGTGTACTATTCTTTTATATTATTAGGTGTTTCAGTTATTGTTAACATCTCCTTGGGATGCTGTACCTCAGCACCATAGAGGGAATAGTGAAAGCTGGGAAAGCTGCAGCCCTTCATCCAGTAGGCAGGAGAGCAAGCACCAGTCTCTGACCCTAGCAGAAAAGTCAGAACATCTAGCAGCCGATGAGGCTTAAAGCAGCCGTAAATAGACACCAGGAAGACATGTGATATCAGTGAAAAGTTAAGCACGACAGCAAGAGATGGGAACACGAGACAAAATAGAGCAATGTACATGCTGGGTGATTTTGATGACTGCTTTGCATGTTATGATTTTAATAAGCACCTTGCTTATGCTTGAGAAAAACAATATGTGTTCCCACTCTTACTTTTTAAACTGGATTGTTGAAGTGTTGCATGAATTTTAAAAGATCTCATTCTACATTGGACACAAGCTTTTCCCCCCTTTTTAATTTTGCATAACCTGTGTCAAGGCCACTTGTGGGATCCCTCCCCCACAAACTCTCCCCGCACTGCTACCCCACACACACACACACGGACACACCTATACCCACATTGTCCTTGTGAAGTGAGTGCATGTGTTCCGAAAGCTCAATTATGGATGTTTCTCCAGCAGTAAGCTCCTTTGCTGCAGCCCTGCCCACAGACGGAAAGCAGTTAGTTCATTAATGGTAATGTGGCGCATTAAATAAAAGTCAGAGGGACATCTCCTGGGCGCAGGGTTTGCCACACAGTGGGCAATTAGAGAAAGTGATTATACTGTCGAGAGATTCAAATGTGCTCACTCATTCAAATTTAGGTGCCCCTTTCTGTGATCTCAGGCTTATCTCGCAGTATAAGGATTCATTGTTTCTCGCATACCAACAGAAGTGGATGCAGCATTCATTAAAGGCTAAAACAAGCTTTTATTCTCTTTGCTATTTATATACCTACATGTATATAAAGGTGGCATAGGTGACATTTCATCAGTGACAAATTAGCAGTAAAATGGTTTTCTTACTGCTGATGTTTTTCTTATTTTTTTGTCTATAACATTTCACTGTACCTAATTAACCATCATCGTTGTTAATAAGCAATACAAACATGTCAGTGCAGGATAACTTCATTAATGCTCATTTTGCCAGGTCGTTGAATGATTTGCAACCCTATTATATTGTTATTATGAATTTCGTGTGCACATATTCAAATCAAATTAGAATGACAGTAACCGTATGATTAAAAAGTAATAAAACAGTGATTTATTGCTTATTGTAATTTGACTCCATGTCTAATTGTTCACACGCGTTGTGAAAGACATACTTGGGAATTTGTACATTTAAAACTCTTAATAACATTTCCTTGCAACTATTCTTTTGTTACTTGATCTTATTTTATCATCTTTCATTTAGATGAGTGCCGCACTCCTGCAAAGGAAAGTTCAGCGCTCATGGTCACAGAGTCTCAACTGTGCTCTGTGCAGCAAGGTTTGCCTTCTGACCTGAAGGTCTGGAACAGCTGGGAGAGTAATGAAGGGTCTGAGCCTCAGCTCACTCTGCAAGAGGAGGTGTTCACTTTCTCATCCCAGCCTCACTCACCCAAACGAGGACAAGGCCAGGGTGACCAGGAGAAGATGGAGATGGGAGATCGTCAGGTTCAGAGCAAGATTGGGAGGCGGTATGATGTCCAGCCCGAGGATGACTTTATTGGCAGTGAAAGTGATGAGGTATGTTAAGGGAGAGACACAAGCACACTGTTCTTTGAGTTCACACACACACACACAAGTGCTCCTGTCTTGCGGGGACACTTAATGATTATCTGTCAAGCAAAAACTGCTTTATATTACATGCACTACTAGTTTGACATGGAGTAGAAATGAAAAACTATGTCTAATTCACTAAGAAATCCTTCAAAATGCCCAAAGTTTGATTTATTTCTGTTTAATCAGAGTAAGTTTGAAGTACTAGCTTTAATTTCACTTTAAATTTTTGGTGAGTAGTATTTTATATTGCACATTTCATATTATGCATTAAATTTTCACTTGAAAGGTCAGTGTGGTTATTTATCATCAGATAATTTATTAATGGCTCTGAGACTTGTAACAAAAAGTGATGATTTTCTTTATGCTTAGCAAGGAGATTAAACTATGATCACAAAGAATGATCTTCAAAGACATGCTAATTGCTTTTACTTATTTAAAACTTTATAATAAATCTTATAATTCAGAATTAATATCCTTGTTGTGATTCTACAGGAGACGACTCAAATGCAGAACACTGAGCCAGGATTAATTCAAAAGCTGAGGCTTTATTGACTGGCAATAAAACATGCCATGTACTTGGTAAAACAAAATAGGAATCCAGAAAGGGGCACAACAAAAATAGAGACAAAAACTGAAGGAGGGACAGGCCAAAGTATACACAGAGATCCAATAACAAAACAAAAAACAGGTGAAATCAGTGTTGGGAAGACAAAGACAGAATGTAAAGTTACAGGAAACAAAGAGGAAAATCAATTACGAAAAAAATATGAAGCAAAACCCAGAAATGAACAGGAAACTAACACACATACAAATTCGAGGAGATATATTGAAGCAATTACATTATGCAAAGTTAAATACAAGGTTTTATTCACGCTAGGCTGTACCAGTTCCTTTAACAAATATGATCACTGCTACTGTGTGAGGAGCACATGTTGTCTGTCCAAGATGTGGGCATGTGTTTTCTGCCCAAGCATGAAACTCAGACACCCATTGCCTCTGAGAAAGTCAATGCATTAAGTAATTTATAAATCTGTAAGGCATGTGAGAGAATAGTGCGTCGTCGCTCGAAAAAAAAAAAACCCTGTCCAAATTAAGCCACAAAATGCATAAAATTGTGAACCTCATTGTGCTCACAAGAGTGCTTTTCAAAAGCGTGTGTGCATGAAACGGGGAGAGAGCTTATTGAGATGCTGAGACAAATTGATGCGTGCTCAGGCCTGGATCATAAAGCACAGTGTGAGTGCAGTCCAGCAGACAAGGGGGGAGGGAGTACAGTTGTGCATGGGCACAGTACAAGACAACCATGTTTAGTGTGAACAGTATATCTTAAGAAACACAAGGCCAGTGATCTTACAATATCAAACTCAACACTCTTTTTGTTTTATGGCAATTTTAAATCAATGCATTATATCTACAAGGTTAGCAACTACATTGAAAAAAAACCCAGATACTTGAAGTCATCTCTAAAATGTTAATAGTGCATGTTCTGATTTTGTATTGTAAGAGCTTCTCCTGAGGCTCACATTTATCACTGACATTGTGTACAGGTGCAGATGTACATGTTGAAACTGAGGAGCCAGGGTTATCATATTGGGAAAACAGTAAAATAGATTGGTTTCAAAAAATGAATCTTTTATGGTGACCTTTGTAAATTGCATGTATAACCTTTCTTCCATAAAGCTCTTTCCAGGTTGAACATTTCTTTAGAATTTGCATGAAATATTGGTTTGGAGAATGGCTTTATAACTACTTTCACCTCTGTCAAAAGAGCACAGCCATTTCAGCTTCCTTGGCTGTCAATTTATAGTGTTTGTTAAATAATCTAATAAAGGGCCTATCAGAACACTTATAAAGAATAAAAAATACTGTAGGGATATATTGCCTCAGCATTGGGCATTGTATAGTTAGTGCAGCATGCTTTTTCTGTTGTTGTTTCTTTTCTTTTTTTTTAAAGACCTCAGTACCCTGCTGTCCAAACCAGAACAATGTGTGTGAACACTAGACTGATTGAAAAAGTACCTATAAGGTGAATTGTAAAACTTTTCTTGTTTACTACTTTTTTTTTCTTTATCTTTGCTCTGTTTCCAAAAGGCATTGCTTTGTCTCAATATTATTTCTATCTCTGCCACCGTGCTTTGGGGGAACTGTCTTTGGAGTTTTCAGTAATTGTGTTTAACGGTTAAGGTTGACATCTACATGCAAAGAAAAAAGGAAATTATAACAATTCACATGTAATAATGTCACTTCTTAATACAGAGTTTGTCATCTGTTTCCATTAAAATGCTATTTTGGAGGATTTATAATAGCGCTATAATAAAAGGTTAGCAATGTAAAGGCATGAAGACATTTATTTTTGTGGCTGGCCTCATTGCATATGCATTTGCAGAAGTTTCTCTTTCAGAGTAGAAAAATTTGGGAAGGGAGAATTGAGAAATCAGTCTTACAGCTGTAATTTACTGAGGTTTGCGGTAGGCAGTTTACTGCTGTGTGTGCCATTGTTTCATACTGAAAGAAAATCATCTTTTAACTCATTTGTGCCTGACATAGCTGCCAACACTCTTATATGAACAATCCCTTTAACGCCACAGGGGCACAGCTGCCTGCCAGAGTTTTCGGTCTGTCCTATAGGTCGTCACTCAAGTCCTCACCTCGATAGCTTAGCGCAAGGTCATATCTTTCCTTTTTCTGAGCTGTGTTCTTTTCTTCTTTTCTGTTACATATTGTGTTTGTTACATAACACTGAAAATATCTGTCAAAACAGCTCTTATTGGACTTCAGGCTGTTGTTAAACTTGTTAGAATAATGCCATTTACTGTAACTCTGGATTTTGTAGAGGCATTCGACTCACAGATTGAGACTGAGTGTTGTCCACAGCTGGGTGTGTATCTGATTTTTTTTTTCTTTGAGTTCAGTAAAATATCAGCAATATCACGCAGCATTCAGAAAAAAGGAGTGTGTATTTTTGCACATGTGGCACAGCAGTAGCTTTATTGGATCGCTCTGGATCTGATGGTAAATAATGTTCGGTGTTCTTCTACACCAGTACACAGCTGTTACACACAGATTACATGGTTTTGCCCTCCATCACATGTAACAGGATTCATCCAGAGCGTCTGCCCCGATCCACTGAGTCCCCACTCAGTGTCTGACTAAAGATTTCACCATTGCCTTAGAACAAATCGATTTTCCCTCTGTGGCCTCTCCCTAGTCTGAATTACCATGGGAAAAACCCATATATAAAACCTAGACTTATACAATACTGTTTCCATCACAACAGAAGCAACAAGCTATGCCTCTGTTGTTAGTTGTTCTTTATTTGCGACCGGTCAATTTGGGCTGCTCTTGTTAAATGGTGTTGGTGATTACTGAAATGAACTGACTACGTTTGTGTTTAGAAATTGGAGAATTGTTAGTGGATCACCCTTAGAACTTTCTGCTTCCATCTGTTTTTTCTAGTCCAATTACAGCATCATACTAATTTGCCCTTCTTTGTACCTCTAAACGGTAATCAGCTGCTTTCACTCAGTTGAAAGCCGTTTAAAACCAGTAACAGAAAGAACTTTTATGTTTTCATTCTCCCCACCTACGACTTTTTGTTTTCTGGTCAGTAACTATTATTCCTCATAATGAAAAAGCCGCTATAAATGCAAAAGAAACCAGAACTTCATTTCTGTCAACAACAAGAGACACCCATACCTGTTTAAAGGGTGACTGTTATAGAACATCTCACTGTTTTCATAATGCTGTCAGTACAGCTTTTATACAGTAACAATAACAATGCTTATGTGACATGACTAATTAATGACGGAATCAATTTCATATGGACCAATGAAGCGTGGTGCGAGCTTGCGTGTCAAGGACATCAAGGGAATGTCTTTAGCCGAGAGCCACACCTTCTGTCCAAGGTCATTGGGAGGGAGCGGAAGGCTGACAGCGATGGGCATAATGCTGGTTTCTCTCGACCGTCTTGAGGAGGTCCTCCCTGGTCCGGGTCCACACCTGTCTCCTCCTCTGTAGTTGTTGCTGTACTGTTGGCATGGTGAGGTCGGCTTCTGTGGAGGGGAAGAGTGGAGGCTGGTACCCTAGAAATGTTTCGAAGGGCGAAAAACCAGTAGCAGAGGAGGTAAGAGAGTTATATGTCCCAGCAATGCCAGTTGTGAGGACCAGGATGAGGGGTTTTGGAAGGTTACACAGCGGAGAGACGTCTCCAGTTCTTTATTTAGCCTCTCCAACTGGCCAGTGATTTGAAGATGAAAACCTGAGCATACACATACCTTGGCTGAGAGTGCAGAACAAAAGGTCTTCCATACTTGGGAAATTAACTGGGAGCCCTGGTCAGAAACAATTTTTGCAGAGATCCCATGAAGCCTGAAAACATGATGGGTCAGTAATTTTGCAGTTTCAGTGGGTGTGGTTAATTTCTCGAGACTGGTGAAGTGAACAACCTTGGAAAACCTATCCACCCATAAAAAAGTGTAGTGCTATGTAGGACCAAGCGCGATGAGGTGTAGGTAAACACTGCAGTAGCCCCAAAGGGCATTGAGTGTTACTCTTACTACAAGCACAGCTAGAACATACTGCCACATAATCCTTTACATCCCTTTCCAATGATTCACACCACAAGTAACGCTTGAGGAACAATATAGTCCTACTCACCCCAGGGTGACAGTTGAACCAGGCAGTGTGAACCAGTGGATGACTGTAGAGCAGGCGGCCCGGTGCCAGCGTCTGGTTCATCCTGCAGGGCTTTTTGAATTGTCTCCTTATAGTCTGACGTTAGTGAGCCCACTGTGCATGAAGAGGGGAGAATGTTTTTGGGCTTTGTTGAGTTAGTGGCAGCAGAAAATGGGACAGGACGACAGGGCGTCTGGCTTTTTTCTATGGAACTATTTTCTATGGAACATCAAGTGCCATAGAAAATAGTGAAGTTAGAGCAACTTAGAAATAAAAACCAGTGAGCCTGGTGAGCATTAAGTCGTTTAGTACTCCTTAGGTATGTCAGGTTCTTGTGATCTGTACAGATGACAAAAGGCTGTTCGGCCCCCTCTAACCAATGCCATCGTAGTTCTGTTCAGTTGGGATTAGCTGGCATGAGAAGAAGGCACAGGGCTGCCGCTTGCCTTGTGGACTGGAGCATTGAGAGAGTACTGCCCCCAACCCCCGAGTCAGATGCATCTACCTCCACAATGAACTGCAGCTTGGTGTCAGGATGGACAAGAACAGGTGTTGATGTGAACAGCTTCTTTAGTTAGACAAAGAAAGCTTCGGCTTCTGAGGACTAGAGAAAGTATATTTTAGTGGCGGTAAGGCGTGTTAGGGGTGCAACTACCTGGCTGTTGTTGTGAATGAACCTCCAGTAAAAATGTGCAAAACCGAGGAACCGTTGGAGTTGGGGGTTGGCCAGTCCACCACTACCTAAATTTTCACTGGGTCGGTCTTCACAGAATCATCTCACACTTCTGTTTAATCAGTTTTCCGTTTGACGTTTATTCAGCTGTAATCTTAGCCAAACCGATTTACTCACGAACAAATAAAATACTGAAAAAAGCCAAACAATAACATTTTTAATTTATCTAAGTGGCTTATATATCATGTTTAACGTGAGTAGTGAAAGACCGTGGGGGGGGGTTTGCAAACGATATGCCGGGAGTTCGCTGTTCTCGCCGTCTCTAGTGAGCCTTGAACCCGTGACATGTGATTTGGCTAATAGCATGTTTCCTGTATCTTAGATTTTCCACAGATATAAACCAATTAAAAGTTAATCAAGATTATAAAAATAAGAAATTGGAACATAATGTTTGGCTTTCAAAGGAACTGAAAATAAATGTCTTGCAAACACCTATTTGGTGAAAAAAATGTAATCTTTATTACACATTTATTACACATAACTGTGCTACAGTATTGTTTGGTCCGTGATTTTAGGTAGCTATTAGGTGGTTGCTAGGCAACATGACAGACTAATAATATGAATAATTATTTATTAAATTATTGTTATTGTTGTGAAAATTAAAACAATATAATCATTTTTATAAGGTGTTAAAGGTCCATAGATGCTACAGATGGGTCATTTTAGCCTGTAGGTGGGTGGTTGCTAGGCAACATCATGACATCAATATATGATCAAACAATATATGATATATAGATAAGAACCTTCAGGCGTCTAAGATGTACCTGTGTGCCAAGCTTGTTTGCTCAACTCCTAATTGTGTAGGAGGGGTTTGCAGACAGACACTGAATTTGTGTAGTAAGCTTTTGTTATATCTATATTTGTATATTATGATACCAACATTCATTATTAAAACACAACTCAGTTGCCATCATGTAATAAATTTACAGCAAGATGAACGGTTAAACTAAATAAGTCATGTATATGTTTTTTCTAACCTGTTGTTTTGTAATAATAATTTTGCTCTAAAGACATTTAAACCCCAGGAGAACATTATGTTTCCTTATACTTAGAAAAATTTGACAGAGATTTCAGTTTTGTACATATATTGATGTAATGGAATAATAAGATTTGCATATAAAAACCTGGTTTTGATTTATTTGTGTCAGGTTGTTCATTTCTCAACTTGGAGCAATATCATCTTTCAAGGTGTTGCGTCAGCTTCATACAATTCTTTTGAGCAAGCATTTGCTCTTAAACATAGAGAAATATTAAAAGCAAAACAAAGAAATGAACTTGGAATGTATAAACTACTTTGAAATACATTAAAACCACGTTTGTCATTTTTTTTCAATATTTTCAGGGAAGTGCAGTTTTTTAAATGCAGTACCTAAGACAATGGACCATGAATTAGTTCATTAAAATGCATTCAGGCTCATAAAAGCACCCATATCAGGGTTTCAGTAATACATATTGTTTATTGTTTATTCACCTGAATGTAAAAAAATGATAAAGTGTAGAAAAATGAGGGAAAACAAATAACATATAGAGCCGGTAAGCTACAAACCTCAAGGGGCTTGTGATAACCTTTCACCCCACAACAAAGCTCAGAGATGAAAGAAAACACCAAAAAAACCAGACAGCATAAGGAAAAAATATTGATCTCCGAGGCCCAAGGAAAGCTTCGAGCTCTTAAATTCATGAGAAACAAAGACTACATTATGAACAAAGAAATGTTTTTGTGATAACAATCTGGTTGTGAGTATCCCACAACTGTGATTCTTTCTATTGTATGAAGAACTGGCAATGGCTGACGTGAAAAGTGGGAGGATAGTAAACAGCATCTTGTGTTTTAAATACTTAATCTTTCAATTCCATTAGGAGCAGCATATTAAAATAAGTGCGATACATCTATTTTTCAGGGTGAGGTATTCAATGCAAGTGATTTGTAATTTTAGTTTTTTACCAGTAGTGCAATTTTACTATTGTCATATTTTTTTATAACTGTTGCGATGAGTTCTAAGTTTGATCCAGATTTAGATTAAAAGAACAACTTCATATCAGTAGAACTCCCTTATTCTCTGTCTGCACATACAGTACTGCATGTATGTTCCGAAAGCTAAATACACAGTGCCAGCATCTGGATGATTTAGTTAGCTTTTTACATCTGTGTTAACTACACTTACTTAGCTTGGTTCAGGATGGTCAACGGTTTTATTTTTATCCATCCATTTTCTTCCACTTAACTAATTACTTAACCGTCACTGGAGCCTTTCCCAGCTGTCACATAGCAAAAGGCAGGGTACACCCTGGATAGGTCACTAGTCTATCGCAGGGCTAACACATCAGTAATTAACCTAACCTACCCCCAAGCATGTCTTTGAACTGTGGAAGAAAGCCAGAGGGAACCTACAAGTAAGTACAGGGAAAACATGCAAACTTTGCACATAAAGACCCCAGCTGGCTGGTCAGTATTAACCTAGGACCTTCTTATGGTGAGGCAACAGTGCTAACCACTGCACCACCCAGTTTTATTTTTATTTTTTGGTCATTTTTGCTGGTATGAATCCAGATTGTAATCTCAATGTGGAAACGAACTGCAAAGGATCAGGTCTCCTTCAAGAATACAGACTTAAATGTGTGATATGCAGATCTCTTTGTGTTGAGTATTCCTTTTAATGCTGAGACGACCAGTGTAGTTCTTGCATATGCAGTATCTTATATAATCTCTTTGGTACAGTGGGCTGTGGGTTTGAAACTACAATACTGAGTTGCAGCTCTAAATCTGAAGGTGTGAGAGATTAGCAGATAAGAAGAAGATGCTATTATAAATGTGAGGTTAATTTAAAGCTCAAACACCAAAAGAGAGCACGAGAGAAACATTACTCAACTAATGGGTAGAATTTAATAATTTTATTTCCCAATGGTGTCCTTGTATTTCTTTCAGGATAACAACTTCACCATGTTCCAACATCAAAAAACAAGTGGGTCCAATCTTACATCTCCCAGAATGCTTGATCCAACTTTGAGCACACAACTGGAAGGTCACCCTGGATCTCCTAATGTGAACCTAACACCTCCACTTAACACCGGTATGCAGCCTCATTCCAGTGGGAAAGCTGAACCTGGGCTGTTTCCCACACGGTGCTTCTCACCTAATGGACTGGAACAGAAGTGTGGTCCAAGAGTTTCAGAGAAAGTAAACCGGCTTCTTGATGTGAGCAGCAGCATATCAGTTTGTAGACGACTCCTGCAAGAAGTCAAATTGGATGATTCAAAACAGCACAAGGTAGGGGTTACAATTTTAACAACCATCAGCTCTCACCCGGTATCATAGCTCAGTATTTTTGTGATAGTTAATCATAGCTGAATAGTGCTGCAATTTATTGCTGAAAAAAGAGTTTCAGATCACCTCTTATTGTGTCCACACCCAGGAAGGCATGCTCATTAAGATGTCACACTTACCAGTGAAGACACACTTTACAACCCATGAAAAATCTTGTTCATTTGCATTGAAAAGACAAAGTTAATATTTGTTTTATTCATATTTTTTATATTTAGTTTAAGATCTTTAATTTTGTTGTTTCAATTCAATTATTTGCTAAAAATGAGTGGGGTAAGGGGATGCCCATAGCTCAAAATCAGAGAATTAAAATTGCAGCTTTACAGAGCTTTTAGACTCATTCAAGCACATTTTTTGGTTTCATGCACTGCAAATTTGCAGTCTTATTGTCTGAGCCTGAGTCTGAGTCATTCACAACAAGCCCTGTAGGCAACTGTTTCCACTAAAAAAGCTTTGATGAGTCCACTACACAATATTTGTCTAGGACCAAACATCAAAAACACAAAGTTATCAAGTGGCAAAAAAGAAAAAAAGTTGACACTGAGCAGGCTAGCTCAAAGAGCCAGACATGTTTGTCTGAAGTTGTTGGAGACCACAGCAGAATAAAAATGAGGGCTAATGTTTATATGTTTTACCCCCTTGAAAATTGATTAATGCAGCATGGTTTAATGAAAATTATTTTGATTAAATTCCATCTTTGGTAGATGGGTTAACTCAATTCTTTTAGTATGCAGTCATAAAGGTGCTGAGCTCTAACTGTGATGTGCAAGTGGGGGTTTGGAGTCCTTGTGGCAAATGTGCAGCTTATTAAAAACTTTGATGTTCGTACACCCAGCTGTCTCTCTTTACTCATAGTAATGTGTGATCACTGCTGATTTGGACAGCTAAAAAGAGCTGGGGAAAAGGTTTGCCGGATCAGACTATGGTCTGTTACAAATTGAGGTAGGCCCCAGCACCAGTTGAAACGATCCAGGATCAGAGGATAGTCAACTGAAGCGATCACAAGGCCTGAAGGGAGATCTGTCACTTGACGGTTGCTTTCTGCATTTACACAACTCGCTGCTGAGTGATATCCCAGTTTCCTTCATCAGTGTAGCTCCTGACTGCTGATTTGTGCCAACTACAGCAGGCAACATGCAGTGAAGGCTTTGACTGAAAGATTGTCTGATGAATATGACAAGGAGTTTGTTTCCCTCCCTGCCGCCTTGGTTTATTGACTGCTATTGATTCGTCACCAGGGTATCACAAGACTTCCTTACACTTTGTCAGAAAAATCCTGTTACCATAGTAGTCCGCTAAATCAATAGATCCACAGTTAAAAGACATTTCCTCAGTGGGGCAAAACAATGGCGTATGTCCAGAATTGCCTTGAGCTCTATCTGGGACTAAAGCTTATTGTTAAGACTTTCAGTACTTTATTTGTCTGCACAAAACATTATATCAGTGTGTATATCTGACTGTGACTAAGTGCAAGGTATTGTATTGTGGATTGCTCACAAAAAGGTAATCTCGGTTTTATTGGTGATAAATTTGAAGGAAGAAGAAGAAGATGAGACACTAAAGCCTGTTGATTCCAGTCATTGCGACTTGGACCTGTTCGGCAGTCCACAGACACAAGATGATGAGGAGCTCCGAATGCTTGCTAGCCTAAAAAGAGAGCAAGAGGAAGATGAATGCAAAGCCTCGGGCCTCAGTGCATCTCAGATCCACCGGTGTAATGTCAGCATCAGCATGAGCAGTGACGATACTTCTACATGGACCCACATCTCTCTGGTCTGTATTGTCCAGCTTTGCTACTCTTCATCTTTTATTGACTCTTCACTAACAAGCAGCACATGTGCAGCTCATCTACCACTTACAATCATTAGCACGTTGTTCCTCTTTTTGTCCTCCTGTCTCGAATATTTTGTTTGACCCGGGTTGATCCTCATTCTTGCTCATTTCCATTTCAAACCCCAACTTACACCACCATGAAGTGCTAATGCACCTCTTCCACCAGTATGTTTTTGCATTATAAAAGGTTATTGAGATAGAAACACATTAATTGGCCTCTTCCAGTTTTTAAATATACACTGGCGCAATATCCACAGGTCCCTCAGTGACTAAAAATTATTTAGGTCATTTGAAAATTTCCCCAGAGATCTTTTTAGAATTCAAAGATGGTGCAGTTTTCTCTTGGCTATTGAAGGTCATTTAGATCTATGGTCCATTAACAAAAGTATGTTTCACTTATGGAGAGATAACACTATCATGCCTGGCTCTGCTGAGTCCACTGTAGGATCCCCAGTGAATAAAATCATTACAAATTCTTGAGTTATACGCCTGTTACCATTTCTGTATATTCAGGTATCCATTAATGTCCTAAGATTTAAGGACACAATGAATAGTGCTATTACCTCAGGGATTACCACCTCATTGTTCCTATTGAGGACACAATTATGTGGTCACCAATAAAGACATGTATCTTTAGACCCCACTTTAGGATTTACATTTTACTCTATCATGCCCTGAAGTTATGTTTTTTTTCTTTCTATCTTTCTGGGTTTTTTTGAATTAGCTGTTGTGTTTATAATTGTAATGTATGGCAACAGCACCACCAACAGTATTTTAAGAAAACACTTTGCTGATAACGTGAAAGTGAGAAAGATAAAGAAAGATACCACACATTAAACAGACCACAAATGAAGAGAAATGCAGATATAACTTTTTAGTGAATCTAACACCTAAAACTTCCATCAAAAGGATAGATTTCTCTAAAAATGACACTAAGTAATTTCAGGACCTAAATAGTCATTGTCTGGGGCTGGGACTCCTCCATTGGCAATGATAATCCATCTCTGGACCCTGGATGTCGTGATTCAAGTGGTTTCCGCTGCTGTGATTTATGGCAGTGCAGACAAAACTTAACCTCCAGACAAACGTGTACTAAGCTTCCATTACAATGTTGAAAACAAAACACAACAAAAAAATTGATTATATAAAAAGTGTTATTATTTAATTCTTTATTTAAACAGGTTAGCCCAAGAGATCAATATATTTTCAAATGTTATTCATATTTAGTAGTTTTTTGGTAGCTCATTCCTATTTGTGTGCAGCACAGTATTTAAATCCATTTTTTAAAAGTACAGCTGTTAGAATGTCCTATGACCTGATATTCTAAGTACTGTATTTAAATTTAAGCTCTGAACAAGGCAATCTTTGTTGAAGAGCCTTGTAAATAAACGACATACAGTCCCACTCTCTCCCTGTTAGTTAAGGATGAGTATCCCACAAAGAATGACCTGTGATAGATGACAACACACTGTGGTTGAGCAAACATGCATATGAGCCACTGTAAAATAATCTCATAAAACATGAGTTTTTTCTGTATACAAAAGTAAAACAAATTTCTCTTTCATTTTCTAAGTTGTCTGGGATCCAGTAAGCATCCTGCGTATTTAAAAACACTAACAGATTCAGTTTTCTGACCATGGGGAGAGTAGGCTGGTTATTTTGTGGTGACCTCGTGAATAGCATGCTTAGTTTTATCACTTTAAACTAAGCTTACTTTTGATGATGGATTTCTGAAATGCATCAAAAGAGGCTGTAGATTTGCAAAGGTTACATCAAGGGAAGAGCCAGTGGCATATAAAATTGTATAATCTCCATAAAAAAATGTACATTATAGATTAAATGTGACGAATTAGATTTCTGACACAGTGGTTGTCCTAGATGTGAAACATATTCTTTGTGGACACATGGCTACAGCACTGTCATTTTAGAATAAAAATGATAAATTTGTAAATCTGATAATTGCTGTACAAATGGGAGACTGACTCATATAAAAAATGTAAGCAGTGTTTTTAGTCATTTAACCTGAAGAGTGATTATTTTTTTATTTGATAAAGAAAATTGACTCATTTGAAATTCTTGCATCAAAATTGTCCTCCTGTAGAATGTTTCAGCATAAAGTTACCCTGTCAAACACATCTCATGATGGAATTAAAGATTTAAAAACATTTAGCCGTATCGCTTTAATTAATGGGAGGTTGGTAATTAAAAAGTTAAAGTGATTTAATGATTATGTGACTGTTAAATCTACAATAAATCGAAGTGCCAAATGTTTTTTTTTTTTTTAATGATTTTACTAAATCAAACGATCAATCTGCAGTTACATGTTGGATTATTATCCAGTCCCTGCCTCAGTCCTGCAGCCACCCCTCACTCAGCGTCTCAGAGTGCCACTCACTCACAAGTTCTCCTGCTGCACTGATGGAGACTCAGCGGTGCATCACGCTGTCAAAGTGTGCGCTTTGTTAAGCAGGAGAGGAAACCGCTGGGATTAATTTGTAAATTTGACTGCTCTGCTTTGGCAAACAGATAATAATGCTTTGTTAATGACAGACAAACACTGTTGATCTCTCTCATCTCTGACCAGTTACTTCCACCTCGTAGTTGATGGGTTTGGTTTCTTAGCATTGTTACATACAAAAACCCTGACTATCTGAATGTTGGAACAAAACTGGTAAAAACTTTCATCGTGAGAAAAACTGCTTGTTTTTCTCATGATGTGTCTTCTACCAAATAAAAAATACATTATGGACACAAGTCTAGGCCTAAATATTTGATTTTCGTAGGACGGGGTCTTTAAATTTAATGGAGTTTATTATTATTATATGTGTTATTACAGAAATTATATTGGAAGGAAGAGTAAGAGGTCTGAGATTTAGTTTTGTAATACTACCCAGTCTGTAATTTTTCATGGGCAGATGTAGAGTGGAAATAAATAATAGAAAATAACCACTTGAGGGGAATTCAGCCACCATTCATTTGTCTCAAAGAAAAAGCAGAAAGCTATGGAAATAAATTATCTATCATTGGTTGACTCGACCTTTCTGCCAAATAGGTTTGTGTAGTATAGGTTTACAAACAAACACTTTACATGCACTGCCCTGTTTTAATATTTTCCTAATAGATAGGTTCTGATTTCTGTTTCTGCAACTAAGACGATGTCGATCAGATACACATGAAGCTCTTTAGATTTCTGATTGTTTGATCTGGGATACAGGGGAATAAAGGATGTATAATGGTTGATATATAAAGGGAAGAGTCAATAAAGTCCAAGGTGTTTCCACCAGGGAGACAATACAAACATTATAGATGTCAGCTCCAAGAGCAAATGAGAAGTGTGTGGGCTTCGCAGACACACAGCAGATAGTGTGCCAGGCAAGTCATCACATTGACTCCCAAGCTACTGACAGCCAGCGCTGCTATATTGAACATCCACACTACATTTTGCTGTTTGGTCACGAGGTGATGTTTGTTCAAAATAAGTGATGCACTTCTGTTGGCAGCAGATGTACTTAGTGCTCTCTTTGAAACTGGAGTTCATGCAGGTGCGATCGACCACGTGAGGTACTGAGCTTAATGTTACAGTTGGAATATAGAAATGGTTGCTATTTCCTAGATCCCCAGAGTTTCTCCATCCCTTGACAGGCAAGTAACTCATCATCATCATCCTCAGTCCATATTACCAGCAGAATTCCACAGGCTGCAATTTTAGGTCCTGTCTTATTCTAAGAAGGTGATTAGATAAAGAAGGTACGGAAGCATACAGATAGCTAAAATAAACTCAAGCACTGCAAGGACTGCAGCTTCAACATGAGTGCTTCTTCATCAAAGTCATGTAATGTAATAGCCTTTAACAGCCACTACGCTTAAAAATCCTCCTGAGGCTATAATATGGTCTTTAACTTTGACAAGATGGAGAGGGTAATGTGCTTGTGTTTCATGCAGCTGAAAATGAGTATATATTAAAAAGGAAATCATTGCTGTCTTCTACCTGTAATTCTACCTATGCTTTAGGTCTTTCATACTTACAGAGTATAGGGACATCTAAAGTTTTGAACACCTTATTAGATTCCACGGATTTCTTGATCTCGGTTTGTTCACCCTTTATTGCTCACCCATCCCTCCTGTTCCTTGCTGCTCAGATTTGTCATACTTGATTTTTATGCCAAGGCACAAAACATAGAAATTGGCTTTTTGCTCTGACCTGAAACGGCAGTACAAGGATTTCCATAAACTGTAGATTTGTAAAGAAGAAAAAAAAGAAGAAGAAGAAAGGTTAATTTGTGGTTGGGCTAAACCTTTTGTTAAAAAAGAAAAAGAAAAATGTTCACTTAGCTTAATTTTCTCAGGTGGTGTTCTTTATGTGTAATTTTAGGGAGCCTTGAACGGGCAACTTTGTGGATGTCCTGGACAGCTCTGTCTCCACAAAATGTCGCTCCTCATGCTTTATTTATATCTGAGTGACACCTCACAGTACGACATGGCACAGTTTAATTCTCTGGCAAGACTGCATTAAATGCATTAATTCATGAATCTGCACAGGAAAAATTATAAATTTATCTCTTGATCCCTGAAGGACTCAACCTGTATTGCAAAAGCAGTGAAATATCAAAGCACATTGCAACAGTTGCCTTTGACTCAACAACACGATGTGCACAACAGTAGCAAAAGGCCCAGTGACACTTATCAGTTACAGGTAAGTGTTGTGGCACAATTTTCATAGAGAGACAGGGCGACTGGGCTTAAAAAGGAGTCGAATGGCGGCGACCTTCATTACTGCCTTACTGAATGAAACAGGTCATTCTGAACCCAAAAATATTTTCGATTTTGATGTGCTGCACAAGTAAATCTTTTTCCTTTTTGCGGCTTAATCGAGTACTTAGTGGTCTTTTCAACTGAACCTAAGGAGAATTCTTGGGAAAAATGATTTGCATTGGAGCATCTGGTGACATTTTAACACAGCTTTCCTCTACTTCTGCTCTAGCCGTCTAATCAGGGACACCACTATCAGACGGAAATGAACCCCTTCCTGCAATCAAACCCCAGGTAAGAAGTGTGTGTTATTACATTTTAAAGATTTTTTAGCATTCCAGTGTATTATACATGGAAGTCTGACTATTAAGAGTCCCTTTATTTAAAATGAACGGACATGCTTTATCCAAAAACCCAACTTATTTTAAATTGTTGATAACTTCGGCGAGTAGAATATAATTTTTAAAGCCCTGCTGGTGTGTAGCTTCAAGCCTCTATTTATAATTGGCTCCATCATGTAAATTGGATGGTTACCAGTCAGTGCAATATTTGTTGCTAAATGTCAGCTGTCAGGTAGATTTTCTGAATGGGGCTAACCTTACTCACATGAGTGCAAATAACCTGGAGGTGCGGTAGGTACAGTTCTTTTATTCTTTTAACATAAAAACAAATTTGCATTTTGATAAGGGTAATAGTAATAGAGAAGGCTAATAGAGGAGAATACTACTGTTCCATCCCCACCCTCCAAATAGAGGCTTCAAGGTATTATTTCATATACAAGATATACATCTGTGGAGCTTTCAGAGTTTGATCGTGTTCATTTCCTTTTGATAGTGATGCCTCTGATTAGCTGCCCAGAGCAAAGGTAAAAGAAAGCAGTCCGAAGATGTGTCATTGTGCTTGTCAGACTTGTCAGAAGTTGTTAAAGCATTTGTTTGTTTGCTATACAGTAGACATCAGGTTTCAGATTCGCCTGAATTCAAAATGCACGTGTTAGATTTTCTGCACAGCAGGAGCTTCAGTTCAGTAATTCATAATGCAAAACAGCCATAAGACACGTTCCACCTTGCTTTGCCTACCTACAGCTTAAAACCAAATAAAATTCTAACTTCAAAAAGAACGAATATTGATGAACGGCTTTGTATTGCTGAGGGCGAAAGAAAAGAAGTGTTATATCCAGTATCAACTTAAGGCTTATGCAGTGTGAAACAGAATAAAAGAAAAGATATTTTACAAGTTGGAGAAAAGTACCCCTCCCCCCAAAAAGTAAATAACCACCAGAGGTTTATCAAGTAAAGCTAAAGAAATTTTGCCAGCTTTCACAGACTTCTGAAAACGTCCTTTGACATGTGTTGAGAATTACAAATTGTCATTATGTAGCAGTGAAAGGAGAATGACTAGATTTTTTCCCCCCTCGTACTCGTAAGTTAAATAGGATTTGTCATTGTGAAGGCAAGATGAAGTAAAATGTTTTCTATAACCATCATTTTTGTGTGTGTAAGTGTGTGTGTGTGTTTTCTTCTAATGTTCCTTGAAGGGGAAAATAGCTCAGAATTAAGGCTTGAGTCAAACACCTCTTGGAACAGATTCAGTGTGTTGATTTAGAGCACAAGGTGAAAGAGTCTCAGAAATACAGCTCAAATACTTTCAATTTAACAGATTAACACTGGGAGGATATTACTGCCCACTTCACAACACTGAATACCATTATTTCAAACTCGCTTTCAGGTGTTTTTTATGCGTCTAAGAACCTAACTGTGGCAGGGTATGAATAGATCCAGTTCACCTTGGAAGGTTCCGGAGAAATCCTGTAGCCCCACAGCTGGCAGATATAGAGCCGCGTCCCTGCACACCTCCATCTCTTTGTGAATATAGACAACCATGTGGTCTGTTACACAACCATGTTGTAGGTTACAAAAGAAGACAAAGGAATTGCATCACGGTTTCACTACTGAAATTACGCAACCTCCATCTCTCAAACACATTTGATTTGTTGATGAAAACCAAGGTAGAATGGTGTGGACACGTGTAGACTTCCTTGAGCTGAAATATTTGTATTTGCATTACTGTATCATGCAGATTTAAAGATTTCAAATTTATCCATCCAGTCGACTGGCGAATATCTAGTTAAGCGATGCTGTTTGATTGAATAACCACTGAAATTAATATTACTGTTCATAAACACACTGACGGAGCTCTGCAGCTTCCACAGCTGTAGTCCTGAAATGAGACTTCGAAGTAAGCCTCGATTTACATACTGAATAGCAGCTGCACAGGATTTGTCGTTGTTTTCTTTCATTTCTTTTAGGCATTGCATCCTGAGACACCCTTACAGAGAATTCTATCATGGTGTTTTTTGAGCGTCCTGGCACCACTGCAAGGCTTTCTTGCTGTTGAGAGCAACAGCTTCCCTGACAGCTAAAATGCCCCGATTGCTGTGCTTAATGTTGCCAGGGCTTTTCTGGCATTTTAACATGCTTCTTTGCACGTAATAATTGTGTCTGCCTTTGGCTAGAATGCTAAAGTTGAAACAGCAAATAAGGCTGTCAGTGAGACTTTGACTAAAAATACAGTTGTACATTAAATACTATTGTGAACTTTTGTTACCGGCGTGTCAGACAAACAGAGTTTCTTGATACTGTTTCTTTTCCAGATATTTAGAAAGCTCATTTTCAGTACACTCAACCACTGTGCAAAAGCAGTGTGCTTTCTCTAATTGAATAAAACCAATTTATTCCCTTTATCTCTAGTCTATATTTGGATTATAATGACTTGAAAATCTAAGAGTTTAATCACTCTTGCCAAGTCCCACTTAACAATTTGAAGTTCAATTTACAGTTCAGTAGCAGAGGCTTTTGTCCTTGAAAATTGCTTCCATTAACTTTTGTACAATGTTCCTGCCTATCACGCAGTCAAATGGGTGTTGGAAAGAAGAGGCGAATGCTTTTGTTAGAAAGAAAAATCAGAGCCTCAACAGAGATAATGCACTTTATCACTTAAAGACATAAAGAAAATGAAATGAATGTACACTTAAATGTATAGGAAGATCAGATAAAAAAGGAAACCTTCTTTCTTTAGGTTTAATGTAATATCATTTACTCTTCATCATAAGAGGTTTTTTTACTAGCTATTATCAGAAGACCACATCACTAAAGAGGACTGCTCATAAGTAATTTCTGTATTTTAATATTTCCCAATAAAGATTTCCCATTAAAAACATGGACACAAGAGTAGAGCCAGTGAAAATGAAAAGTAGCAGTATTAATTACACCATGTTGTAAAGGATCACACTGTAGAGATAGCATGAATGGTTTTCTAGTTTAGGTAAAATACTTTGTTTTGAGAAAGAGTGACATTATCAATCGCTGCACTTGATGATGGTGAGGCGGGCTTAGCAGAGAATATTGTGCATAAGACGATTATACTGTAATTCCTCATTAAATATGCTATGATGTGCTCTCATGAGAGGTTTTGTCCAAAGGCAGATGTTAATGCATAATTGCACAACTGATGTATAGCCAAAAATGATTATGGATGCTGTTTAACAAATGAATGTTGCATTGCCTCCAAGTAAAAGAATTCATCTTGTGATATTTTCTCCTCTGGCTGTAATCTGTTACGCCATACTAAAACAGAACAGTGTTTTCATTTAGTGGAAAATGACTGATGTATAGTTGTAGCCTGAGTACATCGCAGACAGGGAGGATAAACTCATTTAGAGAGAAATGAAGTCATGCTCTCTCTGAAACAGGCAAGGTTAAGACCCCTACTCCGTGCCCGAATGTGGACACTTGGAAGTCACAGCTTGAGTCAAAATCTAATAAGTGATCCTTCAAGTAAAACTGTGGAGCTGCAGGAGAAGTGGCTCAAGGACAATGGGAGCTTAGATGGGCTTCTCAGAACCCACGATGATGGGACTTCATTGTTAAAATGTCATAGAGTAGGTTGGTAAGTGTAATGGTATGTGTTGTCATGTCTGTCTGCTTTTATGGTCTTTTCCCTAGGGAATGGATGGACGTGCTCAGCCCTCCTATTATGCCTCCCAGCCAGCAGAGAAGGTCAGGCAACACATGGAACAATGGGGGAAGTCTAGTCAGAGGTACAGAAACCTTCATATTAGTCCCTTTGCCTGCAGACTGCCTTTTTGTATGTGAAAGTCAGGAAGACAGAAAACAATCCAGTGCTGTAGCATTAACACTAATGGCACAAATGGATACAGCTAATGGAAACATTCACTGATGTCAGAGCTTGCAGAAATGTTAGGGTACAGAAATCCACCAAAGACCACACACAACATGGTGGGAAAGCAGGTGAAACTGTATCTAATTAAGAATAAAAAAAATAAGAGTGAAGGTCTGTGTCCTCCACATTATGCCAAAGGTCACAAGAGACAGGCTCATTACAGGTCTGTACCCCCTAGACACATCGACAAGGTTAATTGATGAAACCTTTCCAGTTTACAACATCATTTTTAAAGCTCTTACACAATGTGTCTTATAATTAGTTTTCATTATTGTTGCCCGAGTTCTGATAAGATAAAATGTTCGTCCCGGAGCATTCCATAACCTTTTTAGTGTTTAACTGCCCGTCAATTTAACAGCTAAATTCTCATGCTTTAAAGTCGTGGGGATTACAGGGAATCTCTTTACAGCTTCATAATGTGGTACTGGGCCTGGGTGTCTTGGGTCTTGATTGATGAAGGAAAAAATGGCAGCGGCAGAAAACTTTTAAATCCACCTGAGTCTGAAGGTCACCCCACCATCCAGACTTCTCATTTTATTCCAGTAACAGCTGACAGAGTAGGCTCTTATTCATATCTGCCATGGCTATTCCGCGGTGCATTAAGAACATGACGTCTTACACTTATACATTTTATTTGTGCAAATTCCATTATGGATCGCTGTTGTACTGTTACTTACGTACTTTTTGAGCAGCTACATCCAGTGCCACTGAATGGTTCTTTGGCTTTATTGCAGGAGGAGATGAGTCAGTGAATGAAGAGGAGAACGAGGATGAGTATTTGAATCTGCTCTATGATCCTTGCCTGAACTGCTATTTTGATCCAAAGACAGGAAAGTACTATGAACTGGCATGACTTGAAGTCAATTAGAACCAAAAATAATAAATCAAATTGAAAGTGGATGAATGGCTTCAGGATTTATCAGCTGAGCTTATTGATTGGCATTGAATTCCCAATTCAGAAAAAAAATCACTTTCTGTCTATCCGTTCGTTTGTGGAAGCTAACAGGAGCTTTGTGTCACCATATGTAGTGTCATGTAAGTCTGTAAGAGCCTGGGAATGTAATACTGCTTTTTGAAGGTTCTTGCTTATTCATTCGCACATGTGATGCTAAAAAGAGTCTGTTCACGAAGCTTGGCTGGCAAACTCTTATCAGGCTTTCTGAAAGAACATACTGAATCTGTGATATTTCAGTTTTACATGTTACAATACAGATAATTTATGGTGTCAAAAAATCATCAAACCATGTTGTGCGTATGTGTAATGTGAATTAAATTAAATTTGAAATAGCAGTGGTTTGAATTTCTTGTGTTTATCTGGATTTAAAATGAGTAATTTGACAGAATTGGGACAAGGATTGTTTTTTAATATACTCAATGCATGTAAGAATCTTCAAAATTAGGATCTCATGGCCTGCAACTGTAACTGGGAGTACAACAGGCGGGTTGCTCATGAGGCTGGCAAGTCTTTTCGTCAGTCTCGCCAAATCACTCATCACACCTGATGAGCGCCTGATACCAGCTTGAATCATTATTTTCAGCCTGATATAAACTGTTGCCTAACCATGAAGAAAAAAAATGGCATAAAAGAAAGGAAAATCACAACCTGGGAAATGCTTTATTATTTGTAGAAATTCAGAAAACAATAGCAGAGTGACAAATGTTCAATTTCACAATGCATTGTTTCCAATTAACAGTTACAACCTGCCAAAACAAGACCTTGGACAGAGAAAAATCAACATTTCTGAATTTTAATGTGCTTATGACTCACAAAACTGGTCCTAGGAACTGTGTGACAGCCTCGAAAAGGCACTGAATGTTACATAAGGAACTGTCTCGCATTTCAAGCATGATCTCAGTGCTTTATATAGTACAGGACCCAATAAAAACATGCCAAAGGATCATTAGTTAAAACTGACTTCCTCTCTAAAGTAATCAGACACATACGTCACCATTTGTAAGTACTATCACACTTTAAGAGTGGATCGTTTTCAGCAAAAACGACAGGTCTGAAAATAAGTTTTATATAGGTCAGGGGTCGGCAACCTGCGGCTCCGGAGCCGCATGCGACTCTTTAGTCCTAGTGCGGCTCCGCGTGGTTTGGGCAAATAAATTAGAAGTATTTAGCTGAAGTGTATTTTATTTATGTTAGTTCTTCTTAACTCGTAGTTCTAAAATGGAAGAATATTGTGATATTGAAATATAAAAATAAAATTATATTCTATTATTTTTTCATCGCTCAAAATAAGAGTCACACTCGCGGAAGCCGGTATACCCGCCAAACGCCGCATTTATCGAGACTTTCAACCCCAGGTAGGCCAATTATGGATCTTCGGATCCACATTATGTCAGCAGCTGTTCTCCACCGTGAACTATGTTAAAGACAAACACCGTTCACGCCTGACAGATGACAGCTTACAGTCCTGCGTAAACTGACTTCGTATAGCCCCGATTTGCGGACTCTGTGCGCAGAGGTTCAGGAGCAGAAGTCCCATTGTAAACAAATCACGGCAGACCCGACGATGTTTCCATGAACACGCTTTTGAGCATCTCTTTATTGACCACTTTTCACACATGGTTGCTGTACGCATACAGCCGGCTGTAGCTTTTCAGCTCACAGCCCGACATACACCACCAACAACACAACAGCACAGATAGCGCAGACGTAAAGGCAGCGAGGCGTGATTGCGGGTGTCGCTCAGGTGCGTCCGCCTCCCCTGCAGCGGCGCTGCAAACCACGCCCCGCCGCACGCATTAACCAGGTAAAATACATATTTAGGCAGAATTTTGCAAATATCCATTTTTCAGCAGCATAGTGCTTTTTTCCAATTATTTTTTAAGAGTCAGGTCAAGGCTCCAACAGCCCAAAGGCGATATAAGGTTGGCGGCTGACAACAGTTTTTGTTTGCTCCATGGATCATTTTAGTTCAGGTTGGTGTCTTTCCTTTTGTTATATTTCTTTAAGAGTTCAAAATGTGTTGATTACATAAATATAATTTAATTTTCTCTGTTGCACTTCATGGATTTCATAAGCAGCACACTTTAGTTGTTCACACAAAGCATAAAGATAAAAAACAATATATACAGTGTTATCTTCATTTTAGATGTCAAAAGGTATTTGCGGCTCCCAGTATTTTCTTTTGCATGGAAACCAGGTCCAAATGGCTCTTTGGGTATAAAAGGTTGCAGACCCCTGATATAGGCCATCGGAAGGTCATGTGACACATAACTTTATGTCACATGGTGTGCTTTAACGGGGGCGGGGAAACAGGTGAAAAAAGCAGAAGCAGGAAGTAAACAGCTGTAGATCTTACGACTATACTCGGACCAAAAGAATCGTTTAAATGCTTTTAAATCGCTTCAGTTTGGATCCTTGCAGGCTGTAATGTCCACAGTTCGAGGTTGCATAATGAAAATAAGTTAGCCGGGCTTTAAAGGTAACAAGGATGTCTGAACAACAGGTATGTAAGGCCGCATGAGTAATGAGATCCGATAAACTCGAGGTAAAAGTTAAATTAGTTTACAAACACGGTCCCTAATTTAAGGCGATGTAACCATTTATACCTATAGTGCAGTGGACTTACTTTAATTTAGATGGAGATTAAGTTTTCGTATCTCTGGTCTCAGCTTGTTGACTTGTAGTGAAATAGCCTGAAGCACTTCTTGGAAGTCTAAAAGCACAAGCTGATATATGACTGAGACTGATGCATTTTGGAGGAACAGTACTCCATTTCCTAAAGCATATTTATACCCCTCTGAATTCACTCAGTGTTACTGTGCCCCTCGTCATCTTTGTATTGCACACGTTGCTGTTTTTCAAATGTATCTGGACCCATACAGATGGGTTAGGAGTCCTGTTCCAGTGTGTGTGTATTGCTGCACATCTACACTTACGTTTTATTATGTAGACATTGCCAGTAGTGACTTGAACCCATTTTTGCCGTCACAACTGCTTTAATTCTTTGTGGCATAGATTCAACAAAGAGCTGGAACCATTCCTCAGAGATTGTAGTCCATATTGAAAAGATATCATCACAGAGTTGCTGCAGATTTGTGGGCTGCACGTCTATGTATGATTCATCCTATTCTACCATTCCAAAGATGCTTGTTGGATTGTGATCTGGTCACTGTCATGAGTTTGAGATAATTTGAGCTTTGTGACATGTTGCATTATGCTGCTGGAAGCAGCCATAAGATGGGAATGGACATGGTTGGCAACATTTGTGCCGAGAAAGTATCCCCCACATCATTACAAGAGCACAGCCACCAGCTGAACCGTTGATGCAAGGCGGGATGGAGCCGTGCTTTCATGTTGCTTACATCAAATACTGATCTGAATGTTGCAGCAGACATCAAGACTCATCAGAGCAGGCATTATTTTTCAGATCTCCTATTGTTCAATTATGGTGAACCTGTGAAAATTGTAGCTTAGTTTCCTGTTCTTAGCTGACAGGAGTGGTACCTGGCTCTTCTGCATACCGTAACAAGTGGTTATTTGAGTTACTGCTGCCTTTCTAATAGCTCGAAGCAGTCTGGCCATTCTCCTCTGACCTCTGGCATCAACAAGACATTTTCTCCCAGAGAACTGCCACTCACTGGATATGTTCTCTTTTTCAGACCATTTTCTGTAAACTCTAGAGATGGTTGTGTAGGAAAATCCCAGTAGGTGAGCAGTTTGTGAAATACTCAGACCGCCCCATCTGGCAACCATGCCACATTCAAACTCGCTTAAATCATCTTCTCTGTTCTAATGCTTAGTTTGAACTTCAGTACCTTGACCACGTCTCCATGTCTAAATGCACTGAATTGCTGCAAGTAGTAAACTAAAGAGAAAAGATGAGCTGTGATT
This sequence comes from Oreochromis aureus, assembly GCF_013358895.1. Taxonomy (NCBI): domain Eukaryota; kingdom Metazoa; phylum Chordata; class Actinopteri; order Cichliformes; family Cichlidae; genus Oreochromis; species Oreochromis aureus. The sequence continues at coordinate 25,425,994 of NC_052946.1, read as the reverse complement.
TGTTTGTTTTCAAATAATATACAGCTTGACCAATCCAAAACAAAGTAAAGATTTATAATGATGTTTCATAACCATCAAACCCCACCCATCTCTGTTTGGTTGATTGTGATATTTGGTACCGCCAAACGAAATTGTTCGTGTTCATTGTCACATTTTGGTCAGGCTCCATCTGAATTATTGCTACAAAGATTAATGTTGTCATACTTTGTTCCAAATCATCTAATGCACAGGCCCGACTTAAAGATATTATAGTGATCCACAGTCTGATGTGACGAACATGTCATCCGGATTGCATCAGTTTCTCCTCTTGGCCAGAGACTTGCAGCCCTGCTGCTGAGCTTTTGGGATGTACCCCACCACTATGATTTATAATGCACCGCTGTTCAGCTGTCATATCTCCTGCTGTATTTCCTTTTTATCTTTGCCACACTTCATGAACTGAGCTGTTAGGTTTATGGGCTCTTTAACTACCCCACTGTTAGATCTTATTGGATTCATTTGTCTTTTTAGGCCGGGTTAAGGCTTCACCCCGGGATTATTGCATCAGTGATCTTGGTGTCTGCGGCGGCGGTAGCTGCTGCCGTATTGATCATCCGAAAATACTGCTTCCCAGTCAAGTAATGAAAATTTATTAATGAGCCTTAACGTGTTTATTTTAAACACTTAGATTGCAGTAAAAACAACTCACCCTGGTTTGCCGCATAACTTTCTTATCAGTGAGGCAACTTACAGATACTCAGTGCTGAGACAGATGGAGGAGGGGTATTCAGCAGCGGCAGAGGAGGATGGCGACAGGAGGTCGCGCACAGTGGGAGAGGATTCAGACGAGGTCAGTGCATCGTGGCTTCTCTGATTGTAGCTTTCGCTGTCATCTCTCTTCCAGTACAAGCCAGCACCACTGTATCCTTCCTAATCACATCACAAGTCAATTTCAACTTCCTTTTCTCTCCCCTTACAGGATCTTTTGGAATAAATCTCCAACTGGGAAGCTGCTGGACTGACTGAAATGGAGTTTATTCTATAAACTGTGTGGTGTACGAATGAAATGGAGGATTGTTTTCATAGCGGGGATAAAAAGCGAGCCACGGATGTGAAACCAAAAATATACAATTACAGATAAAATAAGTGAGGAAATAGTATTCAATATTTGCAATTATATCTTAAACTGTAATTCTGAGATTAAATGTGATTTCTATTTGTGGAGCTTCATACTCTTAGATGTGAAATAATGACCTTCATTTGAATCATCACTGACATTTTCTTTTCTTTTTTTCCTTTTTTTTTACACATAACACATGACATTTGATGTCTTTGGCTACTACCCAACCCTCTGATGGGTGGAGGTTGTTCCCGCAGGCACAGCTCAGGGCTTAAAAAAGGTGTTCTTCTTTTTTTCCAGCATAAAACCCATTTAATCCTTATTTCTCACAATCAATATTCTGCTAAAATATGCTACAATAAAACAACCAACAAAACATTCAGTATTAGCTGTGGTAGATAAGAGTCGTAATGAATTGTCAACAAAATTGAATGTGTTATTCGGCGATACGGTCAGTGTATTAAAGCAGCAATTCATGCAGCCTTTTTAAATTATTCTTTTATTTTGGAAAGCCTGATAACTACTGAGCTATCTGCACATCTTTCAGCTGCATTTATTTTGTTGTTGTTTTTTGGATGAATTGAGCTCTGAGACCTATGCGTTTGATAAGACTTGTGGGTATGTGATTTGGATGCTAATGCTGCTGATCATATGGAGAGTCAGCACTCCACTATTTACTCCATTATTTCCACTTTTAACTTTAAATGACGACCCTTACCTTAAATATAAAATTCAAAGTGGAACATTATTTCCTGTATTATTTACTGGCAATGCAATAAATGTCAGTGGGGCATTGAAAGGGCAGACGCACTCACATTCGCTCAATGTTTGTCTGAAAAAGTCTGCCACAGAACATGTGAATGTGTAATGCTATGAATTAAGCGGTTGTTACAAAGTCACACATGGAGATTTGATGTTTCGCACACCCTAAATGATGTGCAGCTAAAGGTAGTCAAAATAAGACTTCAGCTGTCTGCCAGTTGGGCAGTTTCCCTTTGAATGGATTTCCTGTTTCATCGTTCCACTTAAAGGCAATTTGCAGTTTAGTCCGCTGGGTCTTTAATGTAGCGCTGGGCTGAATGATGTACCCTGATCTTTCTGACAGCCATACTTGTCACAGATACAAAAAAAAGCCACTTACCTGGTTGGGAGCTGCAAGTGAACATTCTGACGTGAACGTCAGTGTCCCAGCTCAAACTAACGAATGGTTCATTTTAAGTTATTATTCGTGTGATCACCAAATCAGACACCAAGACCCGATTCTTGTGTTTTCCAATCATCTTTTGCTGTGTAGTTACTGATGTTGATGTGGATCAGTATTTATAAAACCTACTGTATCTTTTTATTTATTTTGTGCACATCTGGGATCTAAATCTGCTGGTTATTAAACATATTAATCATGTGGACTGGTTAAGTGTGCTTTGTATGTACTTATTTTTTCCCCAGTTTGTTACCTTGATGATTTGTGTCCTTATATAAAGGGAATGTTTCATTAAATGTAGCTATGCAGGAGATCCAGGAGCTATGGAGTCAAATGTTGAAAGATATTGCCGGCGTTCATTTGATTGCTGTCTGCAGAATGTTGATAATCATACAAAAGGAAACCGATTCCCTCACTGTGTGCTTTGTGTTACCGCTGATCAGTAAACGGCAGTACACAAATACCACCTGCTGGTCACCTTTGGGAATACACCATCGTCACCTGAAGTTGGTGTGAACATAGTGTGAAATCCTTGATATTAAATAGTTTTGTGCTTTGTTTGTAATTCTTCAGCCTTTCAAGGTTTTAAACAATCTTAAAAGTTCTGATAGGAATTCAGTTGGTGAGTTCAAACAAAGCAGAAACAGCACTCTTCAACATCCCAGGCTCCTTGTGTGATACCTTCTGTCCTATTAAAGGGTGTTAAGGCAAGACGATTTTAATCCAAAGGCCATGCTTTGTAGAAGGGAGCCAAAATCAATTTATTGCAGTTTAGTTGATGATTCTGTGGTAAAGTCATCTAAAGTTAAGTAATAAATCTGTTAAACTTCATTTGGCTACAAATATGGAAAAATTAATTGGTAATGTTTTCAGCTGAACAAGTCTGTTTTGTCATCATAAGAAGAAAAGAGTACATCCCTTCATACTGTTTTGAGGAATCTATGCTGGGAAGATCTGATGCTGTCCTGGAGGAAAACAACACCTTTGCAACATTTTAGATAGATAGGTAAAATAGCTTGATGAGGGGGAAACAGCTCAAGCAGAAAAGAGCTCAACAAAATAAAACAAAATTGAGTAGCTCAGTGACTAGAAAAAAACTAAATAAGGCAATAAAATAAAATGGCTCGATGAGTGTAAGAGCTCAATAAAATTAAACAAAAAATAAAAACAGATCACTACGTGTAATAGGAAATAAACGGCGAGATAAAAGTGTAGCAAACAGTGCAGTTTGAAATAAAGCCCATAAAATGAGACTATAGTATTATCTCCATGATAGATGTGCCGGTTGTTGTTATTGGACGAGGTTGTAAAGATCTGTATCCGTCCACGTGGCAGCAGAGCGAAATCAGTCTGTTAGAGAAAATGATCATTGTGTTCATCTGTGCGCTTGATTTGCCAGAATATGATACAAGGAGATGCTGTTTTTGTTTACGAGCTCTCCAGGCAGGAAAGGCTCGAGCTCAGCTACTGCTGAAGGATCAGCGGGGCAGATGCTTTGTGACAGACAGGCTTGACCTCCTCTTTGGGGATTACCACGTCTTTCACCATCTAAATGTGACTAATGGCTTATTCCTGTGCCAACAACGCGTTTGTCTTAAATGCCTTAAAAAACACCAGCTCTATTGCCCTGTCGTTGTGGTTTTTATTCTAGATAATTGACTTCGCTCTCCGCCGTGGTCAGCTTTCCAGTTTTTGTGAGGTCCCATTTGATTCTGCAATGTTTCTTTTCAGCAACGCTGTCTTTGCCCTTTCCCATAGTTATTTTTTAGTTTTGAGTAAAATCTTTTTTTTTTTCCTTTTGTAGTTTCTAGCATGTTTTTTTCTGTGTATGAGCTGCTTTATGCAGATCCTTCCACACATCATATGGGTTTTTACCCAAATTTACATACAAATGGAAAACTCTGACAGCTGGTACAATGATTCTTTAAATCCCCTTTTCTCTTACTCATCCCATTTGAAATATGAGGCTTTTGGGCCCTCCTCAGTGTCTTTTCTCTCTCTAGGTTTCAGAGGCTTGTTTATACACCTGCAACACACAATCGGCTGTTTGCAAGCCTTGTTGTTGACTACAAATAGTATCTGTTACTGGTGGACACCTTCCTTTGTTTGACATTGTGAAAAGGAGAAACTTAATCATCTAGTTTTCAGTAGCTATATACATGTATCACAGAAAGGAGGGTTTTTCCCACAAGTTCTGGGTTATAGGAATTATCGGGATGCGTTTTCACAGATGAGATGACACCAAAGCTCTGCTAGCATGTCTTTTTTTTTCTCAGTTCTTCGGGTGAGTTTGAAAGGTCTCAACTCTTCCCCTCAGGACTGAAAAAAAAGCTCTCTGATCTGTTGCAGATATGAAATATCGAGGTAAGCTTTTCCTTCATTTCACAACAGCTGCTTTTAGTTGTGTGCGACTGCAGATTTGATCTACTATCTTTTTACTGTTGACAGCTGTTTTGCCCCTTGCTGCTGTAATTATTGTCCTCCTAATCACATGGGGAATATCCATCAATTCATCCGTAGCACAGGAGAGAGAAAGGAATCCTCTTGGTGAGATGTTTTGCTTATTAAATCCGGAGCTACAGCTTTTTAGTGACAGTTTATGCCTGCTGTCTCCACCATACTGTCTCATTTCTTTCACCTTGGGGTTTTATAATGCAGATCAAGTCAAAGCGAATCTCAAACAATGTCTTTTTAGCAACATTACAAAATATTTATTTCTCACATGTCATTATCTGAGTTTAAATATGGTAAAATCACAGTATTCCTGCAGTAAAATCTTTTCTGTGCCTTTTTAGCTCCAACTACGTCTGTGCCGAAGTGCAGCCTCTCTAGAGTGTGTCCACCCAACCATATTGCTTTACGTATCAGGAGCGGCGCCGCTGATATTGTCGGGCCAACGGTCTGTTTTGATGGCAAAATGTATGTATTAATTTGGTAACACCTGAATTAACACAGTACTTAAAAAAAACAAAACAAAACAATATTCTGCAGTGAAACTGAACCCTGTCAGTGCTTCAACAGCATAATGAGTCATGCACTGAATAACGTGGGACCAGGGCTAAACATTGCAGTGATAAATGGTGAGTATAATACTCAGACTTCTCATAAACATGCATAAATATTGAAATAATGAACTGGTGATATAGTCTTTTAAAGATTAATATTCATAATAACCAATAATGGTAGCTTAATAATAATATTATTAATAATAACTTAATTCTCTAACTTGGAAATATCAGTGTTTTTATGTGCTGTGCAAAAGTCTCGCACATTCTCTTATTTCTTTATATCTTCCAGCGCATCAAACATTCCTTAAACTTTTAAAAGTGCTCTTGAGCAATAGCTTTCCAGGATTTCCGAAGATTTTTCAAAGTTTATCATTAAACAGTCTAGACTTTGTACCTGAGCATTTTCAGAGGAGTGTTTGCTTGTTAAGGACCGACCTATGACTCATTCAATCATAAAAAAGGCACCTAACATAACAGACAACTTAGTGAGGAAATAATAACTTTAGGAACTTTGTTACTAGCAGCCTGTTGCAAAAGATCAATCAATAATGACCCCCCCCCCCCCAAAAAAAAAAACCCCTGTAGTTTTGCATCAGCAAAGTCATTACCAAAACACTATTAGCAGAAAATGTGGTATATCTTGGCATGGTGTGCAGCGTGTCCTTTAAGGGTTTTTGGACAAGTGGAGGAGAAAGGAAGGATTTTATAAGAGATAAAAATCTGACACAGGACCTGAGAGATGCATCTACCCCTCCATCAGAAAGATCTGAAAGTGTGGCTGTGGAGATGAATCCAGATTTTAAATATTTGATTCAAATCATCGTCAGTAAGTACAGAGGAGGTCAGGAGAGAGGTACAGGAGTGAATGTCAACAGCCATCTTTAAAACACGGTGGAGGCTCTGTTGTGATTTGGAGCTGCGCTTCGGTCAATGGTGTTGGGGGGATCAAGATTCGTGGAATTATTAACCCAGAAGAAAAGGATTTTGATCTACTGCGCAATACTGTCTGAAAAGTGTCCGACAATTACAATGATCCCAAATACACTGGCGATACATGAAAAGCATACCTGGATAGAAAAACACTATCAGTCATGGACTGGCCATCTGTTTTTTTCACAGGACTCAGCAAATCACTGCATCTTTTTCCCATCTTCCTTGCAAAATAGGAAGAAATGCATGGTGACTCTAGATTTTGTGCAGAACTGCATGCATAATATTCTTCTGTCTGTTAATATTATGATTATTTTGATCATATGCCATTTTGTTTAATAATAGGTGAAACTGGAGTTGTGGAAAAATCTGCCTGTCTTAACATGAAAACAGGAGGTAAGCGCTTTTCTTTCTTTAAATCTTCTAATCAAGTTTTTGATTTAATCTTGTAAGGGAGCTTCGACTTTTTTTTTTTTTCAATTTTATACTCTGACAAAAGACCCAAAAGACATCCTTGCACACCTGAAGAAGATAAAACGTGGAATGATCGTTTTGGTGGCCTCCTTTGATGATGTCACACAAAAGTAAGTCCATATCTAAGTTATTCAACATTTAAAACAAATTTAATGTCACGAAATGTGACCCGCTCTACTACTTTGTGGCAGAATGACAAATGAAATGAGGGAGATATTCAGTGAAATGGGAAGCACTTTGATCAGGTCTGTAAAGCGCAGAGACAGCTGGGTGTTTGCTGGAAGAGCAGGCACAAAAATCAAAAGCCTCTTTGAGAAGGTTAGTGAACCTGTTAAGTGCAGTTTCATTTGTTCTATTTGTGTCAGAAAAGACCATCTATTTTAAAATCTGCTGCCTGGAAGGGAAAAAAATGATAAAAACAACCGTTCTCTTCTCCTCTGTTCATCTGTCAGCAAGCTGTTAATGATGAAAAAAACAACATTTATGGAGGATGGCCAGAGATGGTGGAGGTGGGCGGCTGTTTCCCAAGAGCCTTCAGCGACTGACTGACTGAATGACTTACATAAACATTAATTAACATGAACTGTAAAAAGTGACTGCATTTTTTTAAATAGCCTTTCAAGATTTACTGACGCAAAAAACATACCTGTCTATAATTTCAGTAAAAGCACATATTAATATTTTACCGACATTATTAATCCCGCTTCTGTTTACAGTGTAAAAGAAAGCAACTCACCCACCACTTCATTTGGTACACCTGTTCAACTCTTTGTCAATACAAATATCTAATGAGCCAATCGCATAGCAGGAATGCATTGCATTTACACATGCAGACATGGTAGAGATCACCTGTGGATCATCGGTGAGGAAAGATGATTACGTGACTTTGAAGATGACATGGTTGTTTGTGCCAGACGGGGGCTGGTCTGTCTATTTCAGAAACTGCTGATCTACTGGGATTTCCAGAGAATGGTCCAAAAAAGAAAAATTATGAATGGCCAAACTGTTTTGAGCTGATAGGAGCTCAAATAACCATCCATTATAGTCAAGATATGCACAAAAATACACAGTGCATTGAATCCCGAAACAGATGGGCTGCAGCAGCAGATGAAGACCGCACCAGCTGCTGTCAACTAAGACCTGGAAACTGAAGCTGCAGTTTGCCTATGTAATACTACGCATGAGTATCAATTTCTGCTGAAACCTGCAGATGGGAGCGTGAGAATTTGACCTAAATAACATGAAAGCATGGGTCCATCCTGTCTTGTTTCAGTGGCTCAGGCTGCTGCTGGTGGTGTAATGGTGTGTATTTTGTTGTCACACTTTGGGCTCCTTAAACACCACAGCCCACCTAAGAATTGTTGACCGTGTCCATCCCTTTATGACCGCGGTGTCTCCATCTTCTGATGGCTGCTTCCAGCAGGATAACGCACCATGTCACAAAGCTCAGAACTCACTGTCATGGTTTTTTGACCTTGACAGTAAATTCACTGTACTATGATGGCCTTCCAGGATTAGTATTTCTTCCCCCGTTGATATTTCTTGATATTTTTATCCTAATGAACGCTCCAAGCATAGAAGATATGCCTTTTTTTTAGATTAGTGATTGTGGGCTGTATAGTAAATGTTCAAATAGTAGAAGTCAAGTTTCTGAGTATTGTGCACATATCTCTTACTAATGGCCTCGAAACACTTTTGTTCCTTTACAACAAATCTGCTTTACCACTAGACTAATTACTTTGGTCCAGTGGTTCAAAGCATAGAGCGACGGCTCCTGTAAGGGGGTCACAAGTTTAAATGTGACAGATTAGAAAATGATTAATGGGACAGAGAAGAAGTAGTTCTGTTCTCTTGTAATTTTATAGACTTTTCCCCGAGCCTTGTGTGTTTAATTTAAAATCTTAAATCTTTTTAGCTAAATCCATCCAGCCATCCATTCATCCATTTAGCCGGTCTATGGCAGTGCTTTAAAATAAACAGTCCAATAAAATGCATGTATACAAATCTACTTAAATACAGCACTTAATAAGTAAGTATAGAGTTAAATGTTTTGGTCTTTTTGCTGAACACCTTTAGTCTGCTCAACAGGAGCTTTTCTCGGTAGTGGCTTCCCTCTGGTCCAAACACAGGGCACTTTCCTCCCTCTGTGGCATTCTTGGCTGCTGGAGCAGAGAGAGAGGGTAACCTCAAATTATTGCTGAAACCCCATAAAGTGTGAGCCCAGACGGAATCTGTGCAAGCACCAAATCTGGACTCACTCTGAAGACATGGGAGTCACCCATGGGAAGAAGGTAAGTTTGTTGCTATCGTCCTAATTTTCATTTAAAGTACTTTGGGAGCATCAGGAAGGTGTGCGTGTGTGTTTGTGTGTGTAAGTGGTATTTTTAGAATCCAAATGTTGTAAGTGACACAACCATTTACTGTAAGTTACCTTACTGTTTCCAAAGTATTTATATTTACCGACGTTTAACTTTACTGCTATCTTTAAATTTGTTTTCCTTTTTGCTTTTAAAATAAAGTTCAGTCTGTATACTCGATATATAGTTTGCTATTATAACTTTGTTTTGCTTAGTTATTACCTCGTTACTGTACTTTGGTATTATTGTGTTATTACTGAGCTTGACATGAAGTGCTCACAGCTTTTGTCCTACAGTACCATTTTTCCTCTGGCAGATTTTTCTCTTACTGACATCTCTCATTTTTTTTACCCATTGCTCAAAGGCAGTGAATGCTTAAACAAATATTGGTTTTTATATCCAACTGAAAAAATGCACTCTGAAAAATGCACTCTGAGAAGCTGCCCTTGGAGACTGTTTATCCTGTCATGTCCTATTAATTCTTCTCCCTACAATATCCACTGTGTGAGCTTTACCAAAACAAGACCCCCCCCCCGGAAAAAACAGTGACTAGCAGCAATTTGTCATTAAAATGTATTCATTCCTCATCTAGATTCTCTCTCATTCTGACAATTTACTGTCATCTTGTTGAATTTTTATTTATTTGGATATTGTTGCTGGAATTTGATCACATTGAGCATTCAAATTCTTTTTTTTTTTTTGCCTGTTTAAATGTAGCTCAAATGTCACTATGGAAAGCTGGAAAGCTCCGAAGTAGCAGACAGTTTTCAAACAAAAAAGGTTTTATGTTACCATGCATGCTTTTCCTGCATATTTATGAAATACTTCAGTAAGCAACAAAAACAGTCCAGAGCTGAATGAACTGTTTATTCAGCTGTCCAGACTGATTCACAGAGGATAATGATTCTTGTCCCAGCTATTAATTCTGCTTAAATTCCAGCAGGCAAATAACTCAGTGGGAATTAACTGTGTTTTGTTTGATCCTGTCATTAATGAGGTGGCAGCCTTCCACCTCAACAGTAAGGGTTCTCGCTTCACTGGACATGTGTAAGGAGCTGACACTTCATTTGTCTGTCAGCATCATAATGCAGCTTTGTGTTTGTGCTATTTCCAATAAGATGCAGTGTTGACTCGACTTGGAGATTTCTATTTGTTTCCTTTTCCCTGTGCTGCTTTTATTTTTGCATGTACGTATCTATAAAACAGCAATATTTGTCTGGGGGATGTTGGTATCTTTAGGATGTATTATTTCCTTTTCCCCCCACCCTTTTCTGTTGACAGAGAGATCTTCAGCATTTTCCAGGTAGAGATGAGACACAGTTTCATATGTATGGTGAGGAAATATCAGAGTGATCTTGTATTTCCTGTCTAGTTGAAATACTGTTGCAATATATAGATTACAAATTTGTTGTTTTAACAGTAAAACCTTTTTACCTCATTAAAGCTTGTTGTAAATGTGTCAGGCAAACCTTAGAGTGAGTTTGGTATGTAAAACTGAATCTTACAAATCTGAGGCAGAATTCCACCCAGAAATCATCTTGATAGGAAAACATATTTATATAAACTGTTTGTTCTCTTTAGCCTCCATGATGCAGACTCATCAAACCGAACTTGAAGGCCGATTTTCAGAGCTTCAGGCTTTTCCATCCCAACTGCAGAGTGAGGAGGAGAGCAGTAATCTAATCAGACCCCTAAAAGCTACTAGTGCGATAACTGCCCTGGAGAGCCACCGGGAGCTGCATAAGGAACTGCGGATGACCCACAAGAGGTTGGGCGGAGAGATTAAAGGTCAGAAATGCTCATACTCCAGTGTCATTGCTTGCATAAACCATTAAGTGTATCTATGTGCCTGAAAGGAAGAGAGTGTCTCAAGAAGGAAAGACTGAACTCCAGCGAGTTCTGGAAAAAAGGAAATGGGAACAAAGATTGAAAGCGAGCAGGGATCAAGAGGAGGCAAAGAAGAAGACATCAGAGCTACATCAAGAGCTGCTGAAAAGACAACAGAGGCTTGAAAATGTGAGCATAGGACACACAGCATTCTTTCTTTTATACATTTACTCATAAATATTCTTGTTACACACACACACACAAGCATGTCTGCTTTGCTATCCTCGTGGGGACATCCCATTGACATAATGCTTTCCCCAGCTGCCACTTACCCTAACCCTAACCATCAAAAATGAATGCCTAACCCTAACCCTTAGCCTAAACCTAACCATAACCTAATTGTAACACTGACACTAAAACCACATTTTGAGTCTCAAAAATGGCTTCAACCTTGTGAGGACAGCCACTTTTGTCCTCACGTGACTGTTAGTCCTCACAACTATAGCAACAGATGTCTAAACAGGTACACACACACACATACACAGGTATATCACACTCACCAGCTACTTTGTTAGGTACACCTGCTCATTGCAGCGACTCAGTACATTTAGGCATGTAGACATCAAGACAACCTGATGACATTCAAAGGGTGCATCAGCACAGGGAAGAAGGGTGATTCAAGTGATGTTAAGTGTGGTGTGGTGGGTGGTGCCAGATAGAGTGGTCTGAGTATTTCAGAAACTGCTAATCTGCTGAGATGTTCTTGCACAACTCTAGGGTTTGCAGAGAATGAAAAAGAGAGGTCAGGGGAGAATGGGCGGACTGCTTCGAGCTTAGAGTGGGCAACAGTTACTCAAACAACCAAGGTATGGAGAAGAGCATAACTGAATGCATCAAACCTTGGAGCAGATGGGCTTCAGCAGCAGAAGACCATGGTGGGTGACACTCCTATCAAGCAAAGAACAGGAAACTGAGGCTACAATTTCCATGTACTCACCAGAAAATCTTAGTTTCTGCTACAACATTTTGGTGATAGGGTCAGATTTGGCATAAACAACATGATAGCAGGGATCCATCCTGCCTTGTATCAACGATTCAGCCCGCTGATGGTGGTGTAATGGAGTGCAGACGATTTTCTCGGCACACTTTGAACATCATTTAAGCAACACAGACTATCTGAGTGCTGTTACTGACCATGATCATTCTTTTATGACCACAGCATCTTCTGATGCCCTACTTCCAGCAGGATAACACACCATGTCACAAAACTCAAATCATCACAAACTGGTTTCTTGAACATTGACATCGACTTCACTGTACTCAAATGACCTCCACAGTCACCATATCTCAGTCCAATATAGCACCTTTGGGATGTGGTGGAATGGAAAAAGTCATATCATGGATGTGACAAATCTGCAGCCACTGTGTGATGCTATCATGTCAATATGAAGCAGAATCTCTGAGGAATGTTTACAGCACCTTTTTGAATCTGTGCCATGATGGACTAAGGTAGTTCAGAAGGCAAAAGAGGGTCCAACCCAGTGCTAGCAAGGTGTACCTAACAATAATGTTTTCTGTAATCATGTGAATATAAGAAACAGAACATTAAGTTGTTCTGCATACAACCAGTTGAGGGCAGTCTAGTCCACTCTGGGGTCCAATAGCACAACAAATCTATTTCTCTGCTGGACAGTTTACCTTTGTTTAGCATTAGCTTCTAGCTACATGGCCTAACAGTGAATCAGTGATCACTGATGATTTCAAATATGTCATATGCATGCAATGTTGGAATATGCACTGACATTAAATAAAAATATCAATATGACCTTGTTTAAATATTTTGTCAAAAATAAAACATCCTGCAAAAGGTTTAAACAAAGGACTCAGCTGCAAAAGGAAAATAAGAAAAATGAAATAGACACAGTGGGTGTATTACAGTCTTGGTATTACAATAATGAGGGTTTTTTAAATGTGTAAATGTAATTCTTTCAGCCAGAAGAGATGGAGGTTATTTTTACAGTACAGTTCATGAAATCTGTAAAATATATAGACTCTCTGCCTGTCAAATAAATGTAATTGTGTAAAGTCAACATAGTGAGTAAAGGCTTCGCCTTTGAATTCTATCAAATTCATGCATAAGAAGGAAACAATGTGAGCACATACACTGTGTACTTTATGTCTGCACTCAGTTAAATGTACTTAAGCTTCATTCCATAAATGTATTTAGGTAATTCACTACAGTTTATATGATTTATGTCATTTCTAAGTTGTTTTCTCTTTTCTCCACAGCTGGAAAAAGATCAGAAAGTTAAACAAGAAGAACCAGAGTTCATCCAAGTCAAAGAGAGACTGAGGAAGACTGCAGTGCCCTGTGCAAGGGCAAAAGAAGTGTGACCGTTTTATAACTACGTGTGTGTTTTGTATTCACAGTCAGTGCAATAGACTGTTGGGAATAACTGACCTGGTGAAGGATTCTTCTGCTATAAATAGAATAGATAGATAATACAGCTCAATGCTCATGATCGAGGCGACACCTTCTGGTCAAGTGGAGACACGTCATCACTTTGAATAGTGTCTTTTGTTTTTCTCCTCAATACTTTGGTTAAATGTGACTTAGAGCAAAATGTTCAGTAGAATAAGAAAACTATAAAAATTTGATTGTATACAGACATTGTTGATTCTTTTTTCTCCAACAGCACAATTTATTAGGTGTTTAGTTTGTTCATTTAATCCATAATAAAACATTTTTACATGCTTATTATCTACGGTGGCCCCTAGAGACAAAGCACGTACAAACTCCAAAACACATGCAAACTCCAAAACACTTGCAAAATCCAAAACACTTGCAAACTCCAAAACACTTGCAAAATCCAAAACACTTGCAAACTCCAAAACACTTGCAAAATCCAAAACACTTGCAAACTCCAAAACACATGCAAACTCCAAAACACATGCAAACTCCAAATCACAACGGAAGTGCTCCAGGACGCTAGGGGCAGTGTTGAGCTCAATTTGCAAAATAAACGGCAAGTTTGTCTGTATGGGACGGTCTAGTCTCCGTCGCGCTTCCCAGGTTGCCTAGCAACCATGATACTAACCGCTGGAAACGTGTCATACAACTTTGACAGAAATGAAGGAGAACATATTTTGTTCATTTGTTTGTTTGTTTCTACAAGAGCTTTGTGTGATTTGATAAGTATCTGAGGCTGAGACCACAGGACTGTAAAACATGATTTTTGGGCTTCATTTCTGTAATGAACAGTCATTTAAGATTAGTTAGTAAATAACAATTAGCTAATGTTGTTCATGAGACTAAAGTCATATCACTTTGGTAATGTAAATATAATATGGCCAATATTATTGTTATTATATTAATCATTATTAGCTATTACAGCAGTGAACATGAACTCTGTGTCAAATACTGAGCCCCAGTACAGATTCAAGTTGCAGTTATCTATATGTCTTATCACCTTAAATCTTCACTCAAAGAGAAGTATCTTTGACAGTGCATATATAGGTGTATCATATATAAGAGACAAATGTTGTTCCTTCAGTATGTTGGCATTGCTAAATTTGGCTCATTGCTTACATATATTTATAAAAAGAAAATGTACAAACTGTGATAACTGTTTCTGATAAAATGAAGAGTAGACTGATATATTAAATATTCCTTTATTGGGTGAGAAAATCAGAGCATGTCATAACTGCTTTAAGTCATACAGAATAGATATCAGAGCCTTAAACAGGCTGACTTCTGCTAAATGGGTCAAACTGGGCAGAAAGTATACAAACACATAACATCCTTATAGAATATGATGTAACACTATAGATCAACTTACCTCAGAATATATAAAGCATATAAACAGTTACAGCAATATGATGCAACAAACACAGCAGTGCTACTAATCCAAAATACTCAAAGCTTCATAGAACTGAAACAAACATTTATTTTAGCTCCATTCTGCTGCTGATACATACTTTAGGTTTCTGAATATTAAACTTGTTGCTGCCTTTCATAGTGTGTAACTTGAAGGCCCTGAGTACTTTCTCCCACACTGAAAACACTGGGATGATAACATTATTTGAACATTACCTAATAAGACTGATTCAGGACAGACAATTAGTTATGTTAAACTTTCCTAGCAGTCCTTCACAAACAGGGAACAGTCTGTCTATTCTCTCCATCTGTCAGCTGCTGCTGGCTCTTCCTCCTCCTCTTCCTCACACACTGCTGAGTTTGTCCTGGTGGATCATCAGGGGTGCAAAGCCTCACAGATGATGTGCAGCAGTGGGTCCCTCAGTCTGTCCTCACTCTGGACACTTGCAGTTGTCACACATGGAAATCAAATGTGTGATAAGCTGCAGGATTCAAACACAAGTGTAACTTATAAATACATGTTCATACTTTTATTCCACAATCAGAGAGAAAGAAACAGAGAGAGAGTGCAGGACAGACAGACAGGTGACAGTCTCAGGTGTACACACTGCTACAAAACAGCACAAGAGAAGGAGGATTTAGTGTTTGTGTTATTACGAGTGCTAAACAAGAAGAGTTCCCAGATGGTCCAGTGGACACATGTGTGACTCCTGTGATTAAAGCATCTTTCTTTCAGCTTAACGAGTGAACCGTCAGCTCGTTCAAACACACGTTAAAGTCCGCTTTGGCTCAACACCACCGAACAGAGGCAGCAATATAACATAGCTAACATTAACAGTGCTGTGAATCCTGCTTGTGCCGTCATATTCAGGACTGCAAACCGAGCAGCATTCACTGACTTTCAGCTTGTGTTTGTGGATATATGACTGACTTTAATTATCCATAAAATCATCACATTCTCTGTAAGATTAAGATCGACTATTGAACGGCGTATATTTTAAAGTAAAGGCTTTAGAACAAAGTAAACGCTGAAAGTACAAACATCGCTAATGTCACATAACTTTGCCGACATGTGGCCAACAGTAATGTTTTAATGTTCTTAAACATTCGCACATAAATAAGTGACATAATATTCAGTACTTACTTTTGACAGTTCACTCTTCGGCCACTCCCTTCTGCCGTATTTTGCGGCAAAATGATCCACACCCACCGCCGCGCTATGGATTGTGGGATATATGGGACCACGAAGCGTGCACCGGACCACGCTTGATATTTGGGGAAATCGACGGCGCATTTGGAGTATGCATTTGAAGTACACTTTGAAATGGGACAGCCGTCGTCGCGTGGCGGTGACGTGATCGCACTTGAAATGCGTACTTCAAGTGTGCAGACCCTGAATTGGGACACAGCCATTGACTATGAAGTGGTATGGTCAGACAGGGGAGGGACCACATAGATGTATCACCTAAATGGCCTCAAAGGATGGAGAGAGGCTGAAATCGCTCTTCTGGTGAGCCCGGTGAAGGAAAGGGATGAGTTAGGACTGGAGACGCCAAATTCCACCATTCAGTTTTGATTGACTGGTACTCTTGTTGGCAGAGCCCAAGGAAAAAACAGCTTTCTCAACTCCATACAGTTTGTACCAATTTGTCACAGTGTGTACCTTTCAGATTGTTTGGAGCCTAAGTGCCTCATGGACCGGGTGCTCTGTCACTAGTTGGCCATGGTCCTGGAGCCCCTGAGGACTGGGACTCGGGCTCAGCGTGGCTGGGCACAGCCCAAAAAAGGGACAGGGGCCCACCCACGTGAAGGTCCACCACCTGCAGGAAGCACCGTCAGGGTCGGGTGCATTGTGTGCTGTCGGTGTTTTAGCAGTGGATTTGGGATTCAGGGGACTCAGGAGGGAAAAACAGTGCTCTACCTACACTGTGTATATCCTCCTAGGACCTGGCGTCCACATATGTGGGCATCACATTTTGGGTTGTGTAGACCAAAATACTAAATTTCGCTCTACAAGGACCTGATATCCACTTACGAGGACATTACACTGCCACTGTTCTATCGAAATTTAAAGTGAATGTCCTCTTATGTGTTTTGTTTTTTGTTTTTTTTCTCAGAAAAAAAAAAATCTGGTAATTCTTGGTTTTACATTCATCAGGTCCCAATAAGTTTAAATAGCAAAGAGAAATTAAAAATGCATGCCATGAAAGACTTCGGGTCTTAGGAGGATAGTATATACACTGTTACCTCAACACCCTTACCTCTTTAAACTGTATTTATTATAACATTATTTAGTATAGTTCCAACAGCACCCCCCCCAATGTGCAATATCATCCTCCCCACACACTCAATGTGCAATATCACTGATCACACTGCACCTCTCAATGCACCTACTAGTTAGATGGCATGTATGTGTATGTATATAGATGTAAGCGTGTATGTGAAAATGTGTGTGTGTGTATGTATGTATGTATGTATGTATGTATGTACGGATGCAAATATGTGTATATATACATATATGTATGTATGTGCGTGTATGTTTGCAGGTGTATGTATAACTTGTTGTTAGAAGATTATTGAACATATATGTGATCAGCTCTATGAAATGTATTCCTTAATTCATCATTAAGCACATGTCTATATGACTTTTCACCTAGTAACTTGTGTGATGAACTTATGCAGATACTAACCGCTTCCCGTTGTTCTGAACATTTAGATGTAGAGAAGAGGAAGCTCAGCTCTCTTACAAGAACATGCAAATGTAGAGAAGGGGAAAAACCCGCTGCTCTGAATGACGTTGTTACCTTTGTACACACACACACACACACACACACACACACACACACACACACACACACACACACAGGAACATCTTGTATAAATAAAGGACGCGGACAGTCAATAGATGCAGATCCTGCGTTAAATGGCTGCCCTCGCGAGTAAAAGAAGAACTGCAGTGTGTTAGTGTTTTCTAACTCAGACGTCTCAGATGAAGAACGGCAGGGTGATTTAAAGAAATCCCCTGTCACTTGTACATATCTTTCTTGTGTAAATGTTAATTTGTCTGTTATTGTGTAAATACTTACGCTATTGTGTACTCCACACACATGGAGAGATGCCAAACTGCCTTTCACTGTTCTTGTAACAGTGACAATAAAAAAGCTATTCTATTCTATGTTGTAGCCTTTATAGGTATTCAACATTGGACCATAAACAAATCTTTTCCTTTACAGTTTGGATGGTACAAGTCAAACAAACAAATTAAAGTGAAACGCAGAGCTTTTACTGTTGGGGTGCCTGGGTCGTCGACCCAGAGTTTTCAGTTTTACATTATTATTGAACTTTGATATTATTTGTAATTTCTAGTCTTTTGGTTTCTTAGAGTTCTCTGTCCTATGGTTTATGTCTCTGTGTTCCATAATTGCTGTCTCCCCTGTCAGCTGTAGCCCCTTGTCAAGTCCACGTCTCTGTGTTATGTTTCCTGTTTTACTTTGAACGTCCGTGTCTCATGTTAATGTATCTGGTTTTACTTCCCTTGTCTCGTTAGCCCTGATTTCTCCCAGCTGTGTTACCCACCTGTCTCCCATTCCCTGATTGCTCCCTCTGTGTATTTAAGCCCTGTGTTTTCTTTGGTCTGTGTTGTGACCTCACTCATCCCACACTGTGTGGTCCATTTGCCAGCCTGCCTGTTTAGTTTATTGGTATTTTCAGATTAGTTATTTTATGTTCAGCAATAAAGCTGTTTTTGGAATACACTTTTTGCCTCCTGGAGTCCGCACATTGGGTCCTTCTCTCCTGCTGCACACATCACATGACAGAAGTACAGAACATGGACCTAGCAGACTCGGCTTGGTATCAGCAGTTTCCAGTTTGTGGAGAGAGTGCAGGACAGACAGACAGGTGACAGTCTCAGGTGTACACACTGCTACAAAACAGCACAAGAGAAGGAGGATTTAGTGTTTGTGTTATTACGAGTGCTAAACAAGAAGAGTTCCCAGATGGTCCAGTGGACACATGTGTGACTCCTGTGATTAAAGCATCTTTCTTTCAGCTTAACGAGTGAACCGTCAGCTCGTTCAAACACACGTTAAAGTCCGTTTGGCTCGACACCACCGAACAGAGGCAGCAATATAACATAGCTAACATTAACAGTGCAGTGAATCCTGCTTGTGCCGTCATATTCAGGACTGCAAACCGAGCAGCATCACTGACTTTCAGCTTGTTGTGTTTGTGGATATATGACTGACTTTAATTATCCATAAAATCATCACATTCTCTGTAAGATTAAAGTCAACTATTGAACGGCATATATTTTGAAGTAAAGGCTTTAAAACCAAGTTAGTACAAACATCACTAATGTCACTTAACTTTGCTGACATGTGGCCAACAGTAATGTTTTAATGTTCTTCATTATAAAACATTTAGCATAAATAAGTGACATAATATTCAGTACTTACTTCTGAAAGTTTACTCTTTGGCGGCTCCGCTTCGCCCGTTTTTTCGGCAAAATTATCCACACCACGGCGCTATGAAATCTGGGATATGTTGGGCCATGAAGGCTACACCGACCCATCCTTAAAATTCAGGGAAATTAAGGACGCATTTGAGGGCCGCATTTCGAGCAGCCTTTGAATTGGGACAGCCTTCGTCGTGTCGCTGTGACATAATCGTCCTTAAAATGTGGCCTTTAAGGCTGCAGACCCTGAATTGGGATAGAGCCCAAATCCGGTCATTGGTACTTCCTGGCTTGTGTAGTTACTAGGTAACGAAAGCTCAACACTGCCCCTAGCGTCCTGGAGCACTTCCGTTGTGTTTTGGAATTTGCAAGTGTTTTGGAGTTTGCATGTGTTTTGGAGTTTGCAAGTGTTTTGAATTTTGCAAGTGTTTTGGATTTTGCAAGTGTTTTGGGTTTGCATGTGTTTTGGATTTTGCAAGTGTTTTGGATTTTGCAAGTGTTTTGGAGTTTGCAAGTGTTTTGGATTTTGCAAGTGTTTTGGAGTTTGCAAGTGTTTTGGATTTTGCAAGTGTTTTGGATTTTGCAAGTGTTTTGGAGTTTGCAAGTGTTTTGGATTTTGCAAGTGTTTTGGAGTTTGCAAGTGTTTTGGATTTTGCAAGTGTTTTGGATTTTGCAAGTGTTTTGGAGTTTGCAAGTGTTTTGGATTTTGCAAGTGTTTTGGAGTTTGCAAGTGTTTTGGAGTTTGCAAGTGTTTTGGATTTTGCAAGTGTTTTGGATTTTGCAAGTGTTTTGGAGTTTGCATGTGTTTTGGAGTTTGCATGTGCTTTGGAGTTTGTACGTGCTTTGTCTCTAGGGGCCACCGTAATTATCTACATTCTTACTATGTTCAGAATTTTTGACATTCATATTATTAGTTGACAGAAGAACCGCATACCATACATACTGTATACTAGACAAGCAAACATGTACATTTGTGATTAATGTTACCACTGACAATTACTCTAGATCTGTAGATATGAAATATACTTTAAATATTTTTTAATCAAACAAATTTGATCGTGGTTATTTTAAAAGTTGTAATTTTGTAGTATTGAGATCGGTGAGTTAAGAAGCGCTGCATTTAAAAAAGTGAATGCATTGCCTGTTGCAGGCTATTTGGAATCAGCACACTTTACATTTCTACAGTTTCACCTGAAATCTTTCACAAACCCGGTTATTATATTATGACAGAACACACAATGCATAGACAAGGAAGTTTTATTTCAGGTTCAGCAATCATATCTCTGTGGGTACAAATCTTATTTTCTTACATCTTGTTCAATAACCCATGATGCATTGCATCCATACATTTGTAGCTCAAAACAGCTTTTACAAAAAAGGATATACAATATATACTTATATTTATATTTATATATATAATATACATGTGTTTCTTTATGAATTTAGATGTGTTTGTAATGGGTAATATAAGCTTTAAAAAAAAACACAGCCAAGTGGAAACAAATCCCAGGAAAGGTTGAACAGAAGGTCATTACCAAACATATAATAGCCAGTTTCTCAAAGTCATCAACACTGGCTATCTTACAGTTAACATTAAGCCCTTCAAACACAGTTTGCATATTTTCCACAATTACAGTCATGTAAATCCAGAGTGATAGCCTTCTTTTACTGTACTATATGTATCAATAACAAAATGAGGGAAAATGATAATATGAGTGGGGGAAATAAACAGGTTTAAATTCAACTAAAGTGGACTGTTTGCGTACTAATGTAACACAACATATCAAGACATTTTATAATGGCAAGTGTCAGGATTTAAGTAATTCTAGCAAGCTGTTGGAGGGAAAATGCTTCGTCACACTCCTTTTCTGTTTTAAATCTCTCGAAGGCCGTCCTTCACCTGAGTCATACATTAAAAAATGATGACATGCTTGATCTGTATCTTTAGTAAAGCATTCCAGTTTCCCCGTATGGCTTTAGTACTTTTGGCCTTTTGCTCTGGAGGAACAAAGCTTGTACACTGGCTGACAGATGATGCACACAATGGCACTGATGTGTTTTTGTTTATTTTTCCACCAATGTCTAGATATCAGCTAGTAATGATTTGTTGGAGAGATTCAACATAAGTAATAAAAGCAAGAAAACAGAACGATTAAAAGAGATTCCAGGTGGAAATAAACATAGTACAGGAGAATTGTCACTCAGGTAGAGACTTGACCATCACAGTCAATGCAAATGATAAGTCCACTGTGCTGTGTTGTATTCTGTTAACAACATTACTTCTGGTGTTACTCACTTCACATTATATATCTCAAAATTACAGTATTACATCTTTTTTTTTTCAGTACAACAGAGTAATAATAATCATGTGTGTTTATACTAATTGATCATCATTCATGTAAACATATTTAACCAGGTCATGCAAACAGTAGACCAAAACTTCTTCCACTAGAGGTGCACAGCACAAAGCAGGCGGAGCGCGCAGACTGAGATCCCTCTGACTCAGCAGGAGCCAGACCTCGAGACTGACAGCCGGCGGACATTTAGACACTTTGTCAGAAACAGAACAGGGAGGATGAACATGATATGGTTATGTTTGTTTTCTTCCCACTTGTTGTGGATTCTCTGTATGCTTTTTCTAACATGAAGAGCGCCAATGGAGGAAGGTGAGATTACTGTGATTTCCAGACTTTTGGGGATCTCAGTTTGAGCCTCAGATAACAGAACAGCCATAAAACAAACAAACAAACAAAGAAAAAAAAACAAAGAAGTCTCCTTTTGATATTCGTACATTTCAGTGTTTTCCCTAACAAAAAGCATGCAGACACTTCAGGTCAGAATGACCCTTCACAAACCCAGTCTGAGCCAGAATATAGAGTCCATAACCCCAGAATCACCCTTCACTTTCAATTATCTCCTTTGCAAATAGGGTTTAAACAAAAGAAGTGAATACTTATTTTTTTTAAAAGACAGAAACACTAAATAATGACAATATGAGGGGAAAAAAGGGTTAACCAAACAGAAATAGATAGGCAGGTGAAATCAGCAGTGAAGACACAGCTTGAGATTTAACTAAACAGCTACTTGGTCGATGACTAGACTGAGTCATATTGATGGGTGAAGAGTATAAAGACATGCAGAAGGAGCTTTCAGTACTGTTTTCATTAGCTTTTTTTCCCCCCTGTCTGGCCAGATTTTTGGAGAAGGCTGCGAGAAATGTCTAGCATGTGGTCCAGATGGACGCCCATTGTAACTGCGATTAGAGGTACTGCAGATGACAGATAATATAAGAGATAAGTAATCGAAGAGAATACCTTTATCTCATCACAGATTA
Source organism: Oreochromis aureus (assembly GCF_013358895.1). Lineage (NCBI taxonomy): Eukaryota > Metazoa > Chordata > Actinopteri > Cichliformes > Cichlidae > Oreochromis > Oreochromis aureus. Next base: position 25,403,431 of record NC_052946.1, on the reverse strand, counting down.
AAACTCTAGGCCCTTCCTGAAGCCAACCACTTATAGTACTAGCAAAATGTCAATGGCCACATTCACCTAGATTTATTCAACAGCGTGCTTCAATGGTGGTGGTGGTGGAGGAGTATTGGTGGAGGGTTTCTGGATCACCATATTGCAAGATCCTTTAAAAGAGCCATGCCTACTTGAAGCAGCTTTGTTTACCATTAATGCAATGCAGTTAAAACTTGTAAATCTTCACTCATGAAGTTTTTTCTTTTTTTAAAATTATTATTTATCTTTTCTTTTTCTTTTTTTTCCCCGGGCAAAGGAAATGTATGTTTTGTCTGCACTGTAACAGTGATCTGCTGGCTGTGGATGTACTCTGGTGGACCGTGCCTGATAGCTGCTCTGCATTCCTGGCCAGACTGGGCGGGTCGGCGGGTCGGTGGGTCGGCGGGCTCTGGGCGCTCCAGGGATTCGATGTGACATGACAACACTATTAGGTTGTGCTCAGATCCGACTAGTTGGCCTGCAGCAGTAGGTGCAGCTTCTCAGGCTGTCCCGATCCGTGCTGCCCTCATTGCTTCCACGACGGCCATCCTTGTAGTTAGACACTGGATGTTAGAGCAGAGCACGGATTATTCTGGGGTCTGAGAGCTTGAGTCTGTTCAAAGTTGTAAATTGGCCTAATCCAGCTAGCTCTTCCTCCTAATTCAACACTCACATCATATAGGGCTGATGATAGAAATGGGCAAGATTTCCAATTGTACCAGATTCACATCTCTTGATAAATCATTGTGGTTGTATGACTGAAAAACTTACCGCAGACATCATAAATTATTGTGAACTTACATTTTAGGGCTATCCTAAATAAGAAAGAAATATTAAACTCATCTCTTTTGACATGAAAATTCACACAATTTCTAAAAACGTACACCTTGAATCACCTAAATTTTCCTGGGAAAAAATTGAATTTGCATATGTTCATTCACTGTGAACTGCTAACTTACAGCTCTCCTCCTCGCCATTCCCCAAATCGTCATCCTCCTCCTCCTCCTCCTCTGGGAGCAGATGTCCATGGCAGGGGCTGGTGGGAGTAATCTGACTGGGTCCCTCGAGACTAGTGCCCAGCTGCAACTTCCGCATGTGGCGCACCACCGCTGTGGCATTAAATGCTTGCTACATGGAGAGAGGAAAGAGTGGAAGGGGAAAAAAATAGTAAGAACCTTCTGTGTCTGACAGCTACTGAGGGAGGAAAACAGTTAAGCCATACAAAATGAAACTGCTGGCAATCTTAATACAGCTCTTCCCACAGGGTGCTGCGTGATTCGGCCGAGGAACTGACCTTCCATTTACTTTTGGCAAAGTTCTTCTTGATTTGTGCGCTGACAGATTCGTGGATATTCTTATCCAGAGCTGTGTCACCACATATCCTGAAAGTCACCAAGAATTGGAGAAATTACAGGAATTTTAGGCACATGACTGAGACTTCATATTTAAAATGATTAGCATCATTCATGGCTAAGCATTACTTCATTGAAGCATAAGCCAATCTGTAGAACATTGATCTGCTGATCTGCAATGTAGAAATGTTTCTTTGGGCTTTTCCCAAACATCTGACAATGCACAATCAAAGAGATGAGTCAGCTAAAGCAATCAGTTATATGCACACTGACAGTAAGAAAAAACAATAAACAATATTGCAGTCAATAACTGATTGATTGTTGCATCTTGCGATATTAAAGAAGCCTAAATGTCACACCTGAGAAACCAGAAAAATTTTTAAAAATCAAATATAACAAATGAATAAATAAAAACTTGAAAACATTTTCACACTGCTCTTTATGCCATTATAGCAGCTACATATAGATCCAGTATTTTAGCTTTCCTACCATGGATGCTGGAGCGCCTGCTCACATGTGTATCTTTTCAAAGGGTCTTTTTCCATCAGGTGACAGATGAAGTCTTTGGCTGCCAACAAAATTTAAGTTCATGTAAAAATAATAATCTCATTTGTTGTTATTTATGTATTTTTTTAAAATCTGTACTTGTAGTAGACATTTCATGGTTACCTGAATCTGAGATGTCATCCCAGTATGGAGAGTCAAATTCATATTCTGCTTTCAGAATCTGCTCAAACAACTTGGCGTCATTCTCATCGTAAAACGGAGGATAGCCACATAATCTGTAGACACCACATTGGATTTTATTTAATGCAAGAAAACCCCCCAAAACGCTCTTTATACTTCTCAGGGATAAATAGGCTGCGACTTACAGAATATAAGAAATTACTCCTATGGACCAGCAATCCACTGCTTTACTGTATGGCTTCTGAGCGAGCACCTCAGGAGCTGAAGCGCACGCAGTCCACATTCACAGAGTGAGAAAATATATGAGACAGAGCAGCAGTGAGGATGAATTCAAGTAATCTTGACCTTTCAGTAATACTATGTGATCTGCCAGGTCATGTTAAACAGGTAGAGAGCACTTCTGAAACATTTGCAGTTGACTCAATAGTGGATGAAAGAGCCTCTCACAATGCAGAGTATAAAGAGGGGATATCAGCTGAAACAGCTAGTGCTAAGCTCACATGAAAGAGACGGGGGGACGTGAGAAGACCAGAGAATTGAATGCCTCACCCACATATCCAGGAGTACCACAGGCTGTGGACATGACGCTGCCCGCCCCCTCAATTTTTGACAGCCCAAAGTCACTGATCATAATCTTCGAGTCCTCATCCATACTGTAATACAGCAAATTCTCCGGCTGCAGAGACAAGAAGAAAGATCAAAGAGGAAGGTTAGGAAAAAAAAGAGAAAAGAAAGAAAAACAAGCCAACTGCAAGACAGGTTGAGCTTTTATATCTCTGTCTTTTGCTGAATTAAGATACCTTCAAGTCTCTGTGGACTATCCCCATATCATGGAGGTATTTGACTGCATCCAAGATTTGATGGATGAGCTGGCTGGCATCTCTCTCCGTGTAGAAACCTTTCTCCACAATTCTGTCAAAAAGCTCACCTCCAGACACCCTGTCAGTAAAACAAAAGCAGGGAAAAGAGCTACATATTCTGTCGTCTCTACAGTACTGCAAGTATTAGAAGTGATTTTCTCTTCAACATGAGCTTAAATTTGTTTAAATAAAAAAATCTATTATCTTATTCTTTTATGATTGTTAATGTCGTTTCCAACGGTTTACTGAATTTTAGCAAATTGTCCGAATTACGTAAGACTGCTTCATCCTGCTAGTGATTTCATGAGTTGAACATTTGAAATGATATATATTAATACAAATATGATACACTGTCAAATTTGCGGTGTTACATAATGTCATATGTAACGGATTTTTTTAAAAAGAAGCTTTTTCCAGATGTATTTTCTCTAAATTAACAGAACAAAATCAAATGTTTCCAGGCTATTTTAAAGAAAATATGAGAGGCATGTGTATCTTGTGTTGTGCAGTTGGCAGTTGTGTGGAAGCAATGAGGAAGGAGAACTCACAGCTGCATGACAAGATAAAGGTGGGATGTACTTTCAAAGATGTCCTCCAGCGAAACAATATTGGGGTGCTTGATTCTGAAAATTCACAAACAGAAATCATCAGAAATCTGTTTCTTTTTTAATTAATTCATATTTTTTTTTAAACAAGTCACATTTCACCAAACACCAAACGTTTATATTTAATTGGTCACCAGATGGCATTCTTGCTGCATAATTCCCATTTTAGTGAACGCTGCTCTCTCTTTTCCGTGATGTGTACAATAATGAACTCAGGTTAAAACAAGGTATTTACACTGCTCCCTAAAAATAGAAAATGTGACAGCCTCCCAGAGAAATCACAGCTAAGTTTTAGATAGATTACCTCTTGACTCTTTTCTGTACCTACAGAAATGAAAAAAAAAAAACACTTATAGGGCCTAACAGCACGGCTATAACAAATGTTAGTCTCTAAAAACATTGATTTGGATTGCTTATTGTTATGAACCAGCCAACAGAAGGTTGAGCATCTCTCTTGGCTGCTGAGTCAAGTTGAGAGCATATGAGGCATCACTAACACAACAGCAGCTGAGAAGGGCTAATGTGACTTTTCGTAGGGTGAGAGAATCCCTCTGTCTTTTCTCAGATCATTTTTTTCAAACTTCCCTCATCTCCCTCACTCTCATGTCTCTTTTATTTATTTCATTCTGACTTAAATATTCAGTCCACTCCTCCCATTCTTTCATATCATTCTCCCTCTATAATACTGCCCCCCCCCCACCCTCTCCACTTCTCCTCCCTCTATGTCTCTTTCTCTTTCTTCAGTACACTGCTGCGGGGAACTCCACACCATCTCCGCCTCTGTGTGCTGTTGCCCTGGCAACAGGGACACTAAAAATAGGTCTATCTTCTTTACTCCTGACATTTCCGGTGCACAATCCTACTGTTTCAACTGACACCATGCATTTAGTCACCCATTCAATTGACCCCTTGCATATATTTTGGAGTGATGTATATGCATTGTAGTACCAGGTTGCACTGATTGATCCTTCCAGCTGGACACAAAGCAGCAGCCGATGCATCGCGAGCAACTCCAGCGGCCTCACCTGTGTAGTACTGCGATCTCATTTTCGATATTGTTCTCTTTGCCTTCCAACGCTTTCTTGGGAATGCACTTAATGGCCACGAGCCTCTGAGTCCTCTTTTCCTCTGCTAGAACCACCTCGGAGAAAGCGCCCCTAAAACACACACAAGAGTACATGCACCAATCAGACAGTAATTGAGAAACATGTGAGGAGTGTGGACTGAAACAGACAAAATCAGAAAGCTTTGTGCCACGATGCCTAGAGAGTGTGACACGAAAGAATAACACACGAAGAGTTGTTTTCTGTTTTGTTTTTTAACAAAACATTCAAGCTAATAAGCTTTAATAAATAAAAAATAATTATATATGTTTAAATATACAGGTTTTTGGCGCAATCTTCTTATTTCTTCTTATATGTTCTGCTAACTTGAAGGTTTGTGGTTTGAACCCCAGCTCCTCTGGTGTGCATGTTGTACCGTCCTTGTGCAAAATAATGAAAATGAATTTCCCTCTCTGAGAGTGTGATTGATAAAGGGCTGCACGCACTGAATAAGGCACTGTATTTGTGCATTAATGCATGAGCGGTCAATAGGCCTGGAAAAGTGCTATGAAAACACCAATGTTTAATTTACCACTTAACCACACCAGACCTCCTCATACGCTGCATTCAAACCATCGGGGTTTGTGTTTGTGTTGCAAAGGTGTGTGCGTGAGAGAGCGATGTTTAGATGAATAATTCACAACGGTGGCATTACCAAGAGGATTTTGGAGGGCCGAGAAAAGGCTTGGGAGGTGATGCAACAGTCACATACAAAGATGGGAAGAGAAGTTGCTTTAAAAAAGGAAACGATGTTCAATAATAGATAGAGTAAATGTAGTGTAGCTGTATCTGAGGGAGACTAGACTGCATTATAGATTACGGTCTGGTGATGATGAGAGGCAGAATAGTTTGTATTTACACAGTCTCCCCACAGGAGCGTGGGAGGGAGCTCAGGAGGAGACCTGAATGCACCAACATTGTTAGCAACCACAGGGATCCTTTCCATGTGTGCGAAGCAACACTGTCACTCAAAACACAAAAGCATGTTCGATGTTCAAGTTTTAGAAAACGTCATCTTTTGAGCCATAACTCAAAATGTTTGCATTTTAATAAAAATCTTAAATAATAATCTCTCGTTTTATATCCTTTCTGCTTTTAAAGTTAATTAATATGTAATTACAAAGCTGATGTAAGGTTCTTCTTTTTTTTCTGTCATCTCTCCATAATAAATGCTCTCCCTGAATCCGTGGTAATCCTTGAGATGGCTTTGTACCGTGGCCATCTTGTGCTCAACGAACCAAAGCAGTAGAAACATTTGCATAGTGAAGCTGATGCACAAGAAAGCAACCAATTCTCACACACATCTCCAGTTTCATTTTTAAAACATCCCTAAAATAGTCTCAGAGCAAAATTACATAAACCTCCATTTCTCATCGACCCTTGAAAGCATTTTAATATGTTTAAGCCTGCAGCATTTGTAGCTACATAGGCTTTCATCAGAGGGTCAAGAGTGCTAAACTTACATTATCGGTCAGTAAAACTCTGTCTGACTTTATGGGGGTGATTGAAAGTAAGGCAATCAACACCTGAGGGGGGAGAGAGACCAATGGAAGTGCTAATGTGATCACGTGACTTTCTCATGGAAATGTGGGCAGTATTATCTCATTTTAATATGTGTTTGAAATGTACTGTTACATTGTAAAAAGAACTACCTCACTAACTTTACAAATGGCATTTACACACTTCCTTGCTTTGATACATTTCTCTGAAATTCTTAGAACTACCTGTTCAACTTCCACATTACCGCACACATCATCGAGCTGATTCCTTTTAATGCTTTGGCACATTGTTGGACATTACTACTAACTGCCCACATTATTAAATGCTTGTGTCATGCAGCTCAAATTGTATACAACAGCTCCTTCTATACTAGCTCTAAAGCACCTAGGTGTCAGTCCTTTTGAACAAGTTATAACATGACGAAATAACAGAATTTCCTTGTGACTGATTCTGATAAAGGGCTGTGAAAGAGTCTTATCTTTTTATTTTCCATATCAAAATAATAGGGTCTGTTAGCAAATTGCAGTACAAATTACACAGGTATAAATGTGAATCCTGTCCAATCACCCATATGCCGTAATGTGTACTGTTGTACTGGAAAAGTGTGACCTTGTGGATTTTCAATCATTGCCTTTAAACCCACAGTGCAGTTTACATCACGAAACACAGAATTCACTGTTACACTGACAGCTAAAGTCTGTTTACTTTGTACTGATAAAGATTTTGAGCGTGTAGACTACTGTGTGTTTTTGATAAGAAATACCACCAGGAATTGTTCTGCAGTGATTTGAGATATGTACCAAAGTGACTGACAAAACAGTCACTTTGGTACACAAAAAGTTTGAAGTTTTACTTTCCTGAACAGAAAAGTGTGCCAACTCAGGTTTGGGTTTAAAATGTTATCAGTTTTTTAGCAATAATAGCTGCCATCTGGAAATATGACATTAGTTACCATTAGGGCTGTGCCACATCATACAATAATACTGGAATACATTTAAAAGCACAGGCATGTCTGAGAGTGAGAGTATGGAGTCAGTCCCCAATGAAGACTAAGTAGATAAAATGTAATGCTTTGCAAAATATGCAAACAAACAAAACAAAAACAACTGTTCCCGCTAAAAGTGGAAAAAATTTGTTCCACCATTTGAGGCAAAAACACAAGCTTTGAAGATGCATGAGGAGGAGATTCTAGCAGATTGTGATGTGGGAGCCAGGAGTAAACAGATAGTTCAACAAGTGCTGCTGGAGCGCTAACCAGTTGCAGTCGCTAGTTAAACTTCATATAACAGGAAGCACAAACGATAGATGGAAATTACCCTGTGGTTACATGATTGTAAAGCATGGCTTTAGCCAGCTGGTTAACAATGTCAACTTAAGTATCATCTCAAGTAGAAAATATTTTTCAATTTCAGCTTTATTATGTAACAATATTTTACTGACTACTAAACAGTTACAATGCTAGGTTGCCAGGTATTCTGTCAAGCAGTTTTTTAGTACTTTTACTTTAAATTTTCAGTGAAAAACATGACCTAGGCTACTTTTTGTGCTTACGTGTGATTTATGCTGTGTCACTGGAAATAATGCTGTGTCACTACTATTGCACTATAATGGTACATCTACTGCATGCACCTTGTGGAAATAGATTCACATTTTGAATTAGGTAGTCTGTCATCAGTGACAGTAGCTCATTGGAAAAGAAGGATGGGAAGTGCTCTTCATTGTGTTTGCACTGATAAATACTGCTGCCTGCAAGCTGCAATTACTGATGAAACATTGTTGAGTTTTTTTTCTATAGTATCATAGATTTCATAGTCACAGATTTCCTTGATATATAATGATATAATTTTCCGGCTGTATCACCCACCTCTCATCACGATTGCCTAATTGAGAGTTCAATCCCACAGTTTATTCACTTTGCTCTAAACAGTGTCATGTGACTAAAAAAAGTCAATCTCTTAGTACTACGATAAAGGCTGTGACAAGAATGTATAGACATAAAAGAATATAAAAATATATGATCCAAAATGTAATTTAACATGCATAAACATAAAATATCATTAACTGTAATAGAACTATGTAGCTGTATAATGGTCGAAAGTGTCTTAAAACAATATGACTGCGTGATTTCAGCACATATCTGTGAGTGACAGAATGACAGAGCAAACGACAGAGCCAGAAAAGGATCATCATAGATGTACATATAAACACACACATACACACACATGTACACACTTTCCCACTGTTGCCATGAGACACACTGTAATTAACCATCCAGTTGCTCATTTCTCCTTGGAGACATAGTAGGGGTGGACTCTCAACGGGTTTTGGAGAGGAACACAGAGGAAGCTACTGTAGCTGTTGCTCTAAACTAATGAGAATATGTGAAGTGCTGTGTACTTTAACCCTGGACAGGAGCAAACCCAGTTAAAATGGGGCTGTATGTTCTCATCCAGCTGTAAGGTTTTCTTTTTTTTCAGTCTCTGATTAAAACGCCGTTTCTGTATCTAACCAGCAATTGGTAACATACAATGGAAATGTATTTATTGCCAGTAAATAATCCGGGCATGCGCATCAACTCGCTGTTAAGAAACTAAAATAAATACATTTCACATGAGTCACTGGACTCAAGACTCATAACTGATGCATCTGTCATCTTGGCAGTTTGAATAAGACACCTTGTAAAAGAAAGAAAAAAGAAAAACAGATAGATAGATAGATAGATAGATAGATAGATAGATAGATAGATAGATAGATAGATAGATAGATAGATAGATAGATAGATAGATAGATAGATAGATAGATAGATAGATAGATAGATAGATCATCTTTATGGGTCTGTCTGTCTCTCTCACACACACACACACACACACACACACACACACACACACACACACACACACACACACACACACACACACACACACACACACACACACACAAAACACAAGTTGGTGATGACACTATCAGCCCAGCTGTCTAAATGGACAAATATTGATTCACACGTTCTCAAATCAATGTCTCGCATTGCTTTTACTCTAATTAGTGGTATCACTGTACAACACACACACACACACACACATTTTTGTACATAATATACTGTGCAAAAGTCTTGAGTCACCCTTCATTTTTTTGTTAATTTTGTAAAGTGGTCGTTAGCATCAGTGTTCTCCAGGCCTTCAAAGGTATTTCAAGGTATTTCAAAGTTTTTCGTTGGTATTGGTTGCAGATAATAAGAGAGGAAGCACAGTGAATGTCTGTAGCCATCTGTAGAGGCATTGACATGGTACAACTCTGTCATTGCCTTACATGCTATTTCTATGTATTTTTACACAGGTTTCAAGAGAAGAAATAGGTGTTGCTCAAGACTTTTGTACATATATACACCCATTGGCCACTTCATTAGGTACACCTTTTCAATACTTTGTTAACACAAATATCATAGGCAGCATATAGACTTGCAGGAATTCAAATCAAGAATCAGAAAGGAGGAGAAAGGTGTCTTTGAACATGGTCTGATTGATGGTGACTGATTGATCTGAATATTTCAAAAACTGCTGATCTACTTGGATTTTCTCACACAACAATCTGAAAACAGAGTTTCCAGAGAATGGTCAGGAAAAATAAAATATCCAGTTACCCTCAGTTTTCTGTGTGAAAATGCCTTGTTATTTTCAGAGGTCAGAGGACAATGGGCAGAACTGATATGCAGGTAACTATAACTCAAATAATCCCTTGTTAAATCCAAGGCTTCTAACAAGCTGTATCTAATGAAGTGGCCAGTGAGTGTATTTGCACCGTTTTAGTCTTAAGCCACTGACTTCATTTACTAAGTTGCAGCCTTAACGCTCTGAGTTCTAAGTTATCATAGATGGTAACCTTAACTCTACACTAACACTATATATTCACTGAACACAGGTTGTCACATACGGGTCTAAGTCTTTGCTACTCAGGACTGTAACAAGAATGAATACTTTTTTCTAAGCTCTGAGAGTTCCTTAGTTCAAAAATATAAATTTTTGTGGCAATTACTTTTATTGGGTTCTTTTTTTGAATTTTAGGTGATTCACAATCAGCTTCACAATCAGGAAAAACTGTTGCCCTTTTTGAAAACATCTACAAGGACCTGTAAGTCTATCGATCTCACCTGATACAAAATACTCACTTCAAACCCAACACGCCTCCAAGTCCCAAAAAAACCATTCCCATTTTAGTCCAATCCATAATGTGTGTGTGTGTGTGTGGGCTTGAGAGAGTGTAAAAGAAGACTGCATCTCTGTGGATATACAGTACAATCCAATTCAAAATTATCTCTAGATCAGTTTTTTGCATTGCAAAAATATCTTTATACATTCACACCAGCAAAGCTTACACATAACTCTGTTAGAGTTATGTGTAAGTCAAACCTCTTCACTCCTCTCCTATTCTCTTCAAACAAACTAACCAGCACAAGTGCTTTCCAGTGATTCTGAGTACTGCACAGTCACAATATTTATACTCATCATCCACCTTTACAGCACAAGTAGTTCTTAAAGCTGACCTGCCTCATCTCTTTGTTTTATTTGAAATTAAGGCTCATTTTATTGTTATCCTGTCTTTCTGAGTCATACTTTATGCCAAATAGCTTCCCTTTTAAAATGTCAGTTAGGTCTTGATGTTAAAACTAATTGAAACAAAGGGTATTCCAAAACTGAGTCAGATACCATCGCTTAGGTGTAAACTATGATTGTGAACTTATTGCATTATTCCTCTAAAACCTGTTTGGTATCATGTAATTACCTTGTTCCTTAACAGGGAGCTCTAAAAGAAGAATCAGGCATCAGCAGTAAACTTCAGAATCACTCTGCTGTGGAAGCTTAAGACTGATTTTACTACTGTTTGGTGGTTTAAATGATTTGTTAAGTAGCCTCTGTGTAGCTCATTTCTGTTAGACAAGCTACCAGCTCATGGGTATAATCCCTGTCCACAGCACTCATAAACTGAACTTATGTTCCTGCACACTATCACTATTCATGATTAAAGTCAAGCTGCAGCATTCTGTTTTGTAAATAAACACATTAAATTAAGTGATTTCAGAGGACATTTATCCACACTGTAAAACAAAAAGACATCTATTTGGACAACTGAGATACAGAAAAGCTAAGGCTTTCAGTAATTAATGGCAGTAATAAACCACAGCAACTACAGCAATGCCTTGGCCCCTGGACTCTCCTTCCATCTTAAAGTCTTAAACAAACACTCTGGGTAAAGAGGGCCAAAACAGAAGAAACTTGAGTCAGCTAGACTCTCATCACATGTTACACCTCCATAACAAGTATCAAAATATAATCTGAACTTTTGTCTACTAACCTCATGACTATTAATTCCAGAAACAAACAAACAAACAAACAAAAAAGATTCTATCTGTATTTGTTTACTGCATTTTTCATGATGAAAGATAACAGAAAACTCACATCTCTGCACAATAAGCTACATCTAGGTTGTGCAGGTGACCAAAGATAACAAAATCTGCTCCCCTTGACCCTTTGGTAACACGTTCTGCATTCATATAATACCTTTTAACATTAGTAGTTCCACAAAGTAAAGGTTGACTGATATAAGCTCCTTAAGACAGATATCGATACTTCATGACACTTTATGATTTATAAATGTGATACTCTGATATATCTAGAGATGGGAATCAAGAACCGGTTTGAGTAGTTCGATTCCTCAGAATGTGTTGTCGGCTTTTCTATCCATCCTACTTGCAAATACGCTACAATCAGTTGATTTCAGTTTGTGTGCTGGAGGAGGAAAGTTGTCGTGCAGTCTAAAGTGGGGCTATGGACATTTTATTTTGACTGCACAAAAGGAGAAGAGTGCAATGGTAAAGTATAAATTGCAAACAACCACATTATGCTGCTAACGCACCTTTTGCTCTTAGAAATCATCTGCACAGACAGCATGCTAACGGTAAGCTAGCGAAGACCCCAGAGTGATGTTAAAGCTGAGTGAATGCTGATCCCATCCCAGCAGCCAGACCCTGAACTTCAACAGGAAACAAACTGCTGAGCAGTCAGGCTGCAGGCTTCGTTTTTACCTGTTCATGTTGGAGTAATTAAGTAACATACTGCTTTATTTAAAAGTGTTCTGTGTAATATGTGTAATACATTACTTTTTTGAGTAATGACCCCAACACTGATCTCAACAAACAGGGGAAAAACCTCCAACATGCACAAACATTTGAACACACAGCATGCAATTAATTTGCACAAATGTAGTGTCTTTGTATGTGCTGCTTAATCATGGTGGTGACTAAAAATGGAGCCAATGAGAACACAACGTCAGCATTCATCACAGGTTTGAAGGTTGTTTCTCGTGTCTCTTCTCACTTTTTACATTTTAATGTATCAACTGTTATAAATACACATTCAAATAGATCGTCAAATATCTAATAATAGCTGATAATATTGATCCATAAATAAATTAGGCTCTGTTACAAAGTGTTACAATTTGCAATTTTTCAGTCATACATTAGGAACAGGGAGAGGGATAGAGCGTTCCACCACATGAGCCCCAACCAGCCCCAATTAGGTAGGTGTTAAAAACTGTATCTTGATGGAGTCTCACCCGGTTGCCTGGCACAATTTATCTAATCATCCGATGACACTTGGGTTTTGTCAATAAATGAAAAAAAAGTGTGTTGAGGATTAGAGTGAATGTGCTCTGGAGAAACTGGTAGATTGATTGCATTACCTCTGGACAGAAACAAGTTGTCTGTTTTTAGGAGCTGTCCTAAATAAACTGATGAATAGTTTAACACAGCAAGAGTCTAAAACTGGGCAAATTCTTAAGAGCATGTCACCCAAATATTGTGTTTTGGGAAAAGTACAATTTTGTGCATTTCATTACACTAACAGAATCACAAGCCTCTATAGTGCCCTACAATTCTGTCTCATTCATTTCATTCTTGGTAATTCACAGTGTTGAAGGAGAAAAGCATGAGAATAACAAAAGTGAAAAACAGTCTCCAAAGCAAGACAGGTATATTAATTGTAGTGGGGGGATTTCTTTTCCCCCATCTGCTAACACTACCATGAGGACAATTTGTTCTCCAGTGGACTTCAAACAGAGGTAGAACTGCGAGGATTATTCGGATCTGAATATAATATTTCAACATAAATCAATTAACTTCACACACTGAATTCCTGGATAAAGCTCCCCAGTAATCTTTTCTCTGAGCATAAGGAGCTTTCCGTCAACACATTAATTCTACCCTCTGCTAGGTCCAGCTATAGTGACAGGAGGGAAAGAATATTACTACAGCATTTTCTTTTTCTCTTTTTTTCTGGAATAAGAGAGCATGGCATCCTGGCATTTTACTCACTTCAATCCAAGTTATATAACCTTTAATATCACACTTTAACAGTCACTGTTTTAAGTTGCTGTGAAGTCCTGGTAGAATCATTTCAGGAGTTCTGAGCATTAAGCAGCAAACATGAAATCTGAAACATACAGTCAAAGTGCATTACAGACAGCATGCACAGCTCTGAGCGACAGATTTTCTGTCTCTTACAGTGTTTTAGATAACGAGACAGTCTCATCTACCCACTGCTATCTCACAGTTTTGGATGGGGACCAGAGTTGTGCAGTCATTAATATCTGATTCTGTGTTGCCTCTCTGGGGAAGCAGGTGTGATTCCAAGAGGAAAGAAAACAGCCACACTACATATGGCGCACCCGTGTCATCACAGGTGGATGTGTGCTAGGTCACTTGTACTCAGTTTAGGGGTGGAGAGGTGCCCACCTGACCATCTGGGCTCAGTCCTGTCCCCCTGGAGGGTGCAGTTGCAGGTCTGCATGAACCCATGCTTCACCATCACAGACTGCAAGGCAACCTGAACCCAGCTGGTTGAAGATTAATTTGGTAGACTTATTAAATCAAGATTTAAAATGTATTTCAAATTCCAGACTATGAGGCAATAACAAAATGTAATCAGGGTCAATATGAGGGCAGCGGGAAATATGATTCACCGCCAGATTTTACATGACTGGTTGGACTCAAGCTTCAACAGATTTCCTGGCAAACTGCAGTCAGCAGTTACAGCCAACTTCTCCTGATTACCCAAGTTTGGAGTTCATACAACAGTCTTATATCCTCCTGTCAGCCATGATGGAGTAGCTCCCACAGACGCATATGAAAAGGATAAAGAGTAACAAGTCGTACTGAAAATTGCAATTTTATAACTGGTATAAATAAAAGGGATCTATCCAGTTACATTGTTTTTATGTTAGTATGAAATGTGTTCTTATTCTTTCTTTTTTACTTTAGAGTTTTCATAAAAGGAGAAAATGTATTATGTATACTGTAGGAAAGAGGAAACCCAGAACAAACAGCCTACAAGTATTTCACATCCTCCTCAAGCGCTAACCTCTGGAGCAAAAAAAAAACAAAAAAACAAAAAAACCCAAAACAAAAAAAAACGCTTGTGCTGAAAACTGCAGTTCCTTTGCTGACCACTGGAGGCTAGTTCCAAAAACAAGTCAGTCCCATTAGACTCCGTGTTAAAATGACAAAACTTAAAGCACTAAACAGTCTGTTTTACAGTCTGGTACGAAATTCATAAAAACTCTAGAGAGTACTCTTTTTTATTTTATTTATTTAATTGCATTTAATTGTAGTTTTTACACATATGGTCACTGCTACCTAAACAAAACAAAACAAAAAAGAAAAAACAACAACAACAGCAAAAAAAACACTGAAGCTTGGAGTTGCAAATCAGTTGGTGATGCCATGGTAGCTGCATTCCTGAGAGTATGGTTTAGATCAGTGATAGGTGCTACACAGTAGTTAAATGATGTGGAAATATATGGTAGAATGGCTATGTCAGGCTGTGTTAATCCTCATTATTTTGCTTTCACCACAATAAATCATGCAACGTGCGTATGCACTCTGTCACCTGCAAGTACTCATAAGTTACAATGCGCATGGACAACAGATGCCAGCTTCACAATATGTCTCAGACTCTAGAAACCTACCAGTACTTCTATGGGTTTTATCTTTGTAATGATAGAACCTCCAATAATGAAGGGAAATTTAATTCAAATTCTAAACATACATGGCTGTTTTTGTATCTAGTTATCCATAGTGTTTTAGAGGCATTCCCATTGCTGAGATTTGAGCAGTATTGGTGTAATGCAGACACAGCAAAAAGGAGTGTGACATTCAAATATTCCCAAAAGGTGTGGGAGTGCCTTTGCAAGTTTCGGCCAGTCAGCCATCGAGCCGAAATCTGACAACTAAACTGTAAGTACTACTTACGTTCCCAGCACTTCTTTGAAGTCGTAATGTTCTTTGATGTCTGATGTCTTCTTTTTCCATCCATTTCCATCCTCTCCAAGAGGCATCCTACAATGCTGATGGGAAACGCCACACTACAGCTGTGGAAAAAAAATAAAGGAAAAGACTCAGAGTATGCACAATTAAGTTCAGATCAACTGCATTGATTTTCAATAGAGAAACAAATTAAATTATGAATTCCGGGAATTAGTGACTTGGTTACTTTCTAAGACTTTTCTTTTTAATTCTTAAGGAAAAAACATCCACTTTTTCTCTTCCACTTTTATGTGTTGCCTGTTTTGCAAAGCTTTCAATGCAAAGTGGAGATATACATTTTTAGGAATTTGTATACAATCTGTGCATTCCTACAGTGTTTAATATTCAAAATTAAACAAAATATTCAGTGTGTTTTTTTTTATTATTTTAGATTACACTCGGTTATCTGGTGTGCTGCACTGAATGACAAGAAAAAAAGCTGGAAGTAAGCGCATGATAATAAAATACAAAATTACAACAGCTCTTGTGTTTGAATTTATTAAACAGGACAAATTAGATAAGCAAGATATGTCTTATTAAGATGTAGACATTAATGAGATAAGAAGTAGAAATAGATCACAAACCTGCACGCAACAAACCTAGGGCAAGTTTACAAACAGAAACCACCAACCACAAAAAATGACGGTTCACCAGTTCTAAAAATCACAAATACAGTAGGGCAAACAGTGCAGCAGAGGCTGTCACAAGAAAGCGACCATATACCGTGGCAAAAACAAACGCATGGTCAGTAGGTTGTAGGCAGACACCAGCTGGGGGACCTGTGCTATATTTAACACCTCGCTTGAAGCAATTGGGTTTCTCTGAAGAATGAGTATCTACAAATATACAAATCCTTGGAGATCTTTGAAGTGGAAACTGTAGGCTATTCCAATGATTAGGGTTTGACAATAGAGGCTGCAGGGCTGCAGGGCGTGAATGGCAAGCAAGCAAGTTTGAATAGAAATTAAAAACGATGCGATATGCTTCTAATGCCACAGCGAGCCCGTTTTTCGTGGGTCGTGGTGAACATGCAACTATCATAGACTACAGGAAGAATAGGCGGTGTGGGTGTGCGAACCATACTGCAGCGCTCAAGGGTATGGCAGTCAAATGAAGACAGCATCTTTAGGTTTAAGCAGGAGGCTGCGGACATGCGACAAGGAAGTGCAGCTAAGGCACTTTGTCTCACAGAAAAAAATAGCACAATGCAAACGAGCCTGCAATGAATGTTGAACTGAAAAGGGAACGTACCTAAATGGCGATCTGTGGCTGTGATGCGTTCTTCTTCCCTCTGGGAGCGAGTGTGCTTGCTGTGCTTGTGCGCAGCGCTGGGTCCGCTCCGACTTCTCCTGACGTCAAGAAAGCCAGACGTCTATGGACGTAGTGCACCATAAAATCACTATCTGTTCCCTCAACAACGTGATCTGCGATTCACCTTATGACTGTCGAGCCACTGTCTGTTACAGCTGAAGTGTTTTTATTTTTAGCGATCCTATAGCGCAGATAATTCTCCTCCTTAAGCACTCTGCGAGTTCAGGCAAATTTTCAAGAGTTTTTGAAAGTCATAACAACCCAGTTTGAATAAATTATCAATCACAGCTAGAGAAGCCGGTTTAGCTACAGCAGACTAAAACCTCTTAAACTGAAATGGCCCCAGGATGAATTATTTTACGCATGAATTAACAGAGGATTAAATCTCCCTTCCGCACCAAGCATCTTTCTTTTGCAGCTCTGTGAACTGTCACACTTAAACCATTTCCTGTGACATGCAAAGGTGTGGACAAACAAAAAGCAGGTGAGAAGATCCGAGAGGAAATAAAATGTCTCACTCACTCATTAAAAGTTTATCGTTCCCCCTTAAATGAAGTTTGATTACTGTTGCTTTTTTAGTATAATATTTATGTTGTAATTCTGTGATTGTTATTCCTTTATTTTGATCACCACTTGCAGGATACTGTTCACATACTAAGAAGACAGTCACTGAGTATCTAAATGTATATTCTTGGTAGACGTATACGGAGAACTCCACCAACCAGTCTCCATGGAACATCATGTAGGGAGATAAAGCTCCACAGGGATGATGGCACACAGCCTGCCATTTCTGGGAAAAGGCAGGGAGTTGTCCTTCTCAGTGTATCATTGTAAATAAATGCTGGTTGGGCGCACTGCATAGCCTATATTGTAAATCCAAATACAATACATTATAATACAAAAGTCCTTAAAAACACAGAAAAGGTAAGTGAAATTCTCTCTCATAAAAAGCTCTAGTGTCTGAACACTTACTCCAATACTATAAAAACCATCACTGAGTGCCAGTTCCTTTATGTGTTTTTTATTTCCTTTCTTTTGTCTTAAGCACTTGTTTAAAAGTGCTTTACAAACAAAGTGATGCTGAAGTACTAGTAATATGCCATTACCACAACTTCTTCTAGTAATCATAGTTACCATGATCAAAGTACTTTTCTTTAACTCTCATTTATAATTTTCACAACAAAACTACTACAAAATACTTTTGTACAGTTTTTTTCAGTTTCTTGTGGTTACAGTAACCTTAGATGTGATTTGTCATATGTTACGCTTCTTCTTTCTGCTTGTCACCAGAGCAGATTATCTGACTCCATCTCACTGTATCCCCCGCATCCTCCTCTGTCACACCAGCCCTCTTCATGTCCTCCTTCACTACATCCGTGAATCTGGCAGCTCCATCTTCAACATCCTTTACCCCAGATATCCATTCTCCCTTCCCTGCACATGTCCAAACATCTCAGCCTTCCCTCTCTAACTTTGTCTGAACCCGAGCTGTCCTTCTGATGTTCTCATATTTAAGCTTGTTCACTCTGGTCACTCCTAATGAAAATCTTAGCATCTTCAGCTCTTTCACATCCCACCATCTCCAAACCAAACATCATAGCAGGTTTCACAATCAAACCTTTCTTTTCACTCTTGTTTCTATCCTTCTGTCACAGATCACCCCTGACACTTGTCTTCACCTACTCCAACCTACTTGCACTCTCTTCTTCACCTCTCTTGGACTGTCCTTTGCTTTGGATCGTTCTCCCCAGGTATTTAAATGATCTACCTTTGCTACATCTGCTCTTTACAGCTTTACTGTTAAGCCTGTCTCCTTCTTATTCACACACATTTTTTGTTTTTCTTCTACGAATTTTCATTCTTCTTCCCACCAGAGCATACCTCCACCTATCAAGACTCTCCTCTGATGTTCTCTATTCTTCTCTATCAACACTGTCAAAGCAAACATTGGATTGCTCTTTCTTAGCATGAAGCATATCAGCAAGCATATATATGTATACATATATATATCACCTCTCTTCCTAACCTAGCTTTAACAATTCTTTCCCTTCTGTCTTCACGGTATGGCTCATCAGCTTGATCCCTCTGTAGTTGATGTCATATGTTTGTTAAAATACAGGGACAACATACGGGGGGAGACCCTGCTCCATGTTTCTAGCTCAGAATGCATTGTGTCCACTGCTTCTTGGGTTTGGGACTTCTCAGATATTAGTTCTCATTACCACTCCATGTTATGATGTTTGTACTCTGGTGATTCAGGTGACTTTGATTGGAATGGAGGTGTCCTCACCACATAAATCACCACATTGCCTAGTTTTGTTTCTGCATGTTTCTTTAATCTTCTTTAATTTTTTGGTTGCTAGGTTTCTTTGCGATGAAACACAACTGGGTGGGTTTGCAGTCTCTGACACCCCCCCCCAAAAAAAAAAAACTCATGAAAAAGGCTTTCTCCCACGGTCAAAGACATGGGTTAGGTTAATTTATGATTCTAAGTGTAAATGGTTGTCTGTCTCCCTGTGAAAGACTGGTGACATGTCCTGGGTGTACCCCCGCCTGGGTCGATTATGATTTCTTATTCAATTTTTTCAAATATAAATTCTGTGATTGCTTTAAATGTTATTTGTTTCCCATGAATGTGCTTCTTGTTATGTAATGCTTCCAGAAGCTCCACTATGAAAAACAACTTGATCCATATGAAACATTTTTTATTGCTCCTTACTTTGTCAATTATTCCATGCATAGTATTTTAGTGTTAATTCATATAAATGTATGGCCTGTGATTTAAATAATAGAAATCAGTCAATCAATGAATCATATTACTGTAAAAATGTTCGTTGAATATAGTACACGGTGCAGTGTTACTCCTAGCCTGTAGGGGTCAGCACTGCCTCGGTTGGCGCTTTTGCCTCTGCCTTCCAAACACAACCTCAACATCCGGGCAGGAGTTTTCAAACAACACTGGCTAGCCGGTTAGCCGCTAAACATTTTTGCTCAGGGAATTACGGCTAACTTCTTTTGAGATTTTGGTAAGACTTGTTTTTGAAATTTAAATTATTTGTTATTTTTTCCCCCAGCTTGCGCGTATTTTATTGGGGGAGAACTTTATCGTTTTTAATTTACTCGTGTTGCAGTAGCATGCTAACTGCCGCTCGTCTGTTTGCTTTGTTTCATACATCCAAGCGACTCTAACGTTATCTGATTAAGTACTACTTCCCATTTTAGACTTTATTAATGAGTAAAAATCCGACTGTCATCTTTATACTAAGTTGATTGAAAATAAGTTTACAGTGGCGTTATTATTTTTTCTCTGTTCTTGTAGCCGTGGGCTAGCCTGTTGTTTAACCAGCCAGCGATGTCAGCGAGCTCCAAGCGGAGACGAGCTACTTCTCCCTCCAGCAGTGTGAGCGGAGGGGGAGACCTCGATGATGTCTCTTCCTCTACTCCTGGAAGTGGCAGAAAAAGAAAAAGAGTCTCCAATGTCCCTCCTGTGGATACGGTAAGTGTGTGTGTGTGTGTGTGTGTGTGTGTGTGTGTGTGTGTGTGTGTGTTTTACATGACCTGACTTTAGCAAGGCCGATGTGATCTGTACGTGCCTTTGAAACCATATTAAAAGTATATTGGAGTTTTAAAAGCTTTTTCCCCCCTCTTAGATTGCTGTATGCCATGAATTGTTCAACACTGTCAGAGACTACAAGGATGATCAAGGGAGGCAGCTTAGTGAGGTCTTCCAAAGGGTGCCAAAGAGGAGGTACTGTATCTGTTTGATATCACAATACTGGAGATGAGTTAAGGTAATCTCTGCAGAAAAGCTAAAGCTTACCTACGTAGTAATCTTTAGAAGCTGCAAAAGACAAACACAGAAAATGTGTACTGAATATATGGAATAATGGACGTTGCTATGAAAAAAGTATTTACCCCTTTGTTGTTTTAGTCTTTTTAAATATCTGTCACAATTACGTTGTTTGATATTTAATATTAGATAAAGAAAGCCCAAGTAAATGAAAAAAATGAAGATTTCATTTATTATGGGGAAGACGGTTAGAAAAAAATAACTGGTCACCCTTTGTTAAAACTCGAATTTAACTTTGAATATTGTATTTGTTTTTTGGAAACCTGGTTGTGCCACCCTTGGCAGCAAGGGTTAGCTGCAAGCTGTGGGAAACGCAATCAAGTGTTTGCGATAACGGGCAGTGAGTCTTTCACATTACTTTTGATGAATTTTGGTCACAGTGGAGGTTTTACTAGCGTGAATGCCCTGTTCTCAATAGGATTTAAGTCTGGTCTTTGATTAGGCCACTCTAAAACTTTCATTTTGTTTTTTTGTTTGTTTTTGTTTTTTGTGTTTCGAATCACTGTCCTGTTTGAAAACCTAAGTGTGTTTGAGCTTTAAGTCATCCAGGTGCTGAAGCATCAAAACAGCTTTAGACCATCACACTACCACCACCATGTTTGACTGTTGGTATGATGTTCTTATGAAATGCTGTTAGTGTTTTAGTGAGATGTTATGAGATTCAAACCTTCCAAGAAGGTCAGTTGACAGTTGTCTTGTCAGTTGAGAGAATATTTTCCCAAACGTCTCGGGGATTGTCAAGATGTTTTTTGGTAAATGTGAGCTTTTATGTTCTTTTTATACAACAATGGTTTCCACCTTGGAATTCTCCCATGGATGCCATTTTTGCAGAGTCTCTTTTTTTATTGTCGAATCATGAACTCATCATGAACTTGTGACTTCCTGGATGAGTTGTTTGTCTGAGTAATTTTGGTAGGCCAGCAACTCTGGGGAAGGTTCAATACTCTTCCAAGTTTTTGCCATTTGTGGATAATGGCTCTCACTGTTGTTTGCTAGATTATCAAAACCTTAGAAATGCTTTTGTAACTCTTTTCAGACTGATGGATGTCAATAACTTTGTTTTTCATCTGTTTGTTTAGTTTGTGGCATGAAATGTTGCTTTTGACATCTTTTAACCCACTCACTTTGGTTCAATTTGATGGAGAGAAATTTGCCTCAAAAGTGCCTACAATATGATCCACAAGCATAAACTAAGATTTACAAATGTGTACAATGATTTGTGTGTAACGTTTGAGGTCTCACAAACATGTGTTTTAATCCACACACAAATACAAAGGACTCTGACCACCTGTAAAACAATTTTACACATTCATACATCCAAACCTGAAAAAATACTGATCATTGTACTCATTGTGCACATTTGTAAGAGTTAGTTATGCTTGTGGATTATTTGATTGGCATTTGCAACCCAAATTTCTCCCCATAATTTCTTGATTCACACACAGGGCCAGAGATGGGTTTGGACAGCTTTTTCCCCCTGAATAAATGAAATTTTCATGTAAAAACTGAATTTTGTATTTACTCTGATTATTATATATGTATCTTTAATTTTCTATTATTATGCCTATTTTTAAAATTAAATTGATGTGAAATGTGTTAATGTGACAAATATGCAGGAAAAAAAAGAAATGTTTTCACACTTTTGTAAAATGAATGAATAATGTATATTGAACATACTCAATAATGTTGGATAATGTGAAAGTGTTTCAATTAGTCTTTTTTTTTCTTTTTCAGGAATCAGCCTGATTATTATGAAGTGGTGTCCCAGCCAATTGATATGACGAAGATTCAGTATAAACTGAAGTCTGAGGATTATAATGATGTTGAGCAGCTTACTGCAGATTTTCAGCTCCTTTTCAGCAATGCCAGATCATTCTACAAGGTAGGGAGAACGACAGTGCTTTCTTTATTCCTACAGGTAGCCTCTAAGGTTATAATAAATACACTATTACTTCAGCTTCATTATACAAGCTTTTACTTAGGTGTGCATCTCCCAATGTAAACCTTATGTGATTTGTTTATTTTGCCTCATGTTCAATGATTCAGAGGGACAGTGAGGAGTATCAAGCTGCATGCAAGCTTTGGGAAGTGTATTTTCAAACAAGGAATGAGTTTGTGCAACCTGGAGACGGAGATGAGGATGATGAAGATGGCGATGATATGGATCACGCAGGAATGGCAACTGAAGAGGAGGTAAGTCCTCATTACCTGTAAGACTGAGTTGCCCTGTGTGTATGATTGCCAGTTATTAGCTCAATAATAACAAAGGGTTCATATTTCTTTATTGAATTTAAAAATAATTTAAAATATTAAAAAACTGTGAGGATATTGCCTTTGTATTATGAATAAATAGCACCACTGTATGGGGTCAGAACTTATTTATACATATTTGTCTTTTAGACCTCAGTTGGAAGTTTGAAGGAAGTGCTGGAGCAACTCTTGGAGGCTATAGTGTCACATGCTGATCCCTCAGGGCGTCTGGTCAGTGAACTGTTCCAGAAATTGCCTTCCAAAGTGGTAAGTATCAAGGAAATTGATAACTGTTCTTCACACAAAGCATAATAATATAAGACACGTTAAACAAAGCTTCACTTTGCTATTTTCTTACATATAGGTTTTTATTCAAGGCAGTTTAGGAGTGTAAAGTCCAGTTATTTTCCCGTGTTTGTGGTTTTGTGTACCAACTCCAGTCCGTTATAGAATTGTTCTTTCTTTTTTAGCATTACCCAGACTACTATGCCATTATAAAGGAGCCAATAGATCTGAGAACAATCGCTCAAAGAATACAGGTAGTCATTTTGCTTCCTGACCTTTAACCATTTGTTAATTTTACAGCTTCAGTGTGTTGCATTTCTAACCAAAATGTAGTTTCATTTGCATAGATTGGATACTATAAAAATGTCAATGCTATGGCCAAGGATGTTGAACTGATGACCAAAAATGCTAAAACTTATAATGAGCCAGGATCTCAGGTTTTTAAGGTAATAGTCCTTTTCTCAGTTTTCTTCTTTATGAGTTTTAATACTCTCAATATTAACAATTGCTCTTTTATTCTATAGGACGCCAACACCATAAAGAAAGTCTTCATCCAGCGTAAGACAGAGCTTGAGCACGCAGAACCTACTAAATCTAGTCTTCGTATCAGGTATTAAACAACAGTATAACAGTGCTCTTAGTGTTGTCTTTTTGTAAATCAAATCTGCTCATTATACCAACAGAAAAATCTCATACCTTTAATATATATATGATGAATTGTTTATCTTTGTTACTATTTAGAAATCGCAGGTCTGGCCAGGGAGATCGAATTTCTGGTGTCAGCGTAGCTCTACAGTATGGCTCTGAGAGTGAGGACGATCCTGTGCTCTCAGGTAATTCTTATCAGTTCATGTAGCAGACAAATTTACTTTGTGGCTGTGCAGAAAAAAAGTAACACTTTGTGTTGTCTATGTTTGCAGGTTCTGTATGCTATGATGAGGGAGAGTCAGAAGCTGAGAGTCAGAGTTCAAGTATGGAGATGAGCAACCCGATCTTCCAACTGTACGAAGCTGTGAGGGGTGCCAGAAATAACCAGGGCCAGATGTTCTCTGAACCCTTTCAGCAGCTGCCCTCTCGCAGGGAATACCCCGACTATTATCAGCAGATAAAACAGCCCATTTCCCTCCAGCAAATCAGGCAAGAACCAGATATTCATACCATATGGTATTTAAAAATTGAACCCTCTTTCCACCAAATTACATTTCTGGGGGAAGTTTAAAAAAAGTTTTTTCTTTCTCCTTCTTAGGGCGAAGATGAAGAATGGCGAGTATGACAGTGTGGAACAAATTGAGACTGACCTCAATCTGATGTTTGAGAATGCAAAGCGCTACAACATGCCTAACTCAAGCATCTATAAACGGGCTTTCAGGCTTCAGCAGATCATGCAGGTAACGACTTGTAAATCATTCTGTCAGATTGTGCTTAAAACAGTTTTACCTCTACATTTAGAGGTAAAACAGCACATTATAAAAGCACAATATTTGAAGCAGACTGTAGATAATGGATAATAATAGGGTAAGGCAATGTACCCATCTGCCTGTTCTGTGTAGGCAAAAAAGAGGGAACTTCTAAGGAGAGATGACGAAGATGGGGACAGCATTCTGTCTTCTGATGCAGGGAGCGTTAAGAGGAAAAGGTATTACTATTTCTATTGATACTAATGCCTTTGAAATATAAAGTATTAAAATTGCAAACATTGTTTTTAAATTTTTAAGGTTTTATCAATGTCTCAGTGTTGTCATACTTTTATCTATTTTTAATTTTTGTCCAGCCACAAAAAAAACGTGAAAAAGAACCGAATGAAAGCCTTTTATGCTGCCGTGACCGAGGCCAGGGAGGCAGGCACAAATCGACGTCTGTGTGATCTCTTTATGGTTAAACCATCCAAGAAGGATTACCCTGACTACTATAACGTCATCCTTGAACCGATGGACCTGAAAACCATTGAACATAACATTCGCAATGAACGCTATGCCACAGAGGAAGCTCTGATGGAAGACATGAAGCTAATGTTCCGCAATGCCCGGCATTACAATGAAGAGGGATCTCAGGTTGGGACTTTGACTCCTTCTGTGATAAAACTTTAATTTTTCTTATAGTCAAATTTATAACGAGTTTAAGTCTTCTGACTCCCCAATTTCTGGTTTATGTAGGTATATAATGATGCTGACATTTTGGAAAAGATACTGAAAGATAAGCGCAAGGAGTTGGGTCCTCCACCTGAGGAGGAGGATGTGGGGTCTCCCAAACTGAAACTAAGTAAGTGGGAGTGCTTGTGCATGTTTTCTTTCCTTCATTAAAGGTTGAAATTAGAGATGGACCGATCCGATATTAGGTATCGGTATCGGTCCGATACCGACGTAAATTACTGGATCGGATATCGGAGAGAAATAAAAAATGTAATCCGATCCATTAAATATCAAAAAAGTACCTCACAAAACTTGCGACACGGCGTAACTCGGCTCATAACCGTAGCACGTCGGAGCAGTGTGCGTCACGTGATTGAGCGGCTGTGTGTATTTGTAGCCTCCTAGCAATCCAGCATTTCATCTCCGAGGAAGTTATCCCAGAGAGAAGTAAAGCAAGTGTGTAAGTTCATCTCTGAATGTTTGTAAAGCGTTCCCATGTTAAGCTTAACAACTGATATATGGAGCGACTGCCTCTCCCTCACCTTCCTGCCGCTACTTCAATCGTGAAACTGATCAATGATCAGCTGATCGGCTTTTCTGTCACGAGTCCGTCTCTCTTCTTTGTTTTTGGCCCACTTTGCACCAGAAAGAGGAAACCAGCGGCTGAACAGCAGCAGCACCTTTAACCTTGATAAGCTGTTGTTAGAATTTATTTAATATTACTTTCTACACCAGGATCCTTTTCTACGTAGCTGACGGCTGGTAACTGTGCAGGGGCGGATCTAGCAAAGTTTAGCCAGGGGGGCCGATAGGGCATGAACAGGGAAAAGGGGGCACAAAGACAAACTTTTCTTTCTTATTCTCATTTAAAATATCTAGCTTTTAATAAATAATTATCTGAATCTTACACCCAAAGTTTTAATCTGATGCAAAATGTATAGAAGTCCATTACTGTATATAGTAACTGTTAAGTCTAATATACCCTAGTAAGCTATAGTACTTTTTCCTTTGGTAAGGTACCATCTGTGCAGTCTGCAATTCTGTAGAAGAAAGATGTTGAATCTATTTAATTATTCTTGAAAAATAATTTATTTCTGTGTATTTTTTTTCACACTGCATCAAATTAAAGTTGATTACGTCGATTAAGCATCATGAGGTGGAGGGTGGGGGGTGGTTCCCTATTTTTTTTTTTTTGCTGGGAGTTTGCAACGCTATTAGTTAGGTTGCTTAATATTTCTGCTAAGTACTCTTTAAAATACCAGAATAGGGAGGATGGAGTAGGTTTAAGTTTATTAGATTGATTAGTGTTGCTGAACTATGAAATATTTTGGGTGCAGTGTATTTTTTACATACAGGTATAACAGAATAGCTTTAGTGTTGTTGTTTATTTAAACTGAGTATGAACTTATACAAAATGCAGCAAGATATTAAAAAAACAGTTTTATTGATTAAAAAACACACAATATCGGATTCATATCGGTATCGGCAGATATCCAAATTTATGATATCGGTATCGGACATAAAAAAGTGGTATCGTGCCATCTCTAGTTGAAATACTTCTGCACTTGTAAAATATTACCATGTAATGACATTGAGGTCTGTGTATGCTTGGCCCGTTTTTCACTAATTGGTTAGTCTTTAATTTTTAAAAATTAATTAATTAATTTGTGGAACTACTTCTTCGCACTTTTTTGGGGGGGAGGGGGTAACCTACTATATAGTTGTTCCTCTTAAATATTATCAGCCAAAACTCTGCCTGTCTCACTTCAACATGTACGATTTAAACAGCAACTGTGAAAATCAGGGCTGGCTGGAAAGCTACATGGCTTAGTGGTTGGACTTGTACAGTATGTGAACAAATGCCATTAGTAATGAGTTGTTTCATTTCCCAGCCAGTCGGACTGTAGCTGCATATCATTCTCCTGCTTCTTGTCTGTATCTGCTGTGACTGCTGTGACTATCTGATAAACGCAAAAATGTTCAAAAATCAACTTTAAAAAAAATAAAAAAAGAACAAGAAAGAAATTTTTAAGTATTTTGGACAGTTTGAGCTGTATTGCTCTTTTGTTTTCTGGCTCTTTCTAACTTCTGTTTTACATTTTTTTTTAAATTTTTTTAAGCTTTTTAAAACTAACATACATTTTTTTATGTTAAGGAAAGAGTGGTGTTTCTCCAAAGAAGTCCAAATACCTCACCCCTCTTCAGCAGAGGTTAAATGAGCTGTATGATGCTGTGCGAAACTTCACTGACCGCCGAGGTCGGCGCCTAAGCACAATCTTCCTCCGTCTACCCTCTCGTGCCGAGTTGCCTGACTACTACGCTACAATCAAGAGACCGATCGACATGGAACGTGTGCGAAGCCACATGGCTGCAGGCCGTTACCAAGATGTCGACGCCCTGGTGGAGGACTTTGCTCTGATGTTCAATAATGCCTGCATATACAACGAGCCTGAGTCTCTGATTTATCGGGATGCTTTAGTGTTGCACCGAGTGTTGTTGGAGACACGGAAACAGCAAGAGGGAGGGGAGGAGTTTGGCCCTCCAGCTGTGGGTCCTCTGGTGCGAGAACTGATCAGGAACCTGTTTGTGTCCGTGATGGGTCACCAGGATGAAGAGGGTCGCTGCTATAGTGACTCACTGGCTGAGATTCCTGCTGTGGATCCAGCTGCCCCTGAAAAGCCACCGCTTAATTTTGATGTCATCAGAATGAATGTGGAGCGCGGTCGCTACAGGAGACTCGATGTCTTCCAGGAACACATGTTTGAAGTGCTAGAGAAGGCAAGAAGGTTACACAGGTATGGAAACTTATTATAAAATAAGCTTGGTGCATTCAATTTTTTTTTTCTTTAATTGTTTATCCATTAAATTGCATTTGCTTTGAGCGGTTCACCAAGGCTTCAAAAACCACAGAAATGGCAAATGAAAATGGGTGTTCACAACTTAAATAAACTTCTGACAATGCTAAGTGGTTAGATCATTTTTACCTTGAAACATCGCCCATTTTATATTTTCCATTTTGTAAGGATCAAACATTTTGTTTGTGTGCTGTTCTTCAGGAGAATTTGGTGATATGGTGCATATACCTGTACATATTTACTTTGAAACTGAAATAAAAAAAAAATGTATATGCATTAAGTGTAATCAGTTTTATTTTAAGCAAATCAATGTTTATTGTTAAATATGTGGCTCTCCTAATAAATGAGTCCTGTTTTTACTTGCTTTGCAACACTAGGTGATACAACTCAAATGTGTGCCAGTGTTTTCTTATGATGAATGTTTTTTGCGTTGGCAGGACTGACTCTGAGATATTTGAGGATGCAGTGGAGCTACAACAGTTTTTCATCAAAATCAGGGATGAGCTGTGCAAGAATGGCGAGATTTTACTGTCCGTTGCACTCAATTACACGTTAAAACACCTCCACAGTGACGTAGACCAGGAAAAGAGGGAGAAAATTCCCAAAGAGATTGAAGAGGACAAACAAAAGAAGGATGAGGATGAAAACCAAGGTGTGTAAACTTCTAGAAAACATGCAGGAGGTGTGACTAATATTAAATGTGGTTGTGGCATTGAAATCATGACATGTTTCTCACCTTAAGAAGACGAGAAGCCCGAGGACCTGGCGGGACAGGCGTGGCAGTCAAAGCCAGAGCATGTGTACAGTCAAGACTGCAGATTTGAAAACAGTACCTACCATGTGGGGGACTTCGTCTATGTGGAGCCGTCAGAACCAAACCTCCAGCCCCACATTGTCTGTATAGAACGTCTTTGGGAGGATGAAGCAGGTAGCCTAACTTGAAAATTATAGGAAGAATTATAGAATTATATCACGATTTTAAGTATTTCTGTTTCTGCAAGTTAGCTGATTCAACATCTTGATGTTGTTTCCATTTAGTCAGTATATTTTGCTAAAAACAGATTGTGCTTTATATACGCAGGTGAGAAGTGGCTCTATGGCTGCTGGTTCTACAGACCCAGTGAAACCTTTCACTTGGCCACACGCAAGTTTCTGGAAAAAGAAGTCTTCAAGAGTGACTACTACAACAAAGTGTCCATCAGTAAGGTTTTGGGCAAATGTGTGGTCATTTTTGTGAAGGTGAGAAAGTGAAAACCATATTGGAAATGGTTTAATTTAAGCTGCCAAAAGTCCATTGTCTAACTACGAATCTTTCTGTAGGATTATTTCAAAATGCAACCCGAGGGCTTCAGACCTGAGGACGTTTATGTATGTGAATCCCGCTACACTGCCAGGAACAAGTTTTTCAAAAAGATCAAGATTTGGGCCATGCCGGAGAGTTCTGTTAAATTAGTCCCTCGGGAGGTGCCTCTTCCTGTTGTTCGTGTAGCCTCAATGTTTGTCAAGCCTGACCAGGATAAAACGGTGGCATATACAGTCAATGGCTTTGTAGACAAGGTAAGGTGAGATTGTATATTCTCAACAAATTTCCCACGTGTGGGACTAATAAAGGTTATCTTATAAAGGTTATCTTATAAAGGTTATCTTATTCTAGGCTTCAAACCCCCGCTTTCTGACTATGTTCACTACTCCAAAAAAACCAAACAGTGGGCCAGTTGGCGTTAATTGAAAAGCATTAACTCATAAACTATTAGCACACTGATAAGGAGCCTGTTGATTGTTTTTCCATATAATAAACACCTGAATCCTCTGTCTGTATTCATTTAGGAGAAAGAGGATGTCCCTACGGAGATGAGTGGAGCTGAGCCTGGCTGCCAGTACTATGAACAGTTATGCTACAAAAACATGTGGTATAAAGTGGGAGACTGTGTTTACATTCAGTCTCATGGATTATCAAAACCTCGGGTTGCCAGGTTGGTTGACATATATTATGCTGCATGCATACTTTTTGAAATAGGGCCTGATGTGTTGATTGGTGGTGTTAGATAAGATGGAGTTACTAGCTGTTGGTAACATGACTTCCTGTGCTGGGCTATAGGATAGAGAAGCTGTGGCAACAGAATGGAACTACTTTCTTTTTCGGACCCATCTTCATTCACCCTGAGGAAACAGAGCACGAGCCCACGAAGATGTTTTACAAGAGGGAGGTGTTTCTGAGTCATTTGGAGGAGACCCTGCCCATGACTTGTGTCATAGGTATGATTTTGAACACAGCTCATTCACTCCTTGTGTAGTGCATTTAAATGAATTGTGCACTAAAGAAAGGAAGGATTTTGTTTTTCCAGCAGAAAGAAATTGGTTGAATGGCAACCTCATAAGCTTGAGAAATAGTCTTAGATAAGACAGACAAAAGTGCATTTCCCAGAAGGTCATTTCTTGTATTAAGTTTTAAATGAAAATTAAAGCTATAATTTTCAAATACATTTGAGGCACCTCAGAACAGGTTTTTCATCAGCAGTCTTTTCTAATCTTTTATTCTGCTTTTCTGCTCTCCAGGCAAATGTGTAGTGTCTTCCTTTAAGGACTACCTGTCATGCAGACCCACCGAGTTTTCAGAAGACGATGTGCTGCTGTGCGAGAGCCGTTACATTGAGAGTGAGAAGATGATGAAAAAGTTCAAGGGTCTGAAACGCTTCTCGTACTCTTCCAAAGTGGTTGAGGATGAGATCTACTACTTCAGGTCTGTTGGTTAAACAGAGCATTTATTAGGATCATAGATGGTGTAAAGCAGCGGTCCCCAACCTTTTTTGCGCCACTGACCGGTTTATGCCCGACAATATTTTCACAGACCGGCCTTTAAGGTGTCGCGGATAAATACAACAAAATAAAACTAGTACCGGTACCAAAAAAAAGAAGATTTATTCATAACACACGTGAAAAGACCCAGGAAAACCGAGTTAACGATAAAAATGATAACAAAATAACGCTGAAAACCGATAAAAACCCTGAAAACCATACATTTCACACCTGAGCCTCAACTCTCGCGGCCCGGTACCAAACGACTCACGTACCGGTCCGAGGCCCGGGGCTTGGGGACCGCTGGTGTAAAGGATGGATGTCGCAAGCAGGACATTTCCAATAAGTTAATAAAGCCTTCAGCTGAGCACTTGTACTTTTGGCATCCTGGGTTCAGATTTACTAAAGACGTTGTGCCAGTGAAAACTGGATTTTGGCGGGTTAAAAAAAAAAAAAAAAGTACTGTGGGTATGTACATGTACAAGGTTTTAAAATGTGTGCAGGAGAATATTTTAAATCCAGTGCATCTAGTAAAGTGATTTACTAACGTTTGCATCATGTAGTTTACTGCTAATTATGCTCATATTTAATGCCGGGGGAAAAAAATATCTCATTTTTTGTGCTTGATATTGAAATGAACTCACTACACCTGTATTTAGAATACAGTCCAGCCTTTTTGAATCAACCTTAAAACTAACCAAACCTCTGAGCGTTGTGTGGGGATTGAACTCACTCTATTTTGCCCCATTCAGTAAAGCTGGTCCTGTAAAACTGGATTTGATGAGTGAGGGCTGGATCTGATCTGACTGGCTGATTTTCGTTTATGACATGAATAATGATCATAATGGACTTTATGTTTTACTCAGTATGACCTGAAACTAAAGACTGAGCCCAGAATCTCATTGGGAAGGTGTTTACTGCCACAGCCATCTTTTATGCTCTCTATGGTTCTCATTCAAATTGAATGATTAGCACTGAGGTGCTATGATGTCTGCTTATTTTATTCTATGTAGAAAATTAATAGTGCCACAGAAGGAAGCATCACCGATTTTGGACAAGAAGATAGATGAGCTCGAGGTTAAACTGGCAGATATGGAGGATGCAGATGATGACATGGAAGACATGGATGAGGATGAGGAAGCTCCAGAGACACCTTCTTTGCCTCAGATGCAAACCCCACTTACAAACGACATGGACGTCATGCCATACACACCCTCACAGGTATCGCAACCCAGGTCTAATTTTTTCAACTATCTGTTTCTTTTTTGAAAAAGTTTTCTTCTTTTTTTTTAAACTTGTGTCTTTGCTTTTCCATGAAGACCACTCCTAAGGTTAAAGGCTTGTCAAAGAAGGAAGGGGCCAAGAGAAAGATCAACATGAGTGGTTATATCCTCTTCAGCAGTGAAATGAGAGCAGTGATAAAAGCTCGTCACCCAGACTTTTCCTTCGGGGAGCTGAGTCGATTGGTAGGAACCGAGTGGAGGAACCTCGAAGCTTCCAAGAAGGCAGAGTATGAAGGTGAGATAAAATAATTAAATGAATAAAAATATTAATCTGTGTGAACTTGTTCTAGCAAAACCAAAAATAAATAAATAAATGAATCGCATCTTTTGATGTTTCAGAGCGTGCAGCCAAAATAGTGGAACAGCAAGAACGTGAGAGGCCACCTCAGAAGCAAGCTTCCCCAAGAGCAGGTACCCCTGTAGGGGCACTGATGGGGGTGGTGCCTTCGCCTAGCACTATGGGAATGATAAACCAGACCATGACACCTGTGTCAGGTAACCCCTCTCAGAGACAGCACGAGTGTTTGACAGCAGGAAAAATGAGGCTGGACTGAATTAAAGACAGTAATCCTGTAATTTTCTAACATTTTAAAAGACGTTTATCTCAAAACTATGTTGTTATTGCAGTTTTTCCTCTTTATTTGCTGCTATTTGTTTGTAGTTTTGTCATCAACCTTCATATTTTATATTGCATGACATGAATTGCATGAATATTATTTTTTAACTATGAATGCCTTTTGTTAATATTTCATTTCTCATTCATGCTTGTTTTGCTAACATTCTCAAACCCATATGTATTGTATGCCCCTTTCACACGAAACCTTCAATATCAACCATCAACTGTGTCTATTTATCTTTGCCGATGACCATGTGGGGCTGGAGGCCAATGTTTCTTTTTTTGGAAATGTAATCAGTGCAAGAATGAGCCGCCTAGATTTTAGTGGTCTAAGGTCACTGTGACCTTATCTCAGGAATTCCCATGCTAACAACAAAATTTCACACATTGGTGGAATTTTATCTCCGATACGGTCATCTTTGCCGTTCAGAGCTCACAAATTGGGAAAAAAATGTAGTTGCATGAATGGTAGAAAGTTTGTAGACATGCGAAAACTTTTAAATTAACAGCAGTTGTGGTTTAAGGTACTTGTGTGAAAGGGGCCACTGTGTGCAGTAGTAGTGCATGTTATTTTAGTGTCAGCTGCATGTCACTTATGCATGGATATGTTGTCCTCTCCTCACACTTTTCCCAAAGGCATGATGGGAGCTTACGGTCCACCTTACATGACAATGCAGGGCCCCCATGAGGGTTTGCTGAGTGTGGCCCCAATGCCACCTCACCCTACAGGGGGTCCTCACCTGCCTCCTCACCATCTCCAGCAAGGTATGCCCGGGTACCCTGGCATGCCTCATCAGGGTAAGGGCCACTGTCCTAGCCGCACCTGCTCAGTCACATCCAGTCGTGTCTCTCCTGCTGGAGGGGGTTTACCTGGTCCACAGGCTGCAAAGCCTGATCTACACACTGAGCAGTCAAAGCAGTCTCTTCTAAAGTGCTCTCACATTTCACACTTAAAATATACAAACAAATATATGAAATTCACACATGGAATGCATGCAAAACTGATACCAAACCACTAACGTTCAACTGATAGTTAAAAAAAACTAACATTTCCATGAGTCATTGTAAAGCTTAACGTAAAGTGAACAAAAACAAGAGTTTACCACAGTTACAAAATGCACACAAGCTAAATATTATCATTTACAACAGGGATGATGGGCGCTGGTATGAATGGCATGGCGGGAAGTCCTGCACAAGGAAACTTTATTCAGCAGGTGAGCCTGAGTGCAGAAAACGCTGGCTGTATAGGTGTTATTTCATATTTTTATATAGTTCAAATTGGTGTTTTTAACTATACAAGAAAATATGGATTTTGTATTTTTTTCCTGCATAATCTGATATCACCTGCTTCAGTTTAACTAGCAAATGTATATACAGGCCTATTTTTTGCAAATAATGATAATCATAATGATAATTTAAATTATGCTGCTTTGCAATTCAGAATTCTATGTATCATCTAGATGCTAACAAAATGTTGTCATTGTGTGATCTTAGCCTGGGATGTTTAGCCCAGGACAGCATGCTCCTCCACCCTATCCTGGACAAGGACAGTTAGGCCAACCCTCACATTTGCAGCCCACCACTCCCATGTTTGTGGCTCCACCACCAAAGACTCAGAGAGTGCTTCACTCAGAGGCCTACCTGAAGTACATAGAGGGCTTAAATTCAGACTCCAGCACTGTTAGCAAGTGGGACCAAGCACTCAAAGGTAGGTTCTTTGTTTTTACTTTTATTTCTAGAAAAATCTTCATCACTGCTTTTTTTCAGTTGCTTTGTCTTTTTTTGAAAACATTTTTGTATTTTTCAGCTCTGAAGAGTTATTGCAAGAACTGTAAAGACTGTATTGTGCTCTGAAGTTTTTTTTTTTTTCTTATGTTAAAATTATGTCTAAGTCATTGTCACAAAAATTAAAGCAACATAATTAACACCCCTCTGTAAGAGGTTGGAAAACTGAGAGGACCAGATTCCTGTAATACAAAGCAGGATTTCGGCTTGTCTGAGAAACTTGAGGATTGACACTGGGTTTTCAGTGCAACGAAGGTGGATCACCTCCTACCGGGGTAGAGCGCCATGGTAACTTAGATTAGGTTCCCGATTAGAGGTCAACATGTATGAAATCAGGAGGGGAGAGAGAGTGGGGAAAGGCACGCAGCAAAAACAATATTTTAATAAAAGGTTAGTCATAATTATCAGATTCAGTCATGTCTTAATGAGAACAGTTGTGATTATAAGTATGGTAACTTCTTTCAGTTCTACATTGCTGCCAGCTTTTCTTCATATGGGTTAAAATGGGCATCATTTTATTAATGGAGCAGCTTTTTTTCCTGTCTTATTGACCAAAGCACTGACCAAATGGCACACTTTTAATATGATAATACTCTCATACAAACGCTTCCATTTTGTATTGTGTGTTTAATCTCTTCGTACTTTTACTATAGTATAACTTTTATAAAGTTCTTTCAACCAAAAAAACAAAAAATCAGCTACTCTCCTGTGCTATTTACTGATAAGTGCTATTTCCACTTATCAGTAATTGTAAATGATTACAAGCTACCAGTATCAACCCTTTCATGTTTACATATAGGGGAAATAGCTAAATGATAGCTTCTGATGCACTGTAGATGATGAAATCCACAAATCCTTTTTTTTTTTACATTTTACATTGACGATATTATGAATTGTTCCACCTTTCAAAGATTTGACCTCTCTGGGGAGCTTATTTTAGAGCCAGTCATGTTGCTGACCTCCTTCCAATCAGCCTAATTAGCTCTGAGGCATTCAAGCAGGAGCTTTTTAGAGCATTACACAATTTTCACAGCTTTTTTCTCTCCACTTTTTTCCCCAAATGTGATGCTGGCCTTACATGATAGGAATATATTTCTAAAATGTTGACTGTGTTGCCTTAATTTTTGCATTAAGCCCAAATTGTCATTTCCCAGCATGTTTACCAGTTTGAGTCTGTGCATATCTTTGTTTCTGTTTGCTTTCAAAGGCAATAGTGAACATTATTTGCCTTTTGAATAATTACACTTAAGGAGAAATGTGTGTTTCCATTAACAGCACAAAGGCGAGATTCTCACCTGACCAAAGAACAAGAGAGTCGGCTGCCAGCTCACTGGCTGAAGAGCAAAGGAGCCCACACCACCATGGTGGATGCACTGTGGCGTCTGCGTGACCTGATGTTAAGAGACTCTCTGAACATCTGTCAGGCTCACAACCTGTAACCTGTTGGACTTACAAACCACTCTGCTCAGTCACTGCTCTTATCCTCAAGTCACGGAGTTTAGCTTGTAGACCCTAGAAGCAATATTTTATAGTGAATCATGAGCAATTTTATATTTATTAGCTAACATAATGAGCTGAACAGTTAATTGTGTGCTGCATTTTCTTTTCATTCTTTTCATTCATTTTTTTATACCATTTGGATGAATAGTTCTGCTAAACCTGTGATATTTGGCTTATTGGTGCAAATAAATTTGTCAATACCCCAATTAGACTGTGTCCTCTTTTTGTTGTTGATGATGTTTTTTTTTTAATGTGATTACCCTCATAACATGTTTGTGTTTTACTCCTTTGTGCTTCACAAGCCTCTCGATCCTGAATGATAA
This sequence comes from Oreochromis aureus, assembly GCF_013358895.1. NCBI lineage: Eukaryota > Metazoa > Chordata > Actinopteri > Cichliformes > Cichlidae > Oreochromis > Oreochromis aureus. Next base: position 25,366,968 of record NC_052946.1, on the reverse strand, counting down.
TATTTGAGATCGTGGAAGTACTTCCTCCTAGTCGATGTCACTTCCTGCAGAGTGAAGCGAGATAGTGCCATTCTCTTTAGTGTTTGCCCTGTCTTCCCAATGTCCACCTCCTCACCGCTCGCATTTCGATATCAAAATAACGCACTGTGATTCTCCAAACTGGCCATTAACAAAAGCAAACGGCCGTAAATCAGCGTGTCATGTGGAGTAACTAAAAACCGCACAGAAGGAGCGACGAGGTGAGCTTTACTTTGTGCTCAGACTTTGTCGGCGTTAGCTAGCTAGCGGTGACACCGGGTGCTCCCAGCCTCGATTTGAATTAAACAAGATGTTTCCTCCCCTTTTTTCTGATGTATTCATTTAATAAACAAATTTCAAGTGCTGTTGTCAGTGAGCTCTGGGCGTTGTCTTGCTGTTCTCAGCACCCGTTCAGTAACGGGGCTTGTTTTTGCAAAGATTGTCCTATCATGTCCACCCCTGCCTTTCGTAGCGAATAAGCTAGTTAGCGAGCAAGTTTCTCCTGTAAAGCTTGTACATCCAGCCGGCGGCCTGATTTTAATTAGGAATTAGCTGCCAGTAGCTTGTGCTGCTCACAGCTAGTCAAATCACTGACGAATATACAGGTCCAGAAAGCCTACCAGACAGTAATCGTGGTTGTTTGCAAGCGGCTGTATCAGCTAACCACCTAGCCTCAGTTTTTCGTGTTGTAAGTCGAGCTAATGGTAAACATTTTTTCTTAAACAAATTAGTTATTAGTATTATTTTTGTATCTAATAATGCTTAGCATGAGATGCAGGTTACAGTCGTTGCATGTAAATGGTGGTTCTGCTCTATCACAGTTAGTGAAGGCTCCCAGGGCCCCTTTGACAGCACGGACCCTCCCAGCTGTGGTTTGAATGAGAACAAAGTGATTTCAGTTTTTATCAGCAGCATCCTTACTGTGAGATCAAGGCAGCGAAAATGCTGTTAATAAAACATTACTGTGCTGTATTATTATAGGCACTATAATAGGCACTACGGTGTTCCCTTGGTCACTTGGCAGATTATCACTTTTTGTGCCAGTGATTCCATGCGTTTTTGTTTCCCATGTTTCCAATCCTTTTTGGCCATTTAAAATACCTTTAAATAACTGTTTTTATATTTCTTGCAGTTTCTGGTGTCCTCTTGGCCAGATTACTCTTTGACAAAACAAAAATGGCTTTTAATGAAACTTTTTAACTGGTTAAAAATGGATACATAATAGCCATAAACTGATTCTACCTTGTGATAGGAATGTTGTTTGTGGCTCAAGATAACTTGATATCATTCATGAGGGATACATTTGACATATGTTTCACATAGTATAGGCCAACAAGTTATTTTTAGCAGTTTAAATACAGCCAATCACTTTTTGGCAAAGGCTGGAAATCAGTTTTTGGCACAACACTGTTCTTATAGGCTGATTGATAAAGTTATCTCTCCAATGTAGGCAAACTGGGTGACCTGTGCTGGGACCCGACACATATCACTGTTTCTGTCCTGCTTTTCTTTAAATTGGCAAATGTCTGTAGTGCTCAAATGAACACAAAATTTGTATTTAACTACCAGTCAATGTATTTAACAGTCAGTCAAATGTCTGCTACTTACAATGAAATGTATTTACACCCTTTTGGACACTCCTTAAACCACCGTTAAATGGGTTTCATATTGTTATGCAGATGATATCCGATTGTACATTTCTTTTTCTCTGCCTCACAATGTTCCAAAAATATCTATCCTTCATGACGTTAATGATGCCATAAAGCACTGCATGGCTGCTGATTAAATTTGAGTTATTACTGGAAAAACAGAAGTTGTTGTTTGTGCTAGTGGCAGCTCAATCAAATGTCAGAAATGTAGGCGTTATATTGGACCAATTTCTTAGTTTTGAAAAACACAGTAAGTCTTTACCCATTGAAAGCCTGCTAGAAGTAACCATTGAAGCTCTTCTGAACTGAGCAGTTTCTGTCATATTTCAAGCGTGCTTATAGAACAAAATGACTGTGTGTGTGTGTGTCAGAAGTTGGTGAGGGTGGTCTCTACCTGGGCAGCTACCGAAACTATTCTTAAGGCCCCAAGACCACATCTTTATTGATATATACAGAGATTCCAAACTTGTCATTAATGGTACAGGGAAAGTTGTCAAATGATGTCTTTATGGGGAAAAGCATTAATAGTCTTGTGCGATCCTGCTTTTTTTAATCTACAAAATATTGTGACACACATTTTATTGTCTTAGTGGACTTGCCTCCCATTAAGTTCTTACTTAAGTTTAAGATCTTGGTGATCACTTTCAGAGATTTGCATTATCGAATGCCTGCTTACATTCGTGAACTCTTTCGTCCTTATATAACATGCAGATAATTCAAGTCTTTCTGCTCGACACCTATTGCCAGACTGAAAACTAATGGAGACTGTGCTTTCAAAGTTGCAGCTTCAAACTATGGAATGCACTACCATTACATTTGAGATCTGTGGACTGTATTGAAACATTAGTTTGAATCAATAGAAAACACATCCTTCTACATCTTGAATAAAAAGGAAAATTGTTTTGTACATAAGCCAGGATTTCTTCATTGCATTCCCGACTGATTGAATTTGCTAGAAAGAACATTTTGTTTTTGGCAATTGCAAAATGCAGAAAAATAAATAGTAAATTCACATAGTCCTGTTTAAGACCACTTTTTTAGTTTTTTTTAGTGTAACTGATAATATCAGGTTGACTTAAGCTTAGTGTACAGCAGTGCTGATTGACTGCTAGAAGGTGCTACTCTTGGTTCCCCTTGTCTGTTTTTGTTTTTCCCAACCCATGCACTTGTAAGTAAATTGTTCAGGTGTTTAAGTCTTTGTTTGACAGTCCTGCAATTGACACCTTTTATCTTTGACTTCTAGGATTTCTGCTCTTGTGAAGGTTTTGATGCTGCTTTATTTTGTCAAAATGAAGATTTTCTTATATCCTAGTTATTTATTATTTTAAAACTTATGTCCTCTTTTTCCAGGTAGACCCAACATTCAGATCACCTCAATCAGCAGTCCTCCCCCACTGTAAATTTATATTCTTGACCTCATCTTACTGTTAACTTAGCTAGAGCAGCGAAGATGTCTCAGCTCCAGTTTCAGTGTCCGGCTAGCCCCATGCCCGCTGCTTCTGCCCCCCTGCAGCCACAGCCTGGCTACAGCATCCCTTGTGCCTCAGGCACCCTACCGTCAGAGAGCGCCAGCCAGCCCATCAGGAGCTCCGCTCTCCCCGCAGGGTCGGCCACTCCCTACAATAGCACCACAGGTAGGTTTTCTGATTTTGTTTGGTTAAAAAGCGTACTTATCGGTCATGGCATTTAAAATAATTAGTTTGGGATTTATTGTTTAGTTTTTATGACCACATTATGCATCTCACACCCCTTTTATTGCGATTTTTTTGTTCAAAAATTTGTTAGAACCTTGCATGCTTTTGCCAGATAGTATGTGTATTAGATTGTGGGACTTTATGATGGTTCCTGTAGATAGTTGTAAAGAGAATTTTGGATCTTTCTTTTCCATAAACAGTATCTAACATGGCAAACCCTAAAGAGAAGACCCCTATGTGTTTGGTGAATGAGTTAGCCCGTTTTAACAAGATTCAACCTGAATATAAGCTGCTTTGTGAGCAAGGGCCAGCTCACTCAAAGGTACGAGTTGCTCACATCATTTTATTAGTACTGTTGTCCTGTTCTGCTGCAATGTTATGCTAATGATGGAGAATCAATTTTAGATTTTCTCAGTGAGACTCACGCTGGGAGATCAGCATTGGGAGGCAGAGGGGACCAGTATCAAGAAAGCCCAGCATTCCGCTGCTGCATCAGCCCTCGCTGAGACTACACTCCCTAAACCCACTGTGAGGACACCCCGCAGCACAGGAAAGCACCAAGGTACGCTCTTCCCACTGGTTTTATTGTGTTCTCTTTTCTAATTGTTGTTAACACCTTGTAGAATAGAAGCAGTGAATTCTTTTTTGTTTTTTTGTTTATCTTAAAGCAGATGTTATGACGCATATTACAGAGCTGAGTGCACTATGCATCAAACTTGGTAAAAAGCCTCTCTATAAACCCATCGACGCATATACGGGGATGAGACCACCGAACTTCAACTACAATGTGCGGGCTCCAGGGCCTTACCAGCGCTCTATGCAACAGTGAGTTTGCATCATTTAGAAATCTGAGCAGAAATCTTATTGTCTCTCTCTTTTTTTCTTTTCTTTTTTTTTGAGGAAATGGGGGAAAATGGGTTGTATTTAACTTCAATTGTCATCCAGGTACTACTACCCATTTCCTCCTGTGGGACCAATGTTATATCATGTGGAGCTTTCTGTTGGAGGCCAGCAATTTTTTGGGAAAGGACGAACGCGGCAGTTAGCCAAACACGATGCTGCTGCCAAGGCCTTGAAAGTACTGCAGAAGGAGCCAATACTGCAACAGTTGCCAGTGGTGAGGAAAGAAGCCCACACTCTGTGATTTTTATTGCTTCTGGGTTTTTGTTTTTGTTGTTGTTGTTTGTTTTTTTTAAACATGTCCTCTTTTTTGACAGGTGAATGGAGAGCCCGAGGAGGAGAATCTGAACAAATCAGAAATCAGTCAAGTCTTTGAAATTGCACTTAAACGCAACTTACCTGTTAACTTTGAGGTTTAAATGGATTTTATTTATCATTCAGAGGGGAATTTTATGTCATTCACCAATTTGTACACCACTGCATGTTACTGTCCATAATCTATTGAGTTTAATAGTATAAATGCTCCCCTACATCAGGTGTTTCCACTGTTGCTTTCCAGGTTTTAAAAGAAGAGGGCCCTCCACACATGAAGACTTTTGTAGTGCGTGTTACAGTTGGCGAGTTCACAGGAGAGGGTGAGGGAAAAAGTAAAAAGATTGCAAAGAAGCTAGCAGCAGCAGCGGTGCTGGGAGAGTTGAAGAGGCTACCCCATATACCCAGTGTAGAAAAGACGCAGCCCCGCATCAAAAAGAAAACAAAATCTATCATCAAGGTAGTGCAACTTTTATACTAGAGTTGGGATAGTGATTACACACCTAACGGCTTCCTTAAGCAATCATTAACCTGTCGTGCCAACAGCTGCAGACCAGTCCAGAGTATGGACAGGGAATGAATCCCATCAGCCGCTTGGCTCAGATCCAGCAGGCCAAGAAGGAGAAGGAGCCGGAGTACAGCATGGTGACAGAGAGAGGGCTTCCACGGCGCAGGGAGTTTGTCATGCAGGTGAGTCAGCTGCAGCCGAGGCATGCTGGCAGCAGCACTTATGTAACATCTGTCTCTGCTTTCCTCTGTCTGCGCTTGTTAATTTCTCATTTCGTTCATCTCTTCCATCTGTTTATTCTGGTCCAGGTTACTGTGTGTGGGCAGTCTGCAGAGGGAATGGGACCCAGCAAGAAGGTGGCCAAGAGGAACGCAGCAGAGAAAATGCTGGAGCTCTTGGGGTATAAAGTGCCTCAGCCTCAACCCCCAAAACCGGCACTCAAAACTGATGAAAAGGTACTGCTTAGACCTTCCTCAGGAAAGTCTCATAAATAAGTTAGGTGGCCAATGTTTATATTACATTTATATAGTAAAATTTTTTGTTATATTTAGACCCCAGTGAAAAAGCCTGGTGATGGGCGCAAAGTGACCTTCTACGAACCTGGTTCTGTAGAAGAGGGGACACTGGGTAAGACTTGATGGGAAAATAAAAGAAAAGTATTAACAATCATGAAGAAAATCATTAACCTTGGAGCCTTTTGTTCCAAAGGTTCCAAGGAGGAGGACTTCCGCCTGCCTTACCTGAGCCACCAGCAGCTGCCTGCAGGGATCCTGCCCATGATGCCTGAGGTGGCACAAGCAGTTGGGGCCTGCCACGGATCCCAGGCCAAGGACTACAGTCGAACTATACCCAACCCAGGCAAGACCACGATCACTGCCATGATTGCCAACGAGCTGCTTTACGCTGGGACATCACTGACTGCAGAGACTATCCTGAAGACTAAAAATAACATGAATCAACTGCCCCACGGCCCCCTAACCAGGCCCTCGGAACAACTCGGCTATCTGGCATCTGTGCAGGGCCTACAGGTAAACAATGGGTTTGACTTTCATGAGCTTAATTATTCAGTTTAAGTTGTGTAAATTGTTTTTCATGGTACAAATTAGTATAAATTATTTAAAATATATCATCTGCTTGCAGGTGGAATACAAGGATTTTCCCAAAAACAATAAGAATGAGTTTGTGTCACTGATTAACTGCTCCTCCCAGCCACCGCTCATCAGTCATGGGATTGGGAAAGATGTAGAATCCTGTCATGATATGGTGAGTATTTATTTCAGATACTACAGATTTAACACTCATTGACACCCTTTGTGAGTGAGCCACAATAGTGATGAGGGAAATACATTTTCAGTGATGGGGGGTATAGTCAGCTGTTGATGTATAATAATCAGTTGTTAAATATTTATTGCCTGAGAGTGGAAGAGGAAGCTTTCAAAGGTAATACAGTTTTCTTTCTCAGTGTGCAAGCCCTGAGCCCTTGCTACTAACAGAAAAACACGTTTAATAATTCCTAACTTTATCCCAGCAACTTTCCATGAAGAGGATTTAGAATAAATCTCGTGTGGAGTCGTGCAAGTGTGACCAAAAGGCACACGATTGCTGTTAATGTCATGATGACACATTACAAAGGCTTTAGGCCAGCTGTTTCCAAAATGGGGGCTGTGTAAGCCAGCTGCTTCATGCACTCCCACTCGTTTTTGTTGCTTCTTCCAAGACGGTAAGACTTCCAAGACTCATACTTTTCAGGTTACAGCTCAGATAACGCATACTGTTGCTTATTTTTTTAGGCTGCACTGAACATATTGAAGTTGCTCTCAGAGTTGGACCAGCAGTCAAACGAAAGGACAGGAAATGGACCAGTTTCTGGGTAAGCTATGAGATATACTGCCTTTCAACTTGTAAAACATTTACATTTTTGTTGCCGCTACGTCTTTAAAAACCTAATTTTCTCTTTTTTGCTTGCAAAAGAGACAAAGATTTGGAGCTTTGAAGCTATTGAACTCTTTCCAGTCAAGAAAGAGTTAAATAAAACCTTCAGACAAATGCAGCTGTCCAAAATTTGATGAATCACATACAGTGATGTCAGTTTGCATAAACGTCTGTTAGATCTGAAAAGTAAAAATGAGAGTAAAAAGAGGTTTTGGTGGTGTAGTGTTATAGAGAAGGGAAATGTGCCGATATTTACATATTGGACTAACAATATAACACACCTGATTCTCTGATTAAGTTGAGTTGCATTGTCGATGATGTGAGGTTGAAGTTTGAGATGGCACGAAAATAAATCCTTGGGGTTCGTGTATTTAGATTGTCCAAGGAGGAAGAGTGTGTGGGATGGTTCAAAAAAAAAGAAGAAGAAGAAAATCTGGACGTCTGATGCTTTTTTTTATGCTAATAGTGACACTAAACAGTGGTTGGAGACTGAGATGCAACCAAAAAATATGTGTGATGAACTTGTGAGCTTGTTACCTTGGAAATGGTTGGTTTGAAGCCCAGGACCAGGTTTGAGCCACTTGTTAGTCAGCTGCTGTCTTCAAAGCAGTTTTGGTGTGAATACAGTAATAAAATAGGATGAAGTCAGTCTGCGATCAGTTTTCAGTTGAACAGGGTCAAGCTGGCAATTACATGCAATCAGTCTGTGATAATACAATATTAACTGTGATAAATAGGTGAAAATGGAAAATCTTTTGCAACTCTATCCCTTTATACACGCATAGAAATTGACATTAACTGTTTATATTCAGCCTGAACCTTATAAATTTGAAATAGAAATGCAGAAATTACTTGGATGGGGGTTTAAATGCAAACTTACATAGACGCTCAGCAACTTTGCTTTTATATCGGAGTATAACCAGAATTCACCAACTGGCAAGTAGTTAAGTCCAGTCGGTACAGACTGACTCTGATTGCAACATGTTAGCAATCTTTCATGTTAGCAATGTTTTTAAATTAGGCTTTGGTGACAAATAACAAATAATCAATCTCTCTGAGAGTGATCGCAGTCAAAGTCACACCACAAATTTTTGGAGACAGGTTGCCTCCTATCAGGCAACCTGTGCCGTTACCCTCTGATCGAAAGTGGTCACCGCAACTGCTAGTTGTGCACCAAATGCAAGTCACAAGGAGGTTTCTGTCTTTTATTGTGTTACTGAGCTTATAAGGGGTGTAGAAAGAAGTAAACGCCACATCTTGTTAGATGTTAAATGATGCGGGGCTCTGTAAACACAACAGAATTGTCACATGTAAATTCTTGCATGTTATTTTAAAAAATGAAGTGAATATATTCCACTTCATTAAACACTTGTGTATGCAGACAAAGAAAAAGAGTGTTATGTGAGAGCTTAGCTAACTTAATAATTTTTTATTTTCCGCAGGTGTGGCAAACAAGAAATTGAAGGGGACTTGCACATCAAACAGGCTAACTCAAGCACATTGGCACAGACCCTGGATGGCACTGTTTAGATTATAAGGTTTGGTTGTAAAAGCACTAGAGAAAACTCAGACACTGTGTTCTTAGTCAGATTTAGAAGGCTACAGGAAACTTTGGACTCTGTAGACTCTAAACCATCACTGTTCATATTCACCATTACAAAATGTTCACAGTTAAACAAGATTAATAGGAAAAATAGACTATCCTTCTTGATGTTGTTTAATTGTACACATTATTTTTCTGTTGCTTTGTAGAAAAAAAGTAGCTGCATCCTAGCCAATGAAATAGGGGGAGAGGTGCTTGATAAGGGGAGGAGAAAAAGGAAGAATTGATTTACTGTGAACTCTTTATTTTGCATAGAACTTGTTTACTCTTTGTGAGAACTGCTAACTCTTGTTTTTAAGTGTTTTACGTTTCGTCCCCCTGCAGAGGTAGTTCATTAAAGAATATTCTCAATATGGTTTAGATCTTTGTCTAGGGTGCAGCTGGCGAACCTCTGATTTTCCTAGAGTGCTTTATATCAACCACAAGTGAAGTGTTATCAACATTACCATGTAGGGCTGGGAAGAATTTGTGATTAAATGTAGCGTGTTGTGATCTTGTCGAATCTGTGTGTGGCAGGGATGTTTCCCTGTTGCACCGGTTTCCTTGAAAATCCCTTTTCCTCCCTTATGTCAAACTCCCTACTCTTTCTGGTCCCCATGGTAATTAAATGTGCTTACATGCACAAAACTAAGATTTGCCATTTTGTCTCTTTCTTTGTAATGTATAGAGGTGTGCTCGATTATGATTTTGCACTGATGTTGGCCAATTTAAGAGTTGTTACAAATATACTAACTCTTTAATATCCTTCACATATGCTAAATCTTGTGAATCTCTGGGCAGATGGCATATTTTGGTGATTCATTTTTTTGATGTTTAAAAGAATGTAAATAAAGCCCCTGCAGCAAGCACACGGAGTGAACATTTCATAAACTTGTATCAAGGGGGTATATATTGTCTAATATGCCCTGATTGGACAGTTTATTTAGGTAGAACACAAAATTGACTCAATATTCAACTGTTTATGATACTGTCAACAGAATCTGCAGCAAGTAACTATTTCATAGCAAGTTGTTTACTGAAAAAGAGAATATATCCAGTAAGGGGCAGTTTTCTGGGTGAAAAAGCCTTTTTGATACCAGAGGTCAGGTGAAAATGGCCAGACTTCTTGGAGCTGATAGGCCAGCATCAGTAACTCAAATAACCACATGCAGACAATCACGTCTGAACATATTGCCTGAAAGTTGGTTCTGTTCATGACAATAGAGCGTTTTCAGTCAGAGGAGCGTTTAATCACTCATCCAAATGACATCTTGAGTCCCAGCTGACTGCAGGTTTCCCAAACCTTATAAACAGTACATTTGCATAATGACCAAAACTAGCACCATTGCATAACAATGAGCCATGGGCTTAGTTTCATGATTGTTAATATGCAAATCAAGAAACTAAGCTTGTGCAAATAAGTTCTCGGGAATCTGTACTCTGCTGAGACTGAAGAAGCCACTTGACTGATGAAACATTTGCTCCACTGAAAACGCTGGATCGTTCTGCATGCGTCAAAGACACCTCTGAATAAACAGCACATGGAGCGCTGAAGCAGATGGGCTACGACAGCAGAAGACTACACTATGAACGGGAAACTGAGGTTACAATAAACATGGGCTCACAAATATTGGACAATAGAAAATTGGAAAAACATTGCCAGGTCTGATGAGCCTCGATTTTTGCTGCAGTATTCACATGGTGGGGTGAGAATTTGAAGTAAACGACATGAACGCGTGGATCAACCCTGTCATGTATTAACAGTTCAGTATGTTGCTGTTGTAAAGCTGTGGGGAATTCTTCTTGGCACACTTTGGGCCCTTGAGCATTGTTTAACTTTTGGGATTTGGTGGATCTGGAGATTGGCATCATGGACGTGCAGCTGACAAATCTGCACCAACTGTGTGACGCTAACATGCAAATATGGACCAAAATCTATGAGGAATGTTTCCAGCACCTTGTTGAATTTAATTTGTGCCATAAAAAATGAAGGTGGTTCTTAAGACATAAACAGGGTACCAACCCAGTACTAACAGCATGTATATCATTCAGGTAGTGGTTTTGAGAACCTATTCTGTAATTAAAGTTTCACCCCCTCTTTCATTAACATTCAAGGTAGCTTGCTAACATTTTTATAGAAAATAGTTAAAATTGCTTTTATTGCACCTTTAATGTCTCATTCAGAGGTTGAAGGTATCATTACAGTAAATCTATATCTGTCTAAATACTGATTCTGCTAATTGAATTCAGGGTCATAATACGTCAGTTTTACAGTATTTACTTTAACAGTCCTATTAATCGTTTGTTGCGTTATAACCAAATATTTGCTTCATAAAAACAAATTGTGCATAATCTGAATCTTCTCATCCAAAACTTTTCAGTTGTTCTTACTTGAGTGCACAAACAAGAGCTCATTCTGGGAGTTATGACCGGAGACATTTACAACACCACATTGTGCTGCAGGAAATATTTCATCATTAGTCATACTTGTTCACTTGCATAAAATTCGAGAATGTTTGTCCAGTGACTGTGTTGCACTGCATCACTGCTGTCTTGTGAGATTAGCAATACTTTTTAGCCTTCTTCTGCTATGTAAACTACACGTGCACTCGTACATGCATGATCTGCAAGTGCAGTTTGTCCAGAATTTTCCACTCAAAAGTCCATATTAGCAGTCAGTCAGTGGAGCTAAGCATCTTTTTTCTAGAAGGGACAGTTCTTACATATGTAGGTCATACCTCATAAATACTAGACACATTATTATTAAGGTTATTATTCTTGGTCTACATAGAGAAAGATTAATAAAATTCCCCTTTTGCAGTGTTACTTACTTTTGCTTGCTTACAGTTTATGATCTTTACAGGAAAACAATGCACCAGACGTGTTGCTTGCTGTGTTCTAACAGCATTTGTAGGTGTTGTTTTAGGTCATTTTATTAAATGTGAATATAACACAGTATAGAGGATTGCATAACAGCTATTAAAGAAGCTTTCCCATTTGGATCAGTGTAGGATTTAATCACTGTTTGGGCATTTCACAGATTTATGGTGAAAACATTTCAAGGGCACTTTACATTTCATATGAGCATTATTGAAATCTTCTTGGAGGCTGACTACTTGGCTGAGTTGTCATCCAGTACAGACTTCCAAATGATCAGCCTGAAAATGTAAAGTCTGTTTTATTATTTCCATTTGACTGACTCATGGCTGCAGATGGACAATTTGGCCTATTGTTCACAAAACCCACATTTTCTTTCTTTCTTTTTTTTCTCTCCTGTCTGATGTATTGTGGACCCTTTGAAATACCTTTGAAGGTATTGTTAACATTTGTACTCCTAAAGTTGTTTCTTTGTGTAAAAATGTATGACTAGGCGACTGCAACAGAGCCATTTGTCACTTGTTTTTTCGTGGTTTCAATAAAGGGGTACATGCACTTGTCAGAACCCATGAAGCGATAAGCAGTCACGTTAGATTCCCATGGCAACAACCTGAAAAAGAACAAAGACAGTAGGAGCTTAAATGCTGTAATCAGCTGTTGAAAATGGATAGAAAAGGACATTTTCGAAAAGCATTGATCTTTATTTAGTATCTGGAAAATGTGAAGGTTGTTGTGAGACTTACGCCCTGAAAAGAACAGGCAGGTAGGTGAGGCGAGGGATACACACTAATGGCTGGTTTACCAGAATAGCGTTCATAGCCTGCTCAACACAATACTGGGGCTCCAGAGGGGGTAGTAGCAGTTCCACTTCCTCCCTAACATCAAGGAACATTTAAAATATCAAGCAACATGAAACATTAGCAATAGACTCATACATAGGTTGTGTCATTGAGTATTTGAGGACATTTTTTTGTCCTTTTAAGAGCAAAATTGGATGTAGCCTTCTATGATGGACCCTCAAAGAATAATCAGTCTGTATGTGTATGTGAGTGAGGTATATTCAGGTCTACAAACTAAACTCTCCTTGTTTGTGTCTAAACTATGACATTCAAAAAATTTTTTAGAGTTAGGAGTAAACATGTTAGGACTGTCAGTGACACAGTTTTCATAATTTTTCACATGGCAAGCTACAACTGAAATACAGACCTTTAATTTTTAATTACCAATTAAATTGTCAGTTCAATTCAATTTTCAGTTCAAATGAGTTCAGTTTTATTTATATAGCACCAAATCACAACACCCTTTACCTTTATAATCTAAGGTAAAGACCTTACAGTAATGCAAAGAAAACAGGGAAAACCCCAACAATCATGTGACCTCCTATGAGCAAGTGCTTTGGCAACAATGGGAAGGAAAAACTCCCTTTTAACAGGAAGGAAACCTCCAGCAGAACCAGGATTAGGGAGGTCTGCCGGTTGAGGGTGAGTGGATGAAGACAGTACACAGACATGCTTTGGAAGAGAGCCAGAGATTACCAGTAACTAATAATTAGATCCAAATTTAGCTCTTGTTGAGGGTGATGAATTGTTCATACTTTCTAGGGAACTCTATATTTTTGCTTTTTTGTAGTCTTCTACATAGATGGATAGAGATAAACCGAAAAAATTAACCTGTGTGTGTTTTATCGTATTTTAATGTTCCTGAGTGTACCAAACTGTCGAGTTGGCCAGTGATGGATTTTTGTTTTGTTTTTATTTCTGTAGAGACCTCTTTTACTACAGCAATAGCTTCTAGATTCAAAATACTACCTTGAGAGTCAGCGCTAGACCTTTTACCATCTAATTAATGGGAAAAAAAAGGAAAAGAAATAAATAATTACAGAAAAATAGACTTGTTCATTAAAGAGGTCTTCAGTGATATTTCCAATTAACAGAAAATAGGGGACTCTGGATAAAAATGGCAGTAATTCCTCAACAGTTAATGCTATGTTTTTAGTTAAATGGCTTGATTAAGGGTTGAGTCTGCACTCTTGTCACGTCGCCATTGTTTCATGATGTATCTATTGTGGCAGGAAAGAGAGCCAAATTTATGAAAATTGTTTCACTCGCCACAGTTTTTGGACCTTAACTGTATGTGATTATTATCTTGGCGTACCTTATCTTGCAGCCTTCAAACATGCCCGTGTCCACGATGTAGGGACACACAAGGGTAGTCTTCACTCCTTCTACCTCCTCAGCCAGCAGCTCATGAGCCAGAGACTCATGGAAGCCCACTGCAGCAAACTTGCTGGCACAGTAATCCTACCACAAAGAAAATCTATCCATCAGAGCTTATTCACGCTGCTTTTAGAGATGCTGAATATTCATTATTTGTGATTTGCCAGCCCTGCTTTGACTGCCAGTGCCGTTATATGCATTTTAATGTGTTACTTGATTTTGGGACTTTGTGAGAGAACAGTGTGCAACACAATAATAAAGCTGCCATATTCTTATTAGTCATATTCTCATATAAACTTATTGTAGTGGTGTTTCTCCTGCACTGGCTCACCTCCACACAAGCTGTGCTGAAGAGACCGAGGACGCTGGCAATGGTCACGATGTGTCCGTGATTCTGGGCCTTCATTTGGGGGAGGAAAGCCTTCACTGTCTGAGGCCCACACATAGGAACAACCAGACAAACATGCATTGTCATAGCAGCAAAATGGAATGAGGCAACAAACTGTGCAGTGTTGTTAAATGTGACTTAAATACTGTTCAATGTGTAGGTTATTGTGTGTAGCTTACGTTGCACAAGCACCTCCTTATTAAGAGGATTGATGTCAAAGTTGCTAGTCCATAGGGTGAATGGGATAATGCTCTTGACGCAAAGCAATTTTACATTTCAAGTGTCCCTCAGCGTTTGCACAATAACATGCTCTGTGTACAGCCGACTGTTAAAAGATTATCCAGTATGAAATCCAAAAGAAAGAATTCCAGCTCTCTGAATCTTAGTCGGTAAAAGTTACTGGCCAAAGATGTGCTATGATTTGATTGTGTAATGTATGTTTTATGTGATGTGCTGCTAAACCGTTCTGCCTTTTGTTCCAGCTTTTGGCATTTTCACAGCTGATTAACTTTCAGCATTTATCTTCTGGATATGCATGGTTAGTGACCTTGATTGATTTCTGATCAGTAGTTTGCAATGATAGTTGCATACTTAGACAGGAACACATTTTCTTTTGACCATACTCATAAAAACCACAGTATTGCTCTGGATAATCAAGTTAGAAATAAAAAAAGAAACTAGCTATGGTAAGCCCCAAAGCTTAACATCCAAAATGTTGTGATACACTGGCATCTACAAGTATATCCAGCTAACAAGAAAGTTGGAAAGATTAAGTAAATCTGGACTGTTAAACCACTCAAATAAGAAGCTTCATTGCTTCACATGTGACTGGGGAAATGTCTTCTATACATTTGATTTTGATCATAAAGTTCTTACCCAGAACAGAGCATGACAGTTGACTTTCATAGTCCTCTCAATCAGCTCATCAGGACAGTCTAGGATGCGCTTCCCAGCCACCACTCCAGCATTGTTCACTAGTATTGTAACGTCCCTGCCGAGGTCCTTTCTCATAAGCTCTGCGTTGCGGTACACATCCTCCCGGCTGGTTACGTCCACTGTGTAGGTGTACGCCTTTCCCCCCATCTCACGCACCAGCTTGGCTGTCTGCTCATTGGAATTGCTATCAATGTCCCACAGCACCACTTCTGCCCCATGCTTGGTGAATTCCTGAGCAAAGAGATGGCCCAGGCCACCGCCTGATCCAGTTATGAGCACCAGCTCGCCATCAATGGGCTTGGTGCGTGGACGCAAGATAACCCGCAAAGAATTTCTCAGGATGAAGTAAATGACATCCAGCAGCATCATCTGGAGGTCCATTAGAAAGATCATTTTCCCCTCGTCTTTTACCCGCTTTTTTTGTTTGTTTGTTTGTTTGTTTCTTTGTTTTTTTCACCCTACAGAGGCTCAGACTTTAGCCCTGTTCCCTGAAAAGGCGTGTTTTCCTACCTGTCCTACAACCAAGGTGGTGCTTTCCTCCTCCTGTGACCCTCAGTCTTCAACTGTGGCTGATTTAAATACTCTCCTCCCGGATTAGAGGAAATAACTTGAGCTCCTAAGCTGTAAATGTATGAATTATTATAGATGAAAAATGTGGACCAACAGCTTTGCAGCGATTTCAGGTTTAACCATTTAAAGTTCACAGCTGACAAATACTAACAGATGCACATCAGTAAATACTTTGAATACTATATGTAAAATATCTTGTTTTTTATGTATGCATACAGGAAGAGTGGCTGAAAGTGGGAGGTGGTGAGGCACTGCTTTAAATGATGGAGACAAATTGTTAAATGGATAATAGGGACAGGTGATTTTTCATCATTAGTTCACATTAATTCAGAGCTCCATTAATATAGCTTTCAGGCAAAGTGATCAGTAATTAAATTGTATCCTAATATCTATTTGTGATGGGGAAACAAGAAGCTCGGTTAATGAACTTTTCAGTTCCAGCTGTACCCGAGTCAAGCAACCAGAAAGATTAGTGCGGTGTATTTAGCATTTTTGAAATAATACAGATTTAGCCAAACAAGAAAGAAGAGCTTACTGAAAGTCCAGGAACATATTCTAAACCCTGTAAACTCCCACAGATCTTAGACAAAAGGACAGCAGTGGCTCTGAGGGTTAGTTACAGTTACCTCGCAAGATAGATCTTAATTTGGTTCAGTGAAGGGATACGATTCAGTGATAAGATTTGGTCCCAGCTCTACAGCTGCTCAGTAGAGCAGCAAGAATCATATTAAATGAGAACATAAGGAGATTATGTCTATGAACTATAAATCTCTGCACTCTTACTTATATCCCATGAAGCCTGCTTGCTGTGTATCACGTTCTTGTTTTCTAGGTGAACAGTGCAAGCCTTGTTTACTTTCAGCATTGGCATGTGAGCCACTTTTATCAACCAATCGCAGTTTTAACCCATTTCTTGTAATTTTTTTTTATAGGTAATGTTAATATATGTATTTTTATAGGATTTACAAAGAACATTTACTTACCATGAGGCAATGCATATTCCACAGCAATGCTTTAGGTGTGATGGATGACCCCAGTTTGAATCTATGTATAATTTGCTCTCATATTGAAATGTGAATTAAAGAGGTGGTGGGGGGTAAATTATGAAACAAAATTAAGGTAAGATAATATCCATGTGCATGTGTTTCTACATCAAATTCTAAAGACACATTTTTTAAACAGCAAATCTGCTTTTTAAGCTGGTATTAGTTTGTCTCTAACAAGCATTTAACATGTTAAATTCTGTCAAGTGTGCTGGTTTAGCAATCCAGTGTATCATTGCTTGCTTGCTCTGGTGGAGATGCATGGATAACGATACATTTTCTAACAGTGTTCAGCACCCTTACTGTTGTGAGCCATTTAAAACTGGGCTGTTTTAATATTTTGTGAACTGCAAATAAACCTTTGAATATAATATATTTTAGCACAAACTGAGTAAAGCAGATTTTGTTCCCTGTTGTGAAATGGAGACAAATATAATGAAGGAATAACTGGTTGGCATGGACACGATGAATGATAATAACAAGCAAAACCTGTTTCATGGGTTTCTCCATGCTGACGTTAGACAGGTTGAGTCAAGTCAGTATATTTACAGAGCATATTTCAAAACCGGAAATGATGACCAGTCGGGTTTTTACAGGTTGGCAACATTGAGATATTGTTTATTTCATAATTACTACCTAATACGTAGATTAATATAAAAAAATGAATATAATTTATTAAAATGATCAGAGCAAACGGTGCAGTGAAAAAGTACTTTCCTCCTTTGTGATTTCTTAGTTTTTTGCATATTTATCACACTTAGATGTTTCACACCAAACAGATTTAACATTAGACAAGGGTAACCGGAATAAATACAAAATGCTGTTTTTAAATGATGATTTAATTTTTTACGAGAAAAAAGATATCCAAGCCTACCTGGATTGTGGCCGACCTAGAAAAAATGAGCTCCAAGAGCACATTAGTCTAATTTTAAATTAATTTTTTATGCTAAAAAAACTCCAATATGGAAGAATTAAAACAATTCTGCAAAGAAGAGCGGGCCAAAATTCCCTCACAGTGATGTAAAAGACTCATTGCCAGCTATCAGAAAGACTTGACTGCAGTTCTTGCTGCTAAGGGTGGCACGACCATTTAATAGGTTTAGGGAGCAAATAGTTTTCCACACAGAGCCAGGTAGGTTTGAATAGCTTTTTTTTCCTTTAACAAATAAAATAATCATTTTAAAACTGCATTTTGTTTTCACTCATGTTATCTTCGTCTAATATTATTATTCGTTTGAGTATTCGAAACATCTAAATGTGATAACTAAGCCAAAAAAAGTGAAAAAATCAAGAAGGGAGCAAAGACTTTTTCACAGCACTGTGTGAATAAAATCATAAACTAACTGGAGAAATTGTAACTGAATCCTTGCAGCTTAGACAGCTCAGAAAATAAAACATATTATTCTGAAAATCTTTTAGTTCTGTAATGTGTGTTTTTTATGACACGCATTGCAACGATAATAATACCTATTTGGCCTGGTGCTGTACTCTGCGAGAGCTGTCTCTCTGTTTACTCGAGCAGCAAATAAATGAGGTCATACCTCTGAGAGCTCTGGAGTTTTATGGATACATATAGAGGAAGTTAGAGTCAAGAAAACAAGAAAAATGAGCCACGCTGTCATGTCTTTGTTTTTCATTACGTTTCCTGTTTCAGTGCAGGGCAAGTCTTAAAGTTGTGGGGTTGTGATTATAACCAATATTTCATGTCCACACATTACCCCTTCCTTCTTCTCTCGCTGTAGCAGCAAATTGGAAATCTGAGTTTAACGATAAGAAGTCTGACAGGACAATAGTCCTACTTTACGCTACCCGAGTGAATAACAGAGACTGGCCTTTTCTCAAAGTCATTCAAAGTATTGCATAGTACATATGTGATGTCATTTCCCATAAACCACTGTGTGTCACTGATTTTTCTCAAGTGTATTTATTTCTCGTATGCCAGGTGGGTTGTCCTGATGGGGGTCTGTGATGCATCGGCCAGGATCCATCATGAATTAGTACAGGATGGAGATCTGACAGATTATACTACTGTGACCACTGCAGACTGTTGCCAGGACTTTCAGACTGCATCTCCAGGAAGGTATTTTTCAAGAGAGGAATATTATTTTCTCAGTATTTATGAGACTAATGTCTAAACTTTAGGGTTTGTGAATGTTTTACGTTATTACGAAGCCATAATAGAAGGCGATGAAGTGTCGGACTCCAGTACATTATGGTGTGCAGTCCATAGTACTGTGTATCCAACAATCACCTTTATGTGCCTGTTTCATTTAAAATGTTTGGATTTTATGACACTCGAATGGCAACTTGACCCGCAGATGCACGATTCTCTAAATACACTCGTTTTGGTCTTTCCTCTGCCGCTTTCAGCAATATACTCTTTACCTCAGCAGTGTCCCGTGTGCCGAGTGAGTAGACAGAGTGGTCAGACTGTGCTGAGCTCTGCAGCGGTCACAATCTGCAGCAGGAGCAGGACAGTCCTGTAGGAGCCACTCAGTTTATGCAATCCCTGTCCCAATTTTGAGAAGGGCACTTTCTGTGCAGAGTGCTGTTCCAAGCAAGGACACTGTAAAAACCTCAGTACAAGTGGGGGGGTCATACATTTTTTAATTTACTTTTTAAGAAAAAAGGAGCATCTGTAACTGTGAGGCCTCCTTTTGATTCATATCTAATAATCTCACAACAGGCAAAATTTGAGAAGTTGTGTCATAAATCCCCAAATTAGCAAATTCGGTCACAGACTCAGGGACAGTTGACAGGTTTAGAAGCTTTATTGCAGACATAATTTTAATTGTACTGAGCAGAGATATTTTGACAAGATAATTTTTCCAACCCAGCTACTGAGACACGGGGAAGTGAGTGCGATATAAGGAAACAACACTGAGAGGAAAACTAGGTGAAGAGGTGAGTCAAAAAGGTGAGCCATAACACATAGCATAAAAAAAATCTTGTCTAACTCGATCCTTGTGTTGCCACTGAGTAGCTGTACAGCCTGGAAAGGAATCGGTGGAAGAATGGATCGTTAAATACACAGCAAGCTTGATGAGGAAATGGTTAGGTGTGCTTCATGAAGCTCAGTTGGCGTTTGACTGAGGGGACCGCCTAGAGCAGTCCCAGAGGAACAGCGGGACTTACCCACCTGAGAGGAAAGAGAAGTATGGAGGGAAAAGACAGAACGAGGGGATCCTGACAGATGGATAGGGGGGCTGATACTGCCAAGACCATAACAAGCTATCTGTTTTTAGGAAATCTTTGATGGCTTGCTTTGGCAAACATATGATCAGTTGATCAGGGCCTTCTAACTCTTACTGTCTCTTATCTTACATCCAGAAGTGACCACACATTTGAGGTTGTAACACTTAAACTTGGGTTTCCTCAGACTACAAGTTTGGCTGGAAAACTTGCTGAAAGTTCACTTTTATAGGATAGTTCTTCCTTGATCTCACTCCCATTATTTTTGGCCATACTTTAAAAATCAAAGTGTGCATGTTGGAATGAATGTATGACCATGTGTTTGACTTCATGCTTGAACATGTAGCACTTTGTAACGTTTTAAAGTGCTTTACAAATAATGTTTTCTTCTTGTTCTCCGCAGCATGTACGCATTTTGAATAAAAACATATGCATTTGATGTGGAATGTCAAATTCCTGTAATTATTTCATGGGTCAGTCTGTACAGGGTTAACACTTATCTGGATGTAGGGTGAATTCTTGAATTTCAAGACAATTCTTGAAATTTGCCAAAATAAAGACATTTTCAGGGGTAAACTGCAACAGTTGGTATTTGTGACAACCATTCTGTAGTGTCTGTAATGAAAAACAAAACATCACTAATTCCCTTTGAAGAATTATATTTGCCCAAGATAATGCCTAACACATCAAAGGTAAGGTATGATCTAGAAGTTTATTATTATGTGTATTGTCATTTCATATGTATTACTAAAAGTCTTGCAAATTACAGACAGTAGGCATTTTATAATGATTGTATATGCTACACTAGCATTAAAGCACTCATATGAGAAACATTTTTGGTTATCATCATATTGGAAAGGAAAAGTGGGAAGAAGCTACTACATAGTGCCGGATTTGTATTATAGCCTAGTTTCAGTATACTGTATGTAGTATAAATTACAGACAATGCCGTGTACAAGTCAAAACAATCAAACAGAAATTACTTAATTTTTTTAAGTCCTTTGAAAATGACACGGCAGGACCACTCATGTAAAATTTCCTAGCACAATATAAAAGGGTTAAAAGCGTATTTGAACATATGGTGCTACTAATGTTCTTATCATAAATGCTTTTGCTGTAGTTCCAGCAGTTATTACCCTGCGTGACTATGGCAACGCTGGCAAGAGAGAGGTGTCCCTCACAGCAGCAATGTGATAGGTTAACACTTTGAGACAGCCTAGAAAAATGTGAAATTATACTCTTTAGCTTTTTCACTGTATATTTTTTTGTTAACTGCGTGCACATGTGCGGACCTGTGTGCATGTCTGTGTCTGTTTGTATAAAATAGGCGTTGTGTCCACTTTCGGTTGACCTTTCTAACAGAAGGCTGCCAGCAGAGTAAGGGCCCACATACCAGGTGGATGCAGTACTTGAGGGAGGGGCACCGTGTGTGTGTCGTGTGCCGGCCACCTGCTGGCGCTGCTGGACGAAACACTTTGCTGGAGACGAAGAGGAAAACAACACGGATAGGCTGAAGACAGTTTAAGTATTTTGCATGGAAACATCAAAGCTAATTGTCTGCTTTGTTTCACCAGGATGTGCTTGACAGTCAGCAACACTGAATTTAGATTTGAGTTGTTCAGAAAATATCAATAATCAAGTGAGATAGGTAAGGTATGCTTACCTATCTCACTTGATTATTGAGTGTTTCGTGACCCATAGACTGTATATAAGAGATGGACTTACAGGTTCCAGATAAAGCTATTATTGATGTGCCCTAAACCTGCATTTCATCTGGATGCAAAAGCTAAATTAGATTTCATAGAAATCTTTGGTA
This sequence comes from Oreochromis aureus, assembly GCF_013358895.1. NCBI lineage: Eukaryota > Metazoa > Chordata > Actinopteri > Cichliformes > Cichlidae > Oreochromis > Oreochromis aureus. Next base: position 25,345,335 of record NC_052946.1, on the reverse strand, counting down.
AAATGACCCTATTGCGTGCTTCAGGTATGACATGTCCATGATGAGTAAGCTCATGTCTAGTTTCTCTAAACTAAGATCCGGTGTAGGGTCAAATTGATGAATGAAACCCAGTGTTCTTCTGGTCGTGGCTACAGTCTGATTGATGTAGCTCAGAAACCAATCATTTTGATGTGAAGGAGAAAAATTTAAGTTCACTACACCAATGTGGCCTTTCTGCCACTCTTCACTGCAGAGTTATCTTAAATACTCCTGATCTAATTTCTATTTGAGTCACACTGCACTAGTCCATATCTATTTTTATTTGGTCCATTTGTTGCTATTGAACAACCACTGCTGGTCCCAAAGCTGGATAAATGGGAGGGTTGCATCTGGTGTAAAAACAAATAAGGAGATTAATCTGCTGTGGGGAATGAGGGGGCAGTTTACTAATGCTAAAAGTAATTTTAAAAAGTAATTAAAATACATTAACTAAAATTATGATTTAAGAACTCGGTAAATGTTTTCATGTCTTATTTAGGATTGGCCCTAATAACATAAAGACAAGACAATACATCTGTATTTTGAGAGGTTCAGGGGTAGCTTAAGTGCAGCTATACTGTAATGAAACAGTCTGAGTCACATTTCCAGAGATTTTTGTTTGTTTGTTTTGTTTTTCATCTCAGATTTCTGATCTGAAGCTTATCTTTTCAGCCTAATTGGTTAACAGTGACCACTAGATGGCAACATTGCTTATCACTTGAGTTTAAGGCAAAGACCTGTGACCACTAAATAATTTCTCCCTTCCCCCCCTGCAGAAGACAGTCTCTCCAGTGGCAGGCAGTGGGAAACCCTAGATGCAGGGGAGTGTGGAGACATGTGGGGAGGCTGGAAGCTTGCTCCAGCTCAACAGTCAACAGCTTCCTCTTCATCTAACCTCGTCCTGCTTCCTTCTGATGGCCTGGATTCTGTACATCCAATGATCACTTAGATTCCAATTCAGTTTTATTTACATAGCACCAAATTACAACAATAGTTGCCTCAAGGCTCTTTATATTGTAAGGTAAAGACCCTACAATAATACAAAGAAAGACCCAACAATCAAACGACCCCCTTTGAGCAAGCACTTGGCGACACTGGGAAGGAAAAACTCCCTTTTAACAGGAAGAAACCTCCAGCAGGCTCAGGGAGGGGCAGCCGTGGGTGGGTGGGGGGATAAAACAATGGTGTATAAACACATAGTGAGTGAAAGAGGTGAGTGAAGAAGAAGCACTCAGTGCATCATGGGAAGACCCTAGCAGTCTATTGCAGCGTAACTAAAGGAGGATTCAGGATCACCTGATCCACCCAGGCAGAATAATGGTTACTAAACCTGTGTATATGAATGCACAACTGTAGCTTTGTCAAACAGCTTAGTATAATTTTCTGTATGTCAGAAAATAACATTAGTTGAACTATTTATGTGCTGGAAACAGTGAAATCAAAGCCAACAATTCTTAATCAAAATGTAAAGTGATCTGATTTATTTCATTTTTGATTCATTTAAGGGAAACGTTGCTTTTTATTAAGAAATAAAAATATCTTGGGACATTGAGACACTTTCTTTTAACATGAAAAGTACTGGCTCTGTGTGAATCACAACCAGTTACAACGCCAAAGTTACAACATGCACTGAACAATAGAACATTTATACAGAAACAACAGCATAGAAAGTCAACAGGTAAAAATGTTTTTCTCTTTTTGTTTTTGTTTTACAAAACAGACAGCCTCGGGACCTACAAACAACATTGTATAAGAGCTGGCTAAGGTCATTCAAATATCTTTTTTCAATTCCCTGGAAACAGTGTACTTTACAAAGACTGATGGCTTAGGCAAGGTTGGGGTCAATTCCACTGAGAGCTTAAATTATAGGAAAAAAATAGTTTATGTTTGAATTTGTCCGTTTCTCATGCTTTAATACTGCTTTTTATTATAGTGCCACGTGTGATGTGTCTTGTGCACCACCTTGAATCGACCCCAACCCTGTAATACAGTGTTAGATTCAGAGAATGTGTAATTGGACTACTTGCTAAAGCAGTAGTTCTCACCAGGTTTTGGAAACTATCACGTCCTTGAAAAAGTCCTGTGGGGTTTGAAGAATAAATTAAAGAAATAAGAAAATAAAAGAACGGAAACTCCTTTAACCTCTTTTTTAAATTTAGCAGCTAGCTCAACAATCAAATTCTCTTTTAGATTTTAACTAAATGCGTAATACTGTACAGCTGGGAGTCATATGGGATGATTAGGAATTGTACTTGTAAAAATCTTAGAGAACTTGTGCTCTTAATTTTAATTGGTATCAATAAAGAAGAGGTAAAAGAAGTCACTAGATTGTGTTGTCTTGATAAAGAGTCATGGTTTAGTCCTTTGATTCACATCAGATTGCTCCACAGGGAACCTCGGTGAAATTAAAAGGTCTGCTATACTATTAGATTCAATTAATTTGAACGGCTCCCTTGAAAATCGAGTGGATTTAAGTGTCCAAATAAAATGAAATGAAGCTAAATGTAGAAATGAATGACACTTTTTTATTACTATTATTATTATGGTGGTATTGTGTCACAGTATCACAGTCTAAATATGAAATCAAACATCATACTTGATGTTTCTTTGCTCTCTCCTTTCTAAAAGCTTAATTATAAGAATGCTAGTGTCAGGATTTCAGTACTTGTCAGTGTGTGTGTGCACATGGTTGTGCATTTGTGTAATATAAATCTCAGGTCTCTACACTAGTGCTTGCTGCCTATTCGTGATATATTGATTGTCATCATTGTTGAGAGATATTTCAGTGAAAAATGGTCCCTGACTACAATAATATAGAAAACCTAAATGATAGGACAGAAGCTCACGTGGTGCTTAAGGAGGGGTTGCGTGAGCTCAGTGCCCTTCATATTTCATATTTATCTCTTAATTTACCCTAAAATATTTGTCTGGCTGCTTTTTGTTTTTTCTTGACTCAAGTAACAAAATCAAAATGGACAGTAGGGTATAATCAGGTAAAATAAGTTGAACTGTATTTTTTCTTGTTGAAACTGAAGAAAATAAAATCTGTTAGACTAAATGTGTCATGAATTCCTTTTGGAATTTAACCTGTGACTTCAACCTCAGGAAAATGTGAAGAATTACACACATTTACTGGACAGTATACATGTAGGAACGTAACCAAAGGAACATTACCAGAGACCATCTGGATCATTTTCAATACCCACAGTCAACTGTTGTGCAACGGGATATTTTCTTATAACAAAAATCTATTTAACAGCTGTTTGTGGGTAATAATTGTATTTTTTAGCATTGTGGGGGATTTTTTTGTTTTTGTTTTTTTGGTACTTCAAATAAAGAAAGACATTAAATCAAAAAAAGAATATCTACACACACGGGAAAAATGTAAAGGTGTAATACAACGTGAGTCAATGAGATGAAGCTATTCTCAGGACAATTATCTGCTTAATTATACTAAACACGATTCATAAAATGCTCCTCCCGTATCTCTTTTCCCAGCTATAAATAAAGCTGCACTTCAAAAACATCGACTGAAAATAATCCTATTTTCTCACACAACTCTAATATTTTCTTTGTATTGCAATCTGCATTACTGCTGCATGTTACAGTCAGGACTGTAGATGGAATAGAGAGAAAACAAAAGGCAGGATTCCCCCAGCCCGCACATTCATATTGGAAACAGTTCATTCTTTTCCATTAAGCAGCAACCACACTGCTATAATTCCCCAGCTTTACAGCAGTCTCCCCCTCTCTCTCTGTCACACACACACACACACAGTTCCCTCTGCTTCTCACAGTCGTTGGTATTCCTTTCACACCTCAGCTCCTCTCACTATGGGAGAGCAATATGAAATGGTCCAACTCTGTGATTAAAACAGGAAGTGAAATCAGGATTTGTGATTAGACTCTAAACTACAACACTAAAACGATATGTGTCAATCAACTTAGGTTGGATAAATTCTGAAAAAATAGATTTATAATAGTGCAATGCTCTTATTTGCGTGCATCGTTTGCCAGTATATTTGTGTCAGGAAAAGACTGAGAAAGATTTTAAAGTTATTCTTTTTTCTTTTGACAGTATATTTTGTTGGCACTGAGGTTCTTTGCTCATCTTGTTAACATTTGTGAAAGATGTGATGACAGAAGGCGTACTGTACCTACTCAAAAGATTTTTAAAGACATTACAAAAACCTTGTACTTTTGCACTAGAAGTTAGATTTCAAGAGATTGTGGAAGGACTCTTGATACTGTAACTCAGCTTATGTTAATGGGTGGAAATCTTGTATATAAAAGATGGACTTAGCTTTAAAGTAAATCACATACATAAGTGCTGAAACATTTAATATTTCTAATGTCCATTGGTTGAAAAAAAAGTAATTGCTCTCTTAGTTTATGACCATGGCAAATACTTTTCTGGTGAGTTCATGTTTGCTATCCCGTCTTCTAAGTCTTATCAATCATGGTGTTCATTTTATAGGGAGCAGGTGAAAGAGAGCCTGGAGAGGTGGAGGTATGCGCTGGAGAGAAGAGGAATGAAAATCAGTAGAAGCAAGATGTCTGTGAAGGTTCTCAGTCATCCAGGTCATCGTAGTCAAAGGAGTTTGCAAAGAAAAGCGTCTGGACTTCTTTGAGTAGAAGCAAGACAAAATACATGTGTGTGAATGCGATGGAGACAGGCGTAACAGTGAAGGTGCAACGAGCAGAAGCAGTGAAGGTGGATGAGTTCAAATACCTGGCGTCAACCATCCACAGCAATGGATGGTGAAGAAGAGAGTGCAGCCAGGGTGGAGGTGAGTAACATGGGTGATTTGTGACGGCAAAATGTGAAAGGGAAGTGTGGAAGCATTGGGAGTGACCAGGATTGACGGGTCAGGCAGGAGGAAAAAGAAGAAGACCACAGAGAAGATTCATAGATGTAGTAAAGAAGGACATGAGAAGAGTTGGCATGGCAGAAAAGCATGCTAGGGACAGGGTGCTAATCCGCTGTGGTGGACTCTTGGTTGATTCTCGTGAAGGAGTCGCCCTCATGACTCATCCAGTGACGTCACTACCTGGCTAATCAGTGACATGCAGTCTGTTGACGTCACATTTTCAGCTCAACTCAGCTCACTTGGGAACGTACTAGAAATACTGGTGGACATCCCTCAGCCTCCCAGTAGATCCAGATATGGTATAAACTGGAATATCCTAGGTGGGGTCTGTCTGGAGTTATCACATTCATACGATTTTCAGAAAACTTAATCTCTAAACTTGACCTTGACATGGAGGTCATGACATTCCAACTCGTCTGAGATTTTTGCTAGGTGCACCTACGGTATGAATGTCAACATCGCCTCGTTTTGAGTGGTCACATTCACAACTTGGGTGACCACACTGCTCGCCCGCCAGTGACGACAATACCATATCAGCCTTTTACGGCTGAGGGGTAAAAAGTACCTGATACCAGGAACCACCACCTAACGGAAAATTCTAAAAACTGAGTCGAGTCAAACCAACTAGGTACAAGTGGAAAAGAGGCTAAAATGCTCCAGGCACCAGTGGCTGATTTCACATCGGCTAAGTCCATGTTTCATATACAATCTGGCGTGTAAAGTAGCACTTAATATATTTTTAAGATCACGAGGACCACTTCTGTTTTGCCTCTCTCACCAGCTACAATCTCTATGAAGAGTGCAGCAATTCTTGTTAAGCGACTGGTCCTCACTATACTATGTAGCAGTGTAATCACACAGGTGTACGGAGAATTGTGTCTGTCAATCCAGGGAATAACAGAACACATATTAAAACTGAATTCATGAACATAAATAATAAAGTACAAAGTCCTTATATTATAATGTTAGATTTACACAGTACTCATGAATATGCACAGTGAGGAGTGGCTCAGCTAACATGCAACTACTGTCGCTTTATGGGTTCACGTGTCTCTGTGTGTGATTCGTAAATGTGTGTGAGCATATGTTACATGTAAGTCGACCTTCGCCACTCCAATTAACAAATCACTGCTTAGCTGTTGCCAACATTTGAGGGCAACAGCTATCACCATGGAAACTAAACGTATCTATGGTATCCTGAAAATTTCCTTCAGTACCTGGATGTATAGTTTGCCGGTGTGTGTGTGTGCACTCATGCATGAGTTTTATCAGTTCTGGCATTTGCACCCGATTAATGGTAAGCTGGATCTGGTTGCGGATGGTGCTGTTATATTTTTTTTATCATTTAAGAAAAAAAATAGGGATTGGATAACTCCCCTGCTTTTGCTGTTTTATACACATATCGTTCATGCATTTGTGAACAATTTGGCTGCTTTTATGTTGGTCAAACGAAGGTTAATGCATGCTGAACAACTGCTCTAAACATCATGTCAGTAGGCTAGGAGGATTTCCTTATATATGTTTTTTTATTATTTAGAGATGATGGACAAGCAAATCATCATGTTATTTTATGTTATGAGACTGGGTACACGCATGCTTTCATAATGTGCATTTTATGCAGCAATCAGCATAATTCTTTCTTTTGTTAGCCCATGTCAAAAAGAAACCTCTTGGTCCACAACTATAATAATAATGTAAAAAAAAGATTCTGATGTGCTAGGAAATCTATCCGTCATTCGATCATTCACTCTCACCAAGACATGTTAACATGAGTTAGCAAAACACTGTTAACAAAAAAGTGGTCATTATAATGCATGATGAGCTGGAGCAGCGTCTGTGCCAAAACACTGAACCTCATACGAGATAACTCTTCACATGTGATTTTGACACAGCAGACCAGAAATGTACTTATTTCTAATAGGAACTTTCTCTTATCTATAGAAAAATAAATCAGGCTAGACAATCTCAAGAGTGTGTGTACATGAATTATCATTTGGCCATTCATTACTGTTCACTCTCTCTTGCTCTGTCTCTTATAGACACAGGCACACATATAAGCAGACATGCACACCCCTACGAATGTAAATGACTAAGGCCAGGTTTGGGAATGGAGGGCACAAGTAAGTAGCTTATAGGCTTCTAGGTCCTCTCCTGTATCTTCAAGACTACAAAAACAACCGGGACTCAGTTCTGGAAAGTGGCTGCGGGGACTTTTTAGAGATAACCCCCTGCAACTAAAACCATCATTTAGCTGGGTTTCGCACTTATAACTACAGCTTTATTTCTCTGATGACTCTACATCTCTGAACAGACCCATTGGCTACTTGGGAGTGCTCTTTTGTTGTGTGTGTGGAATATCTCCTTATAGGAATGAGCTGAAGGAGGGGCAGTGACATTCTCCAATTAAGAAATGTTTTTCTCCCAGAGTATTCACTACACATGTTCACCCAAGGCTTATTGCCCAGTGGCATGCTCAGGTAATTTATGAAATGTTTTAGCGAGACCGGTTGTCTCTCCTTCCTTTGTCTCTGGCTTGGAGTGTTTTAGCCTTTAAGGTGTCTCTACCAAAAACACTCTGTCCCAAACTTGCTGTTAGTTTTTGCTTCACTTGCACCTCAGAGGCCTTTATCCAAAGTATTTTGACGTCCCCTCTCAGCCTTTGGTCTACGTGCCATCTCTGGTCCTATGTGATTTTCATGAGCTAGCCCACGAATCCCTTCTAGGGGGAACAGACAATTCTGACCCAGCATTTTCTGGGCTGCTTCTAAATGGTTAGTGCCCCTCTGGTAATTTATATTAATGCTGCGTTTCGGGCTTGCATCAGCCAGGAGACGCTCAGAGGGACTGGTGTCAGACATGTCACGGAGGTGCTCATCATCGTCTGTATCGGCATCAATGTATTTGCTGATGGAGGAGTCATGGAAGGTGAAGACAGTTGGGGCCAGGGGAGTGCCTTCTGGAGACTTTGGTGGGGTCCTGCTGCTGGCAGTAGTGTACGCAGAGGTTTCAGGGCTTAATAGAGAGTGGTCTGACACAACTGAGCTGTCTGAAAGTGGGGAAAGTCCTGATTCCCCGTCGCTGCGGCAGCCTCCTTTGGGAATAAGGCTTTTTGAGGAGTTTCCAGAAAAGAAAAATTTCCTTGTGTTGTCCGTCTTTGTGACAGACACAGGGGTCAGCATGGGCTCACGGTCCCCTGTTGTTTGCTGGCCAGTTTTTGTATTGGTGTGCTGGGACAATGCTGCCGCTGGACTGTATGAGAAGCGGTTGCTTTCCTGAAGACCAAGATCTATTGCAGGACTGTGGGAGAAGCGTGGGTTCTCCTGGAAGTCTGTTGCACAACTAATGTAGCTGTCAATGCTGGACAAGCTTTTCATGTCTCCAACTCCATCCCTGGTTCCTAGGGCTGGTTGACCATGGTCATGTATAGCCCCCAGCTCTATCTCATCCCTCTGTTTACCAACTCTGGAGGCCCTTTCTTTAGCATTGAGGTTGGGTTGTGACTGTGTCTTTGCCATCTGGTTGTACATCTCTTCTAGTTTCTGAACATTTAACCTCTGGGGACTGGTGGCTCGGGCCTTGCTGGGAGAGCCTAACTCCTGGGCATTGAAAGAACGGTTTGAGCTTGTCTCTGATGCAGCCCTCTTGGGAGTCCATTTCCAGCGGCTGGGTGAGAGGTGGTTGTCATGAGGCCTCTCACTCTTCTCCACCACCACATCCATCAGCTCTGCACTACGTGCAAATGCTTCTTTCAAGTTCATTGAGACAATGCTGCCATTTCTCTTTGCCCTTTCTAAGGCTTCTCTTCTTTTAAGGGCCTTTTCTTGCCTCTTCTGTTCCTTATAGAATTCAGAAAAGTTATTTACAATAATAGGAATAGGTAGAGCGATCACAAGTACTCCAGCTATGCAGCATAACCCCCCCACAATCTTTCCCAAGAGAGTTTTGGGGTAGATGTCACCATAGCCCACTGTGGTCATAGTAATTGTAGCCCACCAAAAAGAAGCTGGAATGCTTTTAAACTTTGTATCCTCTTCATCCTTCTCAGCAAAAAATACCAGACTGGAGAAAATCATGATACCCATGGCAAGGAAAAGAATAAGTAGGCCCAACTCATTGTAACTCCGCCTAAGGGTGAAACCCAGAGACTGAAGACCTGTAGAGTGACGAGCCAGTTTCAAGATACGTAGGATACGCATGATCCTAAAAATCTGAACCACACGCCGAACATTTTGAAACTGTAATACACTCTTGTTGGATTCTGTCAGGAAAATGGTGACGTAGTAGGGCAGGATGGCCAACAAGTCAATAACATTTAGAGGACCCTTAAAGAACTTCCATTTATTCGGGGAGGAGAGGAAACGGAGCAGGTATTCCATGGTAAACCAGGCAATGCAGACAGCCTCCACGTGGGCAAGTTGAGGGTTGTCTGTGGATTGGCCAAACTCATCTGTATCCTGTAGCTCTGGTAGGGTGTTCAGAGACAGGGCAATGGTGGAAAGCACGATGAAGAGGATGGAGATGATGGCGAGTATCTGAAAGACAAAATTAGACAATATGAGATTTTATGCATCAGAGAATGGCTTACAGTAATTAAAACTTTGGTCACTTGAGAGGTTTTGTTGCAGACATCGAAGACACTCAGCGAGCTCAAGATGTTGGGAACAGCAAACCTGCTAAAAACCTTGAAAACTGCACTCAGGTGTATTTAGAAGAAGTGGTACTATTTTAAAGACAAAACAAATTTGGTATGATTTACCTTTTTCTATATACAGCTTTGTGTACGATGTTGCATGAGTCATAAAACTGGAATTATTTTTAAAAACATTCTTTCGCCTTAATGACTTAAACTTGAAGTTGAAAGCTGCGTTAAGTGGAAACTATGAAATTGAAATCATCGTCAAGTGTGCACTTTAACATACTTTTATTACCTGATCACACAATGAAGCTATATGCAAGTGAATATTAAATTGTAACAGTTTAAATAAACCTTCTATAAATGCCTGACTGACAGTGTGACTGCCTGAGAGCTAATGGATTAGACAAACTTGGACCACTTATTTATTCATAACTCACTTATCAGGCTGATCCACATGAGTGAGTGTGCTTAAGTGGACAATTATGTTTAGCACCAATCAACAAAAACAAAAGTATCACAGCAGCACATATCAGACTCACTGAATAATTTTCTAAAACATAAAACTGGGAACTGGGTAAAACAGTAAATGCTTATTTTTGGTGAAGAAAGTTTTTTTTTTATTATATTTTATGACATTTTCCAAACTGGAGGTTGGACAGAGCCCTCGAGAGCTCAAATGGGCTCTTGAGCACTTACCTCTGCGCTGAAATTGTCATGTTAAGATAATTAAGATGAGCCTACCATTATCACAGAGTGCTGAACCTACTTGCTAGCCATGAAATCAGTGACTAATTGAAAGGCTTCCGTGCTCTCTATTTAAGAGTAGGATAAGGGTAAAACATAATCCACATGTAGTTTTACACTGTTTTCTCCCATTATGGTCTCTCTAGAATTACCGAGGAGAGACCTCTCACTCGCCGTCACTTGACACCATCATGTAATGAAAATGAACCTGCAATAACCACATAGGAGCAGAATGTCCCCAGAATCTACTGCACTTGATGATGCTGATGATTCACTTTACGCAGTACACAGAACTGGGAAGTCTGTCAAAAAACAGCACCCTGACACACACACACACACACACGCTACCCCACCCACTCTCCACCAATCATGCTAACAAGCACGTACGTGGTGGCAGACTACACCTCTTTGAGCATTGACAGCACCCCCATCAACCAGTATTCATTGTGTAAACAAAAAAATGGTTGCGTTTGCTTTGAAGTGTGTTATTCTTGAGTTTGTTTGATCTGAGTAAATGACTGCGTAATACTGTATGAGAAATACTTGAGAATATGTTGCAGTGCCATCCAGCTTGCGATATACCATCAAGCCCAGCTCACAAAAAGAAAATAGTCAGAATGATTTTAAATCTAACTTTGTAGAAGACAAAAAACTGTCATATTAAAGGTTAGTTTACAAAAATCACTTGAATGAAATCTTGAGGTTTGATTTGATTGATTTAGTATGACACCTTAAAATTTTAGTCCTCGAGCTGTCATGTAGAACAGTAGCTCCCGAAATGGTCTAATAAGGAACACTGTGCCGAGAAATAGTGTCAGGGGTTAGATAAACAAAGACAGATGGACTATGATGTAAATAAAGCAAAGTTTTTCTCTTATTTACCTCATTTCCTACTAAGTTAGACAGATGTCTAAATTTATCTGTTGCACAAAGAACTTTAGTTGCTAACTATTCTAAAAAGAAAAACTGTTACTAATAATAATAATACATTTTATTTAAAAGCGCTTTTCAAAACACCCAAGGACACTGTACAGAGCAAAAAAAGACAAGCATAAAAACAGGAAATAAACACAATAATAAAAGAAGGTTTAAGAGCATATGAGTTCAGTGAGTTCTGGGCAAATTATACTTTTTAAAGAAGAAAAATGAACAGCTAAGTTCACTATTTGTCATTCTCTTCTCTGGCTGAAAAATACTTGTCCTCAACACCTGACCATTACAAGGATGTTTTAACTGGAAAATTTAGCAGCACAGAATTTCAATAATATTTTTAAATGTTAGGAAAAAATGATAGTAACAGTAGATAGTGTAAATAGCATTGGAAACTTCCTTTAATCAAAACAAAAATGGCCGACCACATATTGACCATTGATTTAACAGTGTTTAGTCTGATTAGGGTTGTCATCAGAACTGATACTTATAGTACCATTTGATACACACAGTGGCCGTTGTTTTTGGGTTGTCAATAATGTAGGCAGCATAACAAACCTAAAAGATTTGTCAAAAATGATAATCTACTACCAACTGATTCTAAAAATTACTGTCAGATTAAACTCTTTTGCAAAAGTGTCACCTTCACTTCTTTCAGCTCACACACATTTACACCCAGACAGGCAGACACACCGCCCCTCCCCTCACTAGCAGCTGAACACATGAAGAGCAGCAGAACAAACTTGATGAACACTGACACTTTATGGAACATTTTGTGAGGTCAGCAAAACTCCTGTTTCAACAAAATTTAAGTATTAATTACCATAAGCATTAACCTGGCCAGTGCACACACTGACATTAGCCATTTAGCTATAATCAGTTTGTTTAGTTATTGTCACAAGATAGTGGCTAACAGCTATGGCTAATTATAAAATGATAACATTAATATAAGAGATGAGCAGAAAACACTATTAGTCCTGCCCATTTGTACAATGATAACACGATTATTTGTGTCTGACATTTTTCTCTTAAGGGCAAACAGTGAAGCTGAGGAAACTATACCAAAACGGTAGCAGCATACCTTACAAACTGATCTGTAACAATGAACAATTGGCTATGGTGCCAAGTGAGAGGCACAGGAAAAAAAAGTAGGACTGTAGATGAATATATTTGCGTATATTTCTTTTATTTTTGTCCTTCTCCCCCCTAGTGGTCTTGAAAATGTTATTGAATATTGCATATTTTCCTGATATCGAGTTTGTGGCTTTCTGTTCTGACTGGTCTTAAATAGGCTCTTCTCCACTTTTTTCATTCTTTGAAAAACTTTTGTTAAAGGTAACTCTTGTCAGTTGGATGGCTATAATTACAAGACTAGGAAACATTTACAGCCAGAAGATTAATACTCACTTAATCACTTTCTTATGTGAACCAGACCTCAACTAACTACAGTACAGACAACAAACACCTAAAGAAAAACCATGAAAAAAGCAATTTGTCTTTTGGCTTTAGTATGGACCGAAGATGTCAACAGCCTTCAGCCTGAGTTAGTAAGGTTTAGAAGAAGGTGGCTAATGCTTTAGTTTTTGGTGCAACAAGCTAAATGGGTACATGTAAACGTTTCTAAAAGAAACTTGGCCTTCCTCAGAAGATAACCTATTCTGAACCAGAAGCAGAAAGACCTGGATTATGTGAAAGTGTCTAACATGGTATTTGCAACATTTATAATTGCTGGTGGTAAGCTAGTTTTAGAAGCTGCAAATAGACTGTCCAAAATAAAATTCAAACGAAGATCTAATTACAGAGGCTATTTTTTACAGATATAAATAAATATGCCTTGAAATTTTGGCTCACACTTTGGTTGCCTAAGGCAAAACACTTTGAAAACCACTCACTTAGAATATGTGTAAAATATACTAATTATTTTTTTATGGTTCTACTTCATACCTGTTATAAAAAAATATCCAAGTCACACACTGACTATCCCTGTGTGCATTTCAGTGATAACAGCTTGAAAAAAGTCTCCAGCTTTCCTCTATAATTGGGGATAAAGGGAACAAATCCACCAGGTCTCTCGTGATCTTAATGCTGAGCTAAAAGAGAGGGGCTCCTGTCCCTGTTTGACTTGAGTGATGATGAATCACAGAGGCAACATAATCCAGTGGTGTAGATTTTGTGTATTTGTCATAAACTAATATACTGTATGCTGCATTATTTTAGTTTACAGTGACTGATAGAAAATTCCACATACTATATACAGTACTGTGCAGAGGTCTTCAGGCAACCCTCATTTTTTATAATTTGCTTCCAAGGAGCCAGAGCCATCCATCCATGGTGTGGAGCCTATCCCAGCTGCCACAGGGCAAGAGGTGGGGTAACTCAGACAGACATCCTTTTGCACCTATGGACAGTTTAGAATCACCAAATAACCCGACACACTAACTGGGTGTTTTTGGAATGTGTGTGGAAGCTGGAGTGCCCTGTGAGAACACAAACAATGACCCACACAAACATGGGAAGACAATGAAAACTCCAGCTCCTTTACCCTGGTAACCTGCAAGCTAGTTTGCAGCTGACGGGCTTCCTCCAAAATATTCCCAGGCCCGATAACTTAAACCAAGCAGTTGGTAATAAATAATCCGCTGGCTATAATGATAAATCAAAGACTCAGCAAACAGAAAATATGCAAAAAATGGTTCCAAAACACACTGCCATTGCAATAAAACATAAACATTTCAATAAATTGCTAAATCAATTTCCTACTTTCCTGGCAAAATATAAAAAAATAAGGTGCGGCTCAAGACTTACGCACAGTACTGTATAACATACTGTTTACTGATGGCTTACATGTTTGTCTATTACTATAATAAATGATTTGAGCCTTCAAGATGAATGTAATGTTACATCTGATTCCTTTAGTTCCTTACTTCATGAACTTCAGTCCGCATTTGTTATATTAACCCTAAATGACTCCAGCTCCAAACAGCACAACTTGGAGGATGAGTAGGAGGCTGCAGCTAGAACACTGAGCCTGTTTTGGCAATAGCCCACACAAAAGAGGTTAGGATGTTATATGATGAAATCAATCATAGGATAGTTAAAATACTCCAAAAATGAGTGCAGTGTTGGACCAAAATGCCGCATAGGGGGTGAGATATACTAGTCAGTCCAGCAGTTTAACATAGCTAACAGTACAAAGTGAAATATTTCACTGTGACTTCCTTCCTTGATCAAAACCTCAGTGATAAACTGAATCTGTGGGTAATACATACATCAACAAATGAACCAAAGCCTCACATGGAGCACTTGATATACTGTTTTTTGTATAAATCATCTAGAAGAAATCACAAATTACAGGCAAAAAAAGGAAGGGTTTTAACAAAGGTTGTTAGAAGGTGACTGACAGCAATGACTGACAGCGAGGGACTTGACATGGTCTAACAATTCGGACTCCCAAGAGTAAAAGTGATGGCTCAAAAGACAACCTTATCTACGACCAATCAGAGCAGGAGGACACTGTTGCCATAGCATCGTGGCAGACATGAATAATGACCCTATCTGTTTATTTTCTTCCCTCTGTGCTCCTCTCCCTCCTGCCCTGGAGGAAATCTGTTTGAATCAAACACTTGAAGAGAAGAGAGGTGCTGGGACTGGAGAGTGAGGGTGGAGCTGGAGAGTGAGGGTGGAGCTGACAAAGCCAGCACGAAAGTAAAGGGGTGGAGATGATGCAGTGAAAAAACACGATGCCGTTAAAGAGAAAACTTCGACATGTTATACTTGTAACAGGGTGGGTTACAAGTATAACACAACATATTAAAGTTTGCCCACTGATTACTCGATACAGTAGAATCGTAACGAGTCAGAAAAGATACAGAAACAGGAGGACAAAAAAGGGCAGAAGGTAATAGATTGAGAAGCTATAAAAAGGTCGCTAATGAAGGCACACTGGTGCTGCTGTGTCTTATGGTTATGAGGTTAAGTTCCACTAGGAAACCCTGCACATTTCCCAGTAGCCTCTGTCCCTGATGGCCTTGCCTCTACAAACTGTGCTTGCTCTCTATCCCTGCCTGGCTTGTCTTTATCTCTTACTTCCTTAAATTGTTCAGTGTCATGGGGTGCTAATTTCGTAAGATTACTGAACCCCAAATCTGTGACAAAAACCTTTCAGTTTACTAGAAAAAAGAGACAGCGAGCATGTGCATGTTAGGAAAATGTTAAATGGAGCTCTAGATGTGATTCTAATGGCATCGACAACATAACCGACTATTTTTAGACTCTCAATTGTCCACATGACAAAACGGATGTTAATAGCAGCCACACCCAAGATCCTACCCTGCAATTTTTATGTGGTGGATACTGTATAATTGATTTCATTATATTAACCAAAAACAAAAATGACAGCAACTACCGATGAATGCGCCATGGTCTAATAAAGGGGATAAAGGACAAAGGGAGAGAGATATTAATATCTAGAGGAGAGGAGAAGAACATGTGAGCAAGAGCAGAGTGACAGGAAATCCCACCGTGACACTAAACAAAGCCAGATCACACTGGTCCCTCATGGCACACTTGTGCAGACACAATAGTCTGCATAGAGCAACACCATCTTTTTGGACAAGGTGACACCAGCCCTCATTAGTGTGCTTGAAAAAGAAGTCCTGGACATAACTGGTATGAAGGATGCCCTCAAAAGTCATCCAAAAGAGTAAGTTTTTATAAATGGAATTCTCTGCAGAGGGAATACTGTCTCATACGCTATCCTTAGCACTTGGGACTCGAAACAGGGCAAACTCCTTGTCAAATTATTTTTGCCCATCTTCTTGTGCTTGTACCTGGGTGTGCTTCACTACCCACTCTCTTTCAGAAACCACAGCCTGCTTTTATGCTGGCTGTGTCGCAGCAGCTGTGATTCATTTCTTTGCGCTGCATTGGCTTTGCCAGGGTCGGGCTCATTCATCTATCAACCCAGTTCTCATACAGCAAGGAGAGAACCTTGAACTTTACACCATATATATATATATATATATATATATGTGTGTGTGTGTGTGTGTGTGTGTGTGTGTGTGTGTGTGTGTAAAGCTCTGGAAAAAAGCCATGGCAACATTAAAATTACAGTTATAGTAATTCTCTAAAACTGTAGTTTTATTTCATACCTCTTTTTTTCCTTAGAGAATATGAACAGCCACAAAAAACAGGCTGTTATTCATGATTTTAAATTACTGTATTTCCAATTCACTCATTGCCTGAAACTAAAGTATCAAGAGGTTTCAAACAGGTGGAGTAAAGCTTTTTATAGAGCAGTTGGAAATGAAACCTACCCAGCCCCAACAAGCCTGTTTACAGGATATATAAAAAGGTTAAACTGTATTCTTTAACTCTTTTTCTCTTGGACACCAAATAGGAGGAACTGTTGTTTGTCTTTTCTGAACTGAGCAGTTCAGGTCTGCTTCCAGAAACAAATTTACTGGGTGTGCGTCAGAAATTAGTGAGGTTTCAAAACCTTTCATCAAAGGTACATGAGAGGTCATTAAATTTCATCTTTATGGGGGAAAGAGTTAAGAATACTTTCCAGCTGTGTTCTTACTACAAAGATGCTCCTCCTATGCATTTATGCAGAGGAAATGCATTACTGTATTAATAGTATTACTGTTAAACGCAACTGAATTCAGGTTAGTATTCTCACTCTGCACTAAGTCTGGTGGTATCCCAAGTGACAGTTAAGGAACTCCCTGACTCCCAGTGCTCTGGCTGGCACCTTGTCTCATTAGCAGCAACAGGAGCAACAGACTCTTCTGCTTTAACAGTGTGCCTGTGAGTCCCAGCATCCCTGTCTGTTAACTTTGTCAGCACTCACCCAGGGAAACACGTTAGACCTACATTATAATGACAGGCTCTCCTTAAACTTAAACACCTGAACAAGCACGGTCTGAAGCGTAAAGGTGAGCGGGCTCTATTTTTGGCTGAGTAAATTCAGGTCTTGCTTGCTCACTAAGATCCACTCACAGCTGACTTGCTTTCCCATCATCCCATGAGCCACATTGGAGGCCACTGGGAAACCATGCAATACTCTCCCAGCCTCGACTGCCAGCCACTGTCACCATGACAACCCCCTTGAAGCTCGACAGGAGGTGGCTACGTGGACCTGCTTGTGAAAAGCAAGTCTGACAGAGTCTCCTTCTCTGTCTCTCCCTCTCTCTTTCCCTCTGTCCCTGATTTGTACCTTTCTGAGAGCTCACCAAGCTTTAAACCATCTGCTTCTTTCTCTATTCTGTCTCCAGGTTTCTCCGGTATTTGTGTCACATCGCTTTTTGCGTTTTAGCAGAGCTTCAGCAGCAGTAGGAAATAGTTCAGCTGGTTAATATTTTTCTATGGCACCGTGGCTCAATATTTAAATAAAACTAAAAGCCCCCATCATTATTTAAAAAGGGAACAGACGTGAGTGTGCCAGGCACCACCTTTACTTGCAGATGTTTGCACCACGTGCCACATACCAGGTCTTCTACCATCTGACTGGATGAACAGGAATCATAAAACCACGCCATCGTTCTTCGTTTTCTTCAGGATGTTATTATCAGTGGTCAGTAGTATGTGAGTAATAATGTGAGCGCTAAATAATGTGGAATAATTCACACTCCTGTTTCGAATAGAATGGCTCTGCCTCCTCGCTGCCTGTGAAAGAGATGGGGTTTCCATGGAGACGGGAGGAGACTGTGTCTTCCACATTTTCCCCCAGCATGGTAGCTTGAAATACGCACACACAATTTGCAGTGGCTCAGCTGTAGTCTCCCCAGCAGACATCACTTCTTAACTTTGAACAGCACAGCCTCATTTATCTTAACCTCCCACATCTTGCCAAAATGAATAACTTATATCTCATGGCCCTTCGTGGGAGATGCTGCCAGTATCGTGACCTTGCTTCCGTGACATTCATTCTACTGTACTCTTAGCCTTCTTGTATGTGGCTTAGTGAGGCAAAGGTGAATAGCACATTATTAAATGTTTGGATATCACATGCACGTGATTTATTTTTCCTCCAGACCACTTAATTTGAAAAAATGTAGTGATATCACATCTCATGCTCAAACTGTAACCTTTTTGAACTGATTCGAGATTAGATGTAGGAATGTAATTATGTGATTCTCTACATTTAATAGCAGTTGTGCGCCTTTATACTATACCACTCAAAAAACCTTTTGTTTTTGAAAGAAAATCACAGTTGTTTTTATTAGATAAGATAAGAAATGCTGTAAATGAAAATTCATCATTTTCATTCATCATTTATGGTTTTTAATAAAATATTTACATAAGCAACCATAAAAGCAGCCATTTGTCCAGTGGCGCATCTTGTTACCTAATGTTGATACCTAATATGATAGCACAGCTAAAACCTGTGCTGTTGATTAAAGACACATACATTTGGCTGTTAATGGGTCCGCAGCTTGCCAATGTTTGATTACAATGTCTTAATCCTCTTCAAATAAAGCACTTTCTTCAGAAATTCATCAGCATATTCTCAGACTAAGAAAGGCTCATGTGCAGTACACGAAGGGTTATCTAAGTGGGAAATACCTCAAAAAGCCATACAACAGTATGCATATAAACTATAGATGGTGAAAGATTTCATGAATCCTCATCATTGTTGAGCAACCCCAAACTTTTGAGTGGTTGTATTTGTGATGAGCTTGTATTTATTTCTCCATTTTATAATTTGGCCTTTTAAAAATATGTGCTTTGAGGGAGTAGAAAAGTCTGAAACAGGCCATTTTTGGGATCTTCGGCAAACTTTTCCCCAACTCATGCAGTGCTTACATGCACAAAGTGCACCAGAACCCAATTCAGTAAACCACTGAAGTAGGTAGGAAATCTATGCTTGCCCCATCCATCTCCTGAATGAATCCCACCTCATCGCCTCTCCCTCTCAATTATTCATGCATTTCAGATGAAGAAGAGAATCCAGACTCAGCATCTATATTTAAACTCTGACTGGTCCATGGTGGTTATATAAATAGAAACAGTATACAGTCTGGTTTGATACACCAAAGAAGGCTGTTCTCATCAGAAATAACAGTGTAACTTGGACTACAAAGCATTTAAAACATTCACAAGGAATTAAAAGATTCATCAGTGGGTATCAGTGTAGACTGACGATTTTACAGGACAGTTAAGGGTAGTTAATGCGATGTGTGGTGAAGCTTCACCTGTTCCTTCTGTCTATGAAATGCATAAAAATAACACCTTAAGAACTTCTCTCATCAAAAACAAAAAAACAAAGAGGCAAGGTTATTACATCGTTCAGAGATATTTCACTGCTATATTGTCTGATACAATGCAGTTCACACAGTGTGCCATTCTACAATGATTTATTTATTACGAAATCAGAGAACATCATGAAGTACTCCGCACACATCAGCACAGAAGGAAAAGTTAAAAGCGAGTGAAACACTGATTTGAAACGCAAAGATAGATGTAGGCAGCAAAAGACCCACACATAGCTCCTTTACAGAAATGCACACAACAACAACACACACACACGTACACACATCGTCAATCAACAATGATGCTTGAATAGAAGGCAGCTGCATGTTTCACAGAAATGACAGTTACCATGGTGATAGTGACAGTGAACTTTTAAACATTTCAGTGCTGGTAGTGAAAGAGTGAAATAAAGAAGCTCAAAAACACAGACACAAAGGCAAGTTATGCATGACCTAGCCTGCAAGATGTGAATGTCATGTATTCTATTTGCAGAGCGAGAGCAATATAAAGCAAGATTGCTCTTAATCCTACACTCAAACACGCTTACTGCAGATATTCAACTTGCTAACAGCATAACGGTCCTTATTTCACAGTTTGAGAGCACCAAAATCAGCGGCCATTCAGTCTGAGTGCTGTTAATCCCATTGAGTGTTACACTCAAATTAACATGCAAATCCTTAAAGTTTTTGGTAATTGGACAGCTATGAGCACTTGATTTTGCTCTTAAAAGAATCTCTTTTGTTTTGCTCCCAACAACTCAGTGTCAGACCGTGACGAAACCACGTGTCATGTCCAGTAAAATAATGTATCATTCCACCAGGATGAGCACAATATCAAATGTTTTGGTTTAGTGACAAAAAAGTACTGACAAAGCACAAAGCTCTAATTTAACAGTGCATGGGCTATAATCCACAACAATAGCTTTTTTTTTGCTGTACACAGTACAAGCTTTACAGGACACTACTGTTAGCTGTTGTCTAAAATGCTTTTATTTTAGTGTTCCTACTGTAAAATCTGCACGCCCTCACCCATTTATCTGGATTTCAGTTAGCTCAGTGGAGTTGAGGACAGAGTCAGACAGACTAATCTAATTTAACAGTAGCAGTAAAACAATACAGTAATGGTAAAAAATGAAATACATAGCCTACTGTTTTGTTTTTTAACCTAATAAAACATAAGTCAGCTGTATTCATTAACCTCCACACAAGACACTTTGCAATATGCTAATCTTTACAGTATACATGCACACTGTACCCAACCTAGGGTTTCTATTAGCATAATTCAGCTGCCAATTATTATATTGTTATTGCATTAAACAAGATGTTATATAAAAGGGACAGAGATAATAATGTCTTCCATAATTTCACATTAACTTATAATAGTTTAATAGCTTTTATGCATCCTTTTACAGTAGATCTATGATAGAACATTTAGAATAGTTTAGATTATATAATTTCCTCAGCAAATCTTAATCAAATTACTTTATTGGAACAGAGAATAAACATTAGTCTGTGGAATCAGTCAACAGGGCAAAAATAGTAAACAAAAATAGTCCTAAAATATTTTGTAGCCGTATCTAATCATTTATTACCTGCTGAATTAAAATCAAACCACTCACCCTGTTCTAACAAACTATATCAGGTGAAAAAAAAATCACACTCTTTAGTACATATTAGGATATAATAAAAAAATAATCTGGTCCTTAGCCAGACTTGAAATTAGGTAAATACACTTCTCGGATGAAGAAGAACATGACACATTAGACTGTGCCCTTATTTATGTAATAAAAACAAATTAAATGCAGAAGCAGTTTGTGAAAAAACTAAGTGTACCCCATCAGCAGCTTGCAGATATACCTTCAGCAGAAGTAACTTGAAGTAATCTTTCTGTATGACTTTATCAGTCTCACATAGTTTTGGAGGAATTTTGGCCCACTCTTCTTTACAAGGTTGCTTCAGTTCATTAGGCATTGCAGAGATTCATTTATCTACAGCTCTATTAAGGTCCCACCACAGCATTTCAATTTAGTTGAGACCTGGACTTTGACTGGACCACTACAACATGACTAATTATTTTTTTATTTAGCCATTATATTGTAGATCTACTGCTTGGAATCATTGTCCTGTTGCATGGCCTAGTGTCAGAAAACCTTGGGCAGTTGGACAGATAGCCTCACATTTGCCTTTAAAATACTTTAGTACACAGAAAACTCTGTGGTTGACTCAATGGTTGCAACGTGACAGGTCCTGTGGCTACAAAACAATCCCAAAGGGTGGCTGTAATTATCTAGTGACTATAGCTCAAGAGGCAGAGCAGGTTATCTACTAGTCATTTAGTTTTATGGTTCAATCCCTGGGTACTCCAGTCTGCATGCCAAGTATCCTAAGTTGCTCTCCGATGCATACTTTGGATTATGAATGCGTGTGAATGTTAGGTAGAAAGCACTTCAGCTTCAAATGTGTGAATCAGGCAAGCTGTATAAAGAGTGGTAAGAGTAGAAAAGCGCTATATAAGAAGCAGCAATTTACCACCCTCCACAGCTGTGCTTGATCATTGGTATGAGGTGTTTCTGTTGATATTTCTTCGTGATCCACCAAATATGTTGCTGTGCAGCTTGGCTAAACATCTCTAAACTATTTTCCTAAGCTGTGCTGCCATATTTTGTTCAGAGAGAGGAGACTTTCTTCCAACAAGCCTTTCAAATAAGCCATACTTGTCCAGTCTTGTTCTTTCAGTCATTTCCTGTGTCTCGTTCTCCCCGGCTGTGTTCACTTCCCCAACTGTCTTTCTGTATGTTCTCCCACTGGTTCTTTGACTGTCTCTTCCTCTTGCCTTAGTGTTTTTATTTTTTAGCTCACACTGTAATTTCTGGTAGTTTATAGTTTTCAGTTTTCCCTTTTTTAACTTTATGTTTTGTCTTTTTTGGATTACCTGCCATCAGCCTAAAGAAACAGCTTGATATTCGTTGAACTCTGCTTGCCTTCGCGCTGGCATTTTGGGTGCTCACTTCTTACGCTCCTCCACATGAGGAGCCTGCTTCTCGTTAGCCGAACTAGCCCAGCCTGTTGGGAGCCCAGCTGCCCAGCACCCGAGTCTGCTCCACGCCAGCTTCTTTGTTGGTGGAACAGCGGCCTGAGGATGAGAGGCCTGCCAGCGGTGCACTCCCTGCTCCTTCCTCCAGGAGGAAGCAGGCATTCCTCGCCACAGTCCACAATGGCCCTCAGCCTGAGCCTGCATCCCTGGCCGCATCAGCTTCACTGCTGGCTTCAGCCCCTATATCTAGCTCTGTGGCTTGGCCTGTCCCCAAAACTGCTACATCTCCTCTGTTTAGCCTCATGGCCAGCCAATTCCCAGAACTGCTTTTTTTGGACTCTCCTTCTCCCTGTTGCTATTTCTTATGCCCCAATCAAAATTTCATGGAGCCTTGCCTGCCTTTTGTGCCCTGGATTTTGGGTCCTCACTCGTCACATTTCTCCACATGACACTGAATGCTTCAGACCTGAAAATTGCCAAAACGTCTGTTTTTATAGATGTGCTCACACTTGTGGATGAACAATTAATGACTAACATATACTCTAGTAATTTATAAGTGTGCAGGGCTTCTGCATTTTGGTTTAAGTCTTTATTAGATAATTAATGACACAGGTTTTATTTACCATATTTTAAGAAGTGCTAAGTACCATATCCTGATATGTTAAGCCTTAGCATTGGAAGTAAGTATGCTTTCATTTTAAAACATGATAAGTTCTTTTGGACACACTAACGTTTACATTTTAGGCATTTTCATAGCACTTTTTAAAATTGTACTTTTGATTTTGAACAAAGGCAACAGCTCTGCCTGTTTACATTAACTGTGACTGGTTAATCCCTGTTTGGGGTAAGCAAACAGTCTAAAAGACATAACCTGCGAAGAAGAAAAAAGCAGTACTGAAAAGTAACTACTCGTGTGTTTTCTGCACAAAACTGTGTGTCTCTTCATTTGGGTTTACATGTTGTAACCTGGAACCAGAACAAAGTTTAAGTGAAAGTGTTATTTTCGGTGAAAAGCCTCTTGCACTAGTAGTCAAGTCTCCTCTCCATATTCCCTTGATAAATATGTCTCCTTTACCTCAGTAGAGTGGCCTTCACTCTTTCTTTAAATGTATTCAGTTGCCTTTCAAAATAACCTGCACAGTGAAGTGAAATCCACCAATGAAGAAAACAGCAAAAGCCACCAGAATCGGATCAGCTTGTTCCTGTGAAACCTTTATAGAGATTCTGTTGATCTGAGCACATATATGTTATGTTGAGAATTGGATATGAAGTGCAGGGAGGTTGCATTCAAAGGTAATAGAGAAATAGCCTCACTGAAGGACCGTGAGCAGAATATAACGCTATGCTACTTTTTTCTGTATGGTGTGTAAGAAATGAAGAAGACAGGAAATAAATGTTTGTATAAATTACTGAATCCTTTTAGGCAAACACATAATACCGTTTACTGTATATTTTATTTAATGGATCAAAGCCTGTGAGTTAGTTCAGGAAAAACATGCCGAGTTGTTCTGATGCATAAGGCACATGACAAACTGTACCTGATGCAAGATGCTGTATATCTAATGCCCCCTTGCAATAACTAAATCTCACTGCCAATGCCCCACAACATCCACTTTGCTGCTCTGCTGTGCTCCTGTAACAGTGATGCAAACACTTGCTACTCTTGCTGCTGCTCAATCTGTCTCCATCTGTAGGGTAAATCTAAATGACTCTAGAGAAGTTTATTACTGACACCTCTTAACCATCCCAACCCATGCAAAGCTTTTTGTAGGCTTGTGAGGACTGCTTAGGGTACATATTATCTGTATTAATGTGAAATAAATCTAATCCATTAGGGCTAGCTGACCAATTAATTAGCTCCTCATTCACTGGACAGTGAGCAGTGTAGAAAGATGACACTGACAGTTTCCACATTAAATACGTATGAGCATATGATATGCAGGTATGAATTTATTATTCACCGGTGATTTTCTCACGAGTTATTTCAGACTCTCAGACATTGCTCAGAGATTAGTAAATGGTAAGAGTAAAAGCAACTAAATGTATTTTATTGGAATTTTAGGCATAAATCTCAGTGATGGCCTGCCTACGACCCCATGTTGGATGGTAAAAAATTGTACAGATGAGTGACTGGTGTGTTCAGGATTTGTTAAGCTCAATTTTTTTTACTCCTTCAGCTTCGTTTTGACGCTTTTTATTCTTCAAACCTCCAGGAAAAGGAGCCCTAGCAAAAATTTCCCAGCACAACTTCAAGTGTAACCTGGAAGTTACACACACGGTAACTTACACAACAGAGAAAACTATTACTGCCACACTAACTCTCCAGAGTTGCAAAATCTTTACATCTTGCATGGTCTTCTTAAATTTCTCACTGCTTTTCCGAAAAGGGAACATTGTTGCTCAGAGGCTTCAAATTTTCAGTGTTGCCTAAGCAGCATCACGGTGCAGCGTGTCGTACACACTAATATCATGATTCAGCAGTTGTGCCGGTCCTTGATGGGCTCTCTCCTTCAGGGCTAGTACTGACTCGGAATAACTTACACAGGAGTTTCAATATTAATCACTGAACATACTGTTACATCTACATGTGAGACAAAACTTCAGTGCACAGTAAACTCTCTGTTTGACAGCAACTGCAATAATGAAAGTACCGAATGAAAAATGTCTTTAAATTTACCATAAACCACACTGGGTTTTGTTTGCTTTTATAGATTAAAGAGTAGGGAACACATATTATAGTGTCTATGTCTTCATGTTAAAGAGTGAAGCCAATCGTTGATGCTTTTCCTTCCTAGCTATGCTAAATATTTTATGATTATTTCAACCATACACGTGTTTTCCCCAGAGCCACTGTGTCCCAGAATGACTTGTTCTGGAAACTACATCTACGGAGGTACTGTTAGACGAGAGTTAATTGTTGAGTGATTTTCCTGAGATTTTTTGTTTTGTTTTAAAGGATAAGCCCCATCCTTTAGAACCTAATCTAGTGTAAAGGAAAAAATAAAAAACTAATAAAATAAAATACTCTCCATTAAAGTGATTATCAGAAGCTTTTCAAATAATGTTATCCAGGTTTACCTTAATAGTTACAGAAATGAGTACTAGTGTCTATGTAAATACATATGTCTTTGTAGACATGCCCCATTTTCAAACAGGACAAATGAACAATGGAATATGTACGATCCACGCCAATATTATGCAGAATTATTTAAAAAGGCAAGGTTAAACCACCACATAATGCATCCATCACTCACTTAAAAGTACATCATATTTACAGTTTAACATGAAAATTGCCAGAAATTATGCACTACTTAAAATTACTTGGAGTATAACCCTGAAGGTTACTACATCCAGATAAAAGATCAACTTTCTGAGATCTCCTTACCTTGATGTTTGAGCATGAGCATTGTAGCTGAAATTTTTGTATTCAAACTTGCCACTGTTTTTTTCTTCCCACTGTTGCCAAAGTGCTTGCTCAAGTGGGGTTATATAATTGTTGGGGCTGTCTTCTTTGTATTATTGTAGGGTCTTTACCTTACAATATAAAGCATCACTGTAAGAGGCAACTGTCGTTGTGAACTGGAGTTATATAAAGAAAATAAAATTGACCTGAATAGAAAAAAGGCAGACACAGAGCACAGACATACACAGGTGGGCTAAAGAATAAACCAGAGTTAATTCTGAGTTTCACACAGCATTACAGCATTTAATAGGTGAACGTTGTTTGCTTAACCCACTGAACACCAACCACATCAGGAGAGACAGGTGGTGTCTTTTCATAAATAGAGCAATTTTCTGTATGTGGTGGGAAGGTTGTGAAGGTCTAACCCTAATTAGACGCATTCAGTTAAGAGAAGTTTTGTTTATATTGTGAAGTGAAAGATTGCTGTCATCTGAGGCCCTACAGACACAATGCTATGACGCACATGATTCCCATATCTGTAAGAGGCAGATATTAAACGAATACATCGCCATATAGAGACAACCCAGAATTTGAAGTGTTCTTTCCCCAGGCTAAGAGAAACACTTGATTTCTTTTTACCCTAAGTGAGAAATCTGCTTCTTTATTATTCTGTTTTCCTGACTCCGATTTCTACATGTCACACAAATAATTTTCATAGTTTTAGTCTTCAGTTTTCCAGATCTCCTGATCTCTAATTTTTCCCCCTTACAGCCGTTGCCCCTGAGGCTTCATTCCTCTTTGGAAATGTGATGTCTTAATGTCTTTCCCTAGCTCATGTAACAGCTTAACTCCAAATTGAATGAAAGGCGCTCGCAGCTCTGTAGGATTCCTGACCACCTCCTCACACTCTACTATTCTATGGAAGTCATGATTTTTCTTCATCAGTAAAAATACACTTCTGACAAAAAAAAAAAAAAATAGACTTTTTCTAAGCATATCCTTGCACAACAACTACAAATTTAGAATAAGGTCCACAACTGTTACTCTGATGACCATAGTTACATAATTTATATCACAGAAACAGACAGAACATGTCCACTGAAATTAGTAAACTGAGCAAACCAACAAACCACCTTCACTAAAACTTCTTATGCCCCGGTGTAAACCTGAGGAGCTGAAATGACACCACCAATTCGGATCTATCCACTACAAAATGCATGACATGACTTAAAATACTCACAAACACAACTCTGCCAGACCCTCTGCACATTAACAGTGAATGAACATGAAATATGCAGCACATTGTTGAAACAGCTACTGCATAAGGCCAAACTCTTTCCAAAACTGTTCTTCATTGTTAACTAATAATACTGATCAATATAGTACAGTTTCAAAAATCTTTAGCATGGCTTTATCTTACTTTTGTTTGTTGTGTGGTCAGCAATTAGATAACCTAATGTATCCGTAACGCACAAAATTAAAACAACCAATGCCATGATAATTATGTAATGATTTCTACTGCACTTACCACTATGTAAGGAAATTTGCAAAGAACATTCAGTCTCCCAATAGGACTGACCTTTCCTTCTATTCTTTTCATCAGCCCAAATAAGATGCAAAAGATAGAGTCCCATCTTTTATATATATATATATATATATATATATATATATATATATATATATATATATATATATATATATATATATATATATATATATACGCCCACAGGCCACTTTTACATGTAGTTAGTTCTGAGCTGGAACTCTTTTTGCCTTCAGAACAGTCTTCATTCTTCGTGGCACAGATTCAATGAGATGCTGAAAACATTTCTTGGATATTTTGGACTATATTGACATGATAGCGTCGCACAGTTGCTGCAGATCACCGCACATCAATGGCGTCAATTTGCACAATCTCCCACAGGCCTACTACTGGATTGAGATCTGGTGATTGTGGTGGCCATTTGAGAATCATGAACCAACTGCCACATTCATGATCATTAACAATATTCAAGTAGGCTGGGGCATTTAAATAATGCTTAATCGGTACTAAGGTGTGCCAAAAAAACATCGCATACTACATTACACTATCAGCAGCCTGAACCACTGATACATGGCAGCTTTGGTCCCTGCTTTTCTTTGATTTAAACCAAATTCTACCCAGGGCTGTCAAACTCATTTTACATCGCGGGTCGGTTACAGCCCCGGACCGGTGAAACCGTCTGTGTAAAGAAGTGACATATTTAACTGTTTTTATACCTGACAAAGAAAAAGCTGCTGTGACAAAGAAAGAAATGTGGCAACACAACTCTTTGGAATAAGTGTAAAATTACAGAAAATGTTCTGGTAGCTCATTGGCCAGGCTGTCCACTTTTTTGTTGTTGTTGTTGTGTGTTGTGTTTACATCATTTTGTGGAATCTGTTTACCTGCTCTAGCTGTTTGGTGACTGCTGAAAGGGTTTTGTGAACACTTAGCTGAGATTCTGGCGTGTCTGTGGATATGATGCATGTCTACATTTAAATAACAGATCTGGGAGTACATCCTGTTAAACCAGATGTTCTCCCTCTCTTGTGTCCGGTACCGCAGGCATTGGGGTTCAAGAGGTTAATTGTTTATGGCTTAATTACTTTGTGTAGTATGAATGGCCATAAGGGAGGTTTTTATAAGTAGGAAAAGCTGTAAAACTTATGAAAATACAGTTAAAAGTCCAAAATGTATGCTTGTGCTTGTTTGTGGTGAGCAGCAGATCAAACAAGTTAAGAATTATAAATGGCTTCAAGTGCACATTCAGGCCTGTGAGACTCATTTAGACACTCAGACATTGAGCCAAGGCTCTGTGGTACATGCAGACATTTCTGCATCTCTACCATTCAAAGACACTTTGCATATAGTTTATTTTACATAATATTCAACACCGAACTGTAAATTTAGCCTTTTTCAATAAAGCAATTTTTATTCAGCAGTTTCATAAAAGCTGTATTTTTATGCATTAGCTACTACTAGGGAGAACACACATGAGGTTTAGGGCCTGGACAAGTTTGAAACCTTTTGTCCTCCATAATGGAAAATGGCTGAAAATATCCACCTTCTAATTTTATAAATTCTGCATTCAGCTTTTCAGTCTCCAATATCACTAAAGTGCAGCCAGATGCTGCTCGTTTTACATATTCGCTTGCCTGCATGGATTCTCAGCAAGAAGGCTGAAGATTGGGCTCCAACATATCGACAAGTCATTATTGATTGACATATGAAATTATCTCGTGGGCCGGATAATTTTGTATCGCGGGCCGGATGTGGCCTGCGGGCCAAATGTTTGAAACCCCTATTGTAACCCTGCAGCAGAAATTGAGGCTTCTCAGACCAGGCAATGTTTTTCCAATCTATTTTGTAACATCAGTGTTCTGTTCTTAGTTTACTTAAGTGGGACCAGGTTTGGTCTTCAGCTGCTGTAACATACTGCACATTCAGAGATTTTTTCTGCATACTGTGGATCTATAGGTGATACTTGAGTTACTGTTGCCTTCCTATCAGTTCAAAGCAGCTTTGCCATTGTCCTCTGACATCTGAAATGAACAACCTTCTTCCCCATTCTGATGCTTGGTTTGAATTCAGCATGCTGTCTTCACCATGGATATTTGCATTAATAAGCAGCTAAACAGGTATAGCTAAAAAAGTAGCCAGTGAGTGTAAGTTTCCTTAAAACCAATAAAATTATACCAGGATTCATATAAACTGGTTGTGTAGTCATTTCAAAACCAAAGTCATGATACAAGCATCTGCAGTCTTGTACCTTAGTCTGAGATTACTTAGTTATGGCATGATGGTTATGGCATGCAGCTGTAATCATTAAAGATCATTCATTTACTGGATGAAAAAAAAAGCCCAAAACAAAAATAATGCCAAAAATATGGTTTGGTAAATTTTGTCTAAACAATTCACTGATGATTTAATTGGCCACTTCAATTCCTGCTCTTCAAGGCTTTCCATGTACTTTTACATGATCTGTTAGTTATTTTTACTGTCTCTGTTCTTCATTTCTACATATTTGACACATTCAATAATGAGATAGAGCAACGCCATTAATTATAATAGTCTAAGGAACATTTTTCTCTAAATGTCAGCATTAACCTCCCGAAGCTTTCTGTCTGTCTCAATATAAACATATATATGTGTGAGTGTGTGGTGTGTGTGTAGGTGTGTAAAAATGGGGGAGGGTGGAGCTTGAGTAAAATGAAGTAAAATGTCAGTGAGTTTTTTCTTACACTCAAATAAATTTATTGTAAAATTCATAATGAACACCGGAGATACGGTTTTACTGCATTTTAAACAGGAAACCATGCAAATACAGGCATATGCGAGCATGAGTGTGTATTTGCTTGTGTCAGAAATAGTGATGACAAAATCGATGATAGGTGAGAGTGGTTAATCAATTCCTGTAGTTAGTAAGTCCATATTTTAAGCACTGTGGTTGAGGTTTTGAGTTTATTTCAACTTTAACCTTTAGAGGCTGCAGTAGACTTTGAGTCGCTGCCTTTGACTTTGACTTGAGGGCAAGTTAGAAGGAACACTCAGAAGATGTTGACGAGGAGACAGTGTGACAGGCAGAGAGTGACTGCCGTGAAAGCAATCTCTGGGGCGCTCAAGCTCCTAGCACACATGATCCCAGCCTAAATCTCTGCACCAAACAGACCAAGATAAGATGGGCAAATAACCCAAGAAAAGGATGTTACTCCTCAAGTACAGTTAGTAACTTTAGTACTGCATGGTTACTCAACAGCTTTCTGTCAGAGAAGCATGTGATACTCATTTACTTCTCTCTTTCTACAGCTGCTTCATCAACACATACAGTGCCAGTCAAAGGTTTGGAGGTACTCGCCCATTACTTGTCACTAGGACTGTACCATGCGTGCTCTGACGTTCACAGTCCGGTAGCAGCAACTTCACAGTAGACACCAAAGCACTCTCTCCACAAAGTTGGATAAAAACAAATTTGACAAAGGGTTTTAAAATATTCATCAGTGCCCTGTGCAACTGTTATGAGGCATTTAGAGATTAGGAATATGCCTCACAGTCTGTGTAGGAATGTGTTTTGTTTTTGTTTTTGTCTTTTGCAAAGTAACGACACAGTTTAAAGGATAAACGTATAATTGCTGTTGAGATGGCGATCTTTCTAAGATATTAATGAACATCATAGAACGAAATATTCACAAAGGTACACCTCCTTTACTCGAGTGCCTTTAATCAAAATGTCCATTTATATGTGTAACATTAACATTGCATTAGCAGTTGATTACATAAATATACTGTGTGAGCAACTACAGCCGAATTTCTACACAAACTCACTGGAGATTAATAAGCAGACCGTCAGGAAACTGAAAAGAAGATCCTGACACTCATACTTATTCAATACATTCTGATTTAAAACTGTCTTTAGTCATTTTAGTTTACCCTTTTTTATATTTCAGCTTTTCTTCTGAACATTTAATTTTCCTTTTGTTCATTTTCATGCATTATTATCACAACTTAGGTTGCCTTGTATCAAATGACTTATTTGATACGAGTTATTTATGACATAATTATTACAAATAAACTTGCGTTGCTTCATCTTGCCAAATGTAAAATGAATAGACGGAGAGCCCAGCTTTCAGTTTCAATAATTTAACTTCATCAAGTTTTAAAAGGTTTAGGGATAGACAGAGTTTAATTAGAGGCAAGTAGAATAATTTATATTAGTAGGCATGCTGGAACATATAACCATGAGTCATTTCATTAGCTGGGGGATGAGGATATAGTTGTTATCTAATGACTAAGGAAAATTATATAAGGAAAATTATCTGCTGAATGGGGAACATTATATAAACTGAAAACAACAGCAAACTCACAATGAACATATAGTGGAAACCACAAAAAAACTTGACAGGTTTAAAGCATCTACTGTATATTTCTAGATGATATGAGCAGTCCCACTGATCAATCCTGTCAAAAGCAGGATTAAATCTTAAAGGTTGATTCAGTCCCAGATGTCAAAAGGACATTGACAATCTTGGCCTGGACTGTTATAGTCCCATAGAAAGCTCATAAATCTCATCTAATAACTGTTAAAAACTAGAAAGCTACATCTTAAAATGGAGAAAAAGGCCAGTCTAAACTTGTTCACCCTCTTCAGATATCCTTGTCTGTCCAGTCAACAGCTATAAATAGAGAAGGATGGACAATGCACCAAGTTTGTGAGATTTCTACATATGTATACAATCATAGGCAAGTACAGAAATTGTACAGCCTTCGTCGGTCTTCTATGAAATATTTAGTGCAGGCTCTGGATGATCCAGCCCATGATTGATGACAGGAATTCTAGTCTTGTTTTTTTTATGGCTTCTTATACATCATCTAACCAGCTGTGACTGTCCAGATGTCAGAAACAGTGACCGATTCTAGTCTGGGTGCTTGTATTGGATTCTGCTGCAGACTGATTTATGAGTAGGAATATCGCCAAGCCACATTTATTTGTCATGTTAACTGTGACATGAGAGTAGCGTAATTGGAATTTGTTGCCTGCCATCTGATGCACAATACCCACTGACGGAGCAGGAACTGGTAATTCCACATTTATGAATGCATGGAGGACAAAGATGACAGCAATATTCACGTTTGGCTTTGGTTCCTTCTGTAAATTGTCTGAAGGCGAACCCATATTAATAGCAGATTTCAAATAAAATCTTCAAAATAAAATCTATTTAAAATTTTATTATTCAGTAATGGTTTCAGAGGAAGTTGGACACAATTGATTTTGAGCAATGTTTTTTTAGTATCACAAAAAAAGTTGCTTACAAATTTTACTCTGAATATAAACTTATATACTATGGGATTCAAACTATAACTTGAAACATTTATATAAGTATCGTAATTTTTAAGCATATTGTCAGTCTCCTAATCTGTAAACAGATATTTGTGATATTATGAAAAGTAGAAACCACCCGGATCTAACATGACGTTACATAAATGCTACTGCAGGTGAAAAAGGCTTTTCTTGGTGTCAATCTGATTGTTAGGCATTGCTTTGCCAGCGGTCAGACACAATCTTATTTTATGGTGACTGGAATCTGATCTGAGATCTGAGTGCGAGACAGACAATGCTGTGGCTTACAAAGAATGTAAACAGAGAGAGGGAAGCTTCAAATTGGGCCTAGAGTCTCCTGGAGAATAATTAATGTGACATTTCCCTGACATTTAGTCAGACGTATATACCAGAGGGGCCTGAAGAAGGAAGGAAGGGAGGAGAGATGTGAGCCAATGCAGAGAAAAGAAAGCCGGGAAGGATGGCAGGGCAGAGAAAACACAGGCAGCAACACTGAGATTTTTTTTTTAATTTTCTTCCCCTGAACATCTAAAAATTGTAGCTTTTTATTTTGTTTTGAACAAACATTAAAACAGGAACTAAACAGAAGTGCAATTACACTCACACAGAAACACAAATAGGCCTACTCTAATGTTCAATACCCACTCCTTCGGTGATGATAAAATCGTACTTTTGTTGCCTGGTAACCATTTGTTTTGTGCTAATCGCTACCATTCACCATCTGTTTATGGGCTGCTGCACATACAGTCCCATTTCTGGTCCAGGATAGGAGAGCACATCTGATCAGCTAACACCGGGATAGTCTGTGATTCAAGTTGGATTGCTCAAGAAGCCCACAGTTAAATAAATAAATAAATAAAAGAACTAAGACAATACATGAACCCCTTGAATGGTTTTGGTAGCTTGGTCTGTGGTTTAATGTGGTCCTTTTTTTAACTAATTAGGAATTAATAAACTCTGCTGCTTGCTATGTCAAGTTTGCCTCTTTTTTTGTCACGCTATCCTCCACTATCAAGATATAATGATGCAAAGCCAGGAGGTGATGTGAATTAGCAGCAGTTAAATTCTTTTAACATGAATAATAGATATATATAGACATTGAGAGCTAGAGATTCGCTGAAACCACTTTGCATAAGCAATTTTCTGTGTTATTATTCAAAGTGAATCGCCGTACCCATCTTCGTCGAGCACTTCACAACAGTTTGCCGCTGATATTTTGATAAATTGCAGGTATCAGGGCGTGATAACGGAGACAAGAACTCATGGTCGACTCCGAGTGGTCATCTCCTTTTTGTAGGCTACAGCACTTTCTTAGCGCTAACCCAATAAGCATCGATTTTACATCTCTTTGATTCCTGTGAAGAAGACATTTCACTGACAGACTCACAGCACTCATCTCACTCTGTTGGTGGATTAGAGCTGACAGTTCTAACAAATCCTCGCTGCAAAGCATCAGCCGGCACAAATTGCTAATAGTTTCATTTCCATTTCCCATGCAATAATAGCTGCAAGACAAACAAGGCACGCTGCTCCCCTTAAAACTGAGCTGGAAAGAAACAGCCCCCCTCTTTGATCCTTCCAATCCAACTGAGAAGAGTGTGATCAAAGGTTGCTCATGTTTAACACTGCTGTGGTCTCCCAGGTTGCAGTTGCAGGTGTGGCTCAGTGAAAGGCCTGCTGATGGCATAACATGCATTGACTAACGGTGCGGGTTAGGGTTATGGTTGAAAGAATTCCATGTCATTTCCAGCTTCTTGTTCATGTGCACAGAGCGAAAATTCAATATCTCAAACATCTAAATCTCAAAATGATTTGGGGGGGGTTGCAAGCAAACAAGTGCTTTACTTATTTTAATGTAGTTGCACTTTATATTACAACTTGTTAACAGTGGAAAAAAATTAAGTAACATTGTGGAAATAACAAGTTATTACCAACTGGTCCATCTGGTCCACTGGTCTGTGTGTTTGAAGGTCTGTTTTTGGTTTTGATGATAATAATGATGGCAATTATACAGCAATGGTCCTTTGTAACTGCAGCATTACAGGACACAAGGCTAATGAGCTCAATGTCACGTTTTAAAGATGTTTTATAGCGATAAATAAAGGCAGCCATTTATGTTGTTACCGAATTCGTCTTCCTGTTTTGTTACCAGGTTTCAAATCACAATAACTGCAGAAAACAGCACACAAATCCCATGCGAACAAATGGCATTGACAGGTTTTTTCTATGATTTCCAGCATTTACTCCATGTTCCAACTTTTGAACAATCAAAATGTAATGACTGATACATTTTGTGTAATCATAAAGTGTAAACTGTTTCCTCTCCGTGCAATGGCAGTAATCTAAGGTCACCTGGCTGTGCTGATATTTGGTACAGGAGCACTTCCTATTATTTGATTTTTCTTGAATAAACTGAAATTTTAAGCACAACACTGCAGGTATTTCTGTGACAGGGGTCAAAGTGAACATAATCATGATCAACTCACACCCAAAATCCCATGGCTTTACCTTTGCTGCAACAGATGAGCTGGGCTTTTCCAGGAGGTCCCAAAGTTTCTTTCTTTTTTCGGCACAGCAGGTGTTGTCAAATTCTTCTCCCTCTCTGTCTTTTAAGTTGTCTGCCTCCCTTTTGAGTTCTTCATTCATTTGCTCCTTTTTCTGGTGATATCTTGCTTGGCAACACGACTCCAGGTAGATCTCATCGATGCCCCAGTAATCTAGTTCTTGACTAAATGAAAGGGCGCACATTTCCTCCATCATGTGCAGCTTACCCGTGCGGTAAAAGTTCAGAATAGATGTAAACGCCCCTGGATGCCGGTCGAAAAAGTACTCATTCTCCTCAAGATTGTAATCATCGCACACTTCCATCAGTGATTCGTGCGAGTTGCAATCTCTTAACTTTCCCAAACGTGTTCGTGGTAGCCTGTCTAACGTTCGCCACAAGACCTCATGTGGGAGCCCTCCAACGTTTAGCCTGACTCTGCGGAAACATGACTTGCTGCGAACGATGTCCACTGGTTCAGGTGGCAGCGATGATGTTGACCGAGAGCCGGCTTTATTTAACTCGGCCAAGGATTTCTCCATGATAACTTTAGGTAGAGAGAGCATGAGGACCGCCGAGGCTATGGACTACACTTGATTGTCTCTTCATTCATTATCGTATCTAAAGGAATCACAAAACAAAAACAAACCATTAGTGTTACAGAGCTTAATACAAATGTCAGAGGCCCATTGATTTCAGTTGTAACAGTCGTAACATCTTGCTGCTCTGGCAGTTGTTCACAACCTGGGATACATTACCCCAGAAAGGCAAATCTGGCTATTGTTAAAATGATGATAAAAGTAAAACAAAATGATTTCACTCACATTAATCCTTCCGTCTTTCTTGTGAAAATGTCATTCAACAATCATAAAATGCTTTCTTAACTGTTCACTGGTTGAACTACTCATGCAAAAATACTGGAAATCAATAAAATTAAGTTATTTCTAATGATATTTCCCAATCAGTTACTGCTGTTCTTGTTGTCTTCAGCATTATTCTATTTTTTTGTTTAATTTCTTCCTAAATCCACAAGAATCTCTTGGTGAACAGATGGGGGTTATTAAGATGACTCATTCACATATAAACAAGGCAAAAAACAGAATCCTAGCTTATTATTGTACTGCAATCATCTAAAACTGATACTGCAAAAAGCCTCAATAAATGTTCCCCCGTCACTTACAAAATACTTTTGACACTTCCAAAAACAAGAACAGAAGAAAAACTGCCTCCAGATGCTATAGATCAGATACATTTAGAATAAACAAATGAAATCATCCTAATCTCCCTAATCAGCTGTTGTGACTTAAATGAATAAAACAGTCCAATCTTCTTTTTTTAATTGTTTCCTCATCCAATAGTAGAAAAAAAAAATGCTCAGAAAGACAAAAGGCCAAAGCCAGCACACACTGTCATGCATTTCTTTTGGGGGGTTAAAAAATAGTTTGGGAAACAATATCAAAATTCATCCATGCTGTTCTATCATCAATTAAAGCAAGTGTGGGGAAAAATGTTGATGATAACAAGTTCCCAAAACTTTACACAACCTATTTGTGCTGACCAAGTCTGAAGAGAGCTCTCTTCTGTGGTAACGGATAAAATATTTATCTTTATGACAACAACTATTTCTGCTGTGATGGCTTAGATGGCTGCACAAGGTGGAAAAAGAGGTCATCGTGCCCATTTTTTTCTTACTATTATTATTATTTTGCCTCCACAGAAGTCGATCTGTGCCCGTATGACGCCCATGCAGTGCTGTGGGTGGGTGAGACGCAGAACACCACACAGTGATGAATGTGGTACAAAGTGAGCGCTGTCCAGTCCAATGGTGCTGAAACACCAGGAAGCAAATGTTCACTCCCTGAATCACGGCGAGCTCCCTTGGGAGGGCAGGCTATCTGACAAGAAAATATAGCCTACGTTACATCCTCTTGTGACGAAGAGGCCAATATTTTTATGGACCATTTATGACCGTACACGTGGCACAAGCTGCACATTGAAACGTATATATTGAGCTTGTGTGTTGTGCGATGAGGGCATGGAAAAGTCCACAACACATCGGGCCTGCAGATGTGATCACTGTCTCACAAAGTTTGTAATCTTTCACAAGCACAAATAGGCCTGAGGACTAGTTTCAAAATGCGCATGCAAATTTTTTTTAAAAAGAAAGAACGAAAAAACTGAGCATAAAAGTGTTGCTGAATTAAAGATGTAGATATTGTTATATCTGTGTTGTGGATGTTGCTGGAATAAATAAAACAATAACAATAATAATAATAAATATTCATTTGAAGCAGCCTCCACCCTCCTCCTGCTTTATCCAAGTCAAAGCTTCGACAAAACAGATTAAACAAACCACAAAACAAACATCAGCCCCACCTTTGTACACACTGGCAATCTGCGTAGCTACATTGGGAATGGTACTAGCCATCTAAAAGTGCAATGTAGTGAATGCAAATCTTCCATCTTTTCCCGTGTTTTTCAAAGGCTCCCTGCTCCATAATGGTGCAAGCTTAAACGCACAGTGTTCCCCCCATGCAAGTGGAAAGCAATTACAATTGATAGGTTGCACATTACACAAAGTCCAGAAATGGAAAATGAGCCCAAAAATACCTTCGTGAGTTGTCATCCTACACTGAATCAAACCAGCACGTACCGCCTTGTGAACAATCAATCCGCTGCCACAAACAAAAACGAAGCAGTAGCATTTAAAAATAAAAAAAATAAAAAATTGAGGCGTCGTTATTGGTTTACTATTGCCAGGGTCTAAACCAATCCATTTCCCCCTCCTCTGCCTCCGACATGGCAGAGATATCTTCTGCACGATCTACTGTCTACCCGCCGGTTTCCTGCTCCGCATCTCGCTTCCCTGATTCACCCTGAAGATCAACAAGTACGCCGACAAGCCCGTTCGGACAGACTACCTGTGTTCCCAGTCAGCTGTGTGAGGAGGCGCCGCATCTCTGTGAAGGTGGATCCATGGCAGCTCGGCGCTCTCTTTCACATCTGTTTAACTCTTTCACCACCGCGTCCTGCAACTCTATCATCAAAAACACACTGCTACGTGTACGTCAGACTATGATGTCTCCAGAAAAAGACGCGTAAATGTGCATGTGCACAAAAGCCTAGCATCCGAAAACACACCCGCAGCTCCCACCTGACTGGAGAGACACACTGTAGCTCTATTTATTACGTTATTAGGCAATAGTGATGCATCGTTGTATGGTGTGTGACTGATGCGATCACTTCTAGATTGATCAGTGTTTCACTAGTCTTCTTTGCAGTCCACCATATCCTGTGGGGAGCGGGCGGGGGTCAGGCCCCCAATGAAGAGTGTGGTGAAATATTTTATATTACACTGCACTACAGTGCAATCATTTAAATAATTTCAAAGTTGATATCAATCCTGACCCATTACAAAATCAATATAATCGAGCTGTTGCACTGATATTTAATGTTGCATCTTCTGTATCTGCATTAACTTCTGAACACAGATAAGAAATCGGAGTCATTAAAAATGAGACAAAATCAGCTGGTTAGTGTTTCCTTTAGTTTTTTATTAACATACAAAATTACAAAAATTAAAACATTAAATAGGATTTAAGGTGGACTGATCAAATATAAGATAGAATAAATAATATTACAGTATGTCAGTAAGTAGTTTGTACAGTAAGGTGCTATGTTCTCTTCAGTTTGTATCGGACCTGCAGGTCTCCGTCTGGCTGGAGCATCCCAAACCCATAACGACTGGGATTAACGGGGGGCAGTTTAGCCTCAGGGTCACACAGCTCCAGATCAAGATGGGTCAAGGCCAAGAAGACAAATCTAAAGAAAAAAGAGGTAAAAACTGTTTACATCTTTTCAGACATATCAGTACAGCTGAGGCTGTTTTAACATTTGTACAGGACGTCTGACATTGGCTGTTACGAGTGACTTCTCTCTAATATCCTTCACCTCTGTCATACAGGTCAGTATGCATCCTAAGAATAAGAATAAGCAATGGCTGTATAACAGCTTCTTACTTTATGATTGAGAACATAAAAGCAGGACTGAAATGATAAAAAGGGGGGATGTTATGTGAAGATGGCCAGAACGAGTAATCAGGTTGAAATTGCATGGAACTCTTTGATGATGAAAGTATTATTTAGATAAATAATGGAAATATGTTACAAATGATTTTAACACTCACCGTTTAATAGTTGAAACAGCAAACTCTTTCCCAACGCAGCTGTTTTTCCCTGCACCCCAAGGCAAGCTGTAATACTTCAGCTTTTTTCCATTCTTGTAGAATTCATTCTTCACTGTCATATCTTCATTTAGGAAGCGGTCGTACTTAAAAGTCTGTCAAGAGCAAAACATGTGGGCTTCGTTAGCTGTGTGTGTTATGATATCATGAAAACAAGCTTGACTTTTTGGCTATAAAATAACATTTCACCTCTAACGAGTTAAGACAAATAATAAGAATGAACATTAATAAATAACCAAGCCCTAGTCCTTGACAAATAATTTGTAGGCATTTACCAGCTTATGCCAGAGGAAGTATTATGCCTGTGTTTTAAATCACAGTGTTTAATCATGCCACCTCGAGGCCAGCTTATTTGCCACAATATAATCACTATAGAGGGGCCCATGTTGGTGCTGTTAATGCATAGATCCTATTCTAGATTCATGCACTTCAAGTACCTGTGGCTCTTGGTGAATCTGTGGGTCCATTTGAGGGCTGAGGAAAGGGAACAGACACACTCTGTCCCCTTGTCTGAGGTGGTACCTCTGTCCATTGGCCATGTCCAGGATCTTGTCCTGCACCACCTCTCTTCTGATCATTACTGCAGCAGTGAGCCGTAGGGTTTCACTCAAAACGCTATCTGCAGAATTGAAAGGACAGCAGAGTGGATGATGTCAGAGGGGTGTCAGTGTGAGTTAAGTCAGCGGTGCCCTCAGGCGTAATTTGGCGACGAACAAACATTGCACAGATACGATTATATGAAAAAGGCAATCAACATTTAAATGGTTCAAAGTTCAAACTGCCATGGCTGCTGTCACTGTTTCAATACACTGCAGTTATTTCTAACAGCTCAAAATGAGCTTTTGTTTCCATCCCACTGGAGCAATTAAACCCCAAGGCAGAAGGGCTCAAGTGAATAACAGAAAAAGCTGCTAGCAGCTGTTACGTACCAAATACAGGTGTGCTGTGCGCTTCCAGCGGGTTGTTCAGGGGCTGCTGAAAGGAAGTATCCCGCTGAGTGGAAAGGCCTCTGATCTCTGACTTAACAGCCTCCATGGCCTCTGGGTGAGTGAGCAAGAAGCCAAGGAGCCAAAAGGCAGCAGGTCCAGCATTACACTGAAACAAACATTGCACGCAGACAAACCTTTACATGAGTTTCAGATGAAAAAAAAACAACAGAATTCATTTTGTACGTATAAAGCTAATATATACCTAAAATAGAGATACTTTTGATGATGGCTATTATTTGCTTTCCTCTAATTTCTCTGTACTGCTACTGTGTGAATATGACTGATGTGAGGAGAAGCCAATAAGTCACCCCATGCTTTGTAGGCACCTCTGTCAACCACTGTGGGAGACACCTGAGCCTGTCAGACAGTAATTGCTGTGGGTTAGGGGAGCTGTTCTTACTTCTCCTCATCTCAGGTCAACTCTCCATTGACAGGCAGGGCAAATGAGTGAAAGTGACTAGAAGTACATCACACTGTCTTTCTGCCCTCTTAGATCTTCAGATCACCTTATATAATGCCTCAGGTTATAATATGAGTCTATCCCAACAGCTGCAGATTCTTAAAGGAAAAATACCTGTCATTTTGGGAATTATAATTGATGAGAGAGAAGGAAAAAAACATTTCCATTTGCACACAAAGCAGGTTTTACAGTACAGTTTTTAAATGGAAATTAGCATTAACGGTGATATTAGGTCATTTTTGTTATATAGCTATTCCCATTAATCTAGCCATCAATCTTTTCAACCACTTATCCCACTTATAGGGTTGCAAGGGAGTTCAAGTCGACCCCAGCTAACATAGTGGAAAAGGCAGAAAACGAATATACAAAATCAACATGATTTGGACTATAGGAGGAAACTGAAATCCAGAGAAAACTAATGCAGACAAACTTCACACAGAAAGGCCCAACCACTCAGGAAATTCCAACTAGGACCCTTCGAACTGTGAGGTAATAGTGCTCACCAGCACCATACCACTCATTTCCCAACTATTCACGGTCCAAAATGCTTTGCTGGCCAGTTATTGGCTTTGACTATATGACTAAATGTGAAAGTGGTGCTGAATAACCTACAGCATTAAAACCACATTTGCTTTAATGTTTAGGCCCAACTTGTGCAGCAAAAATAGATCTGACCCATACCAGGTTATAAACACCGGACCTTGAGGTGTGTTGGTGGGGAGGTTGGGTCGCCATTAATCAGGTTTGTTCACTGCAGCCTGTTAATGCGTGATCTCGTTAGGAACTGGCAAATTTCGTTCAGCTTCTTGGGTTCTTTGTCATGTTCCTTCACCTATTCATGCCCATTTTTTCACTACTGCTGCATTCAGTGTCCTGGTAGAAGAAGGTATTACTGACTGGGAGTGTTGATAGGGTGTGCTTGTTCAGCATCAGTGTTTGTGTGCACTGTATGTGATAAAGACATGATCCAAAGTATCCCAGCAGAACATTTCGACGTGATGAGAAGCTGGATGTTATTCCCTTCAATTGTCAATGGTCTTAATGTTGCGGCTGATCGGTGTATGTTTCAGTCAATAACATTGATTCCTTGCAAATGGAAAAAGAACAGCATCCTCCAGCTTGTGCAAGACTCATGACGATGCAGGCGGCTTCGGTGAAATCCTAGCATTTACACTTTACACTGAAAAAACCATCAATCTGCCTGTAACACATGTATAAGCTTCACTCTGGCACCTCTCGCCAGTCTCACATTTAATCCTTCTATTCTCTGCAGTGGTGCTCCAGTTTCCATTCAAGACAGAGACTGTGTGCTCCAATATCCCAGCAGACATGATAATGCAGAAATATACGTGGGGACTGGCGGGCTTTCCCAAACATGCACAGCAGGTGTGAGAGCCTGCAGTGTGGGGCCGGGATAGGTTCATCATTGTTAGGATTCCATACATCAGTGTTTAAGGGTGAACAAAGCTTTCTCCAGGGAGAATAACAGGATAACGATGAGGTAAAACTATTACAGCTAAAATGTAGCATAGAGCAACAGCAGAAACAAAGACCAAATACAGCTCACTATCTCCCCCACCTGGCAGCAGTGAGTAGTGACCTCATTGCTCCACCACTGGGACCTGTCTGAACTAGTGAAACACCTTAAATCCCACAGTCACACCTGTGTAAATATTGCTAACAATGGAAACAGTTTATATTAAAGCCCAATAAAACAAAATTAATAATATTTAAGCAAGGTTTCATGGAAGATACTGGTGTTACTGGATAGTGTAAAAGAGAGTTCTGCACTAGAGGAAGTATCCATGGGAATATCAATGTGAGTCTTTTTAAAATGATTTGCATCCATGCGCACTGGTTAAACAACATTATCAGACGAATTTGACTCCAGCCAAAAAAAAAGAAAAGAAAAAAGAAACAAAAACAAAAGACTGACAGCACACATGCCTGGTATGATGCCTGAAACTGTCAGAAAAAGAGGAAGCAACTTCAGCTGACTAACGCTGTTCTCATTCTCAGTGTGTGCACATGTAATTCTTCACATTCAAGGAATACAGAGTGACGCGGAGAACTGATTCATGGCAACTCCAGTTCAAGTTACATGTTGAAGCAGGTAGCTCTGAGTGACTTGGCCACAGGGAATCTAGCATCTATGATTTCATGTTGGCAAGCTGAACACTGTTGTTTGAAATGGTATTCAAGCAATGGGTGCGGAGGAGTTTTTATGCACTGATGCCACTGTAAGGAATTTGTGGATGTTTATGGTTTGTGTGAGAACGGGAAACAATAC
This sequence comes from Oreochromis aureus, assembly GCF_013358895.1. Taxonomy (NCBI): domain Eukaryota; kingdom Metazoa; phylum Chordata; class Actinopteri; order Cichliformes; family Cichlidae; genus Oreochromis; species Oreochromis aureus. The sequence goes on along the minus strand of NC_052946.1, from coordinate 25,302,066 downwards.
AGACAATTAAACAGCTCTCACCTGTGTGGTCCACAACTGTAACAGCAGGGCTTTTTTCTGCATATCTGCATCTATTCCCGCCTGTTGTAGGAAGTCACAGTAACTTTTTTGCCAGGTGCTTGACTCTGACCCTCCCCTCAGCCCGTGCGGGGAAAGCAGTTCCCACAGTCGCTCCTGGGAGTAGCTGACTGCTCTGCGTTCTTCTGTAATCAAACCATCAAATATTTGCATTATGGTGCTGTGCAGATGCAAGTTTAGTTTATACGTTCATCGAACATTTGTTTTATTTTTGTTAAGCTGCAGTGCAACTTGCCACGCCTGAGTGAGCCACGAGCCAGTTTGGTGAGAAGACTGTCAAATTTGCGGAACTCTTCATAAGCAGCAGCCGCATTATCTGTCCTCTCAAAGAATGTAAGATATCCAGCCCTGATAACAACAACAAGAACGGTAAAAACTCTTCTTGTTTGTCACAGGTAAAAGCATAAGAATACCACCATGTTTATCATGTTCTTTTTTAAGGATTAGATGCAGTATTTTTGCTAGGTTAAAATATTATGCCTTACCTAAAAAGAAGACTATAGCAGAGGTCAAAAAGTCCTTCTTGTTTCCACTCTGACCCATTGTGGCAATGCAGGAGCAGGGTGTGAAGGTGAGTGTTCATGGAGCTGCTGAGCTTGGAAAGATTGCAACCTTTAAAATGCCTGAGAAATGCAAATTAAAGATAGTATTAAGATTTGCAACACTGGTTTCAGTCATATAATTTTGTTACTTATAAAGTCGATAAAGACATATTTATTACTGTTCCATCCATCTCCTCTCCGACGTAGGCTCGATGTTTGTCAGCTGCAGACTGAACACCTTTTGTATGACCTGGTTTCTGATCTGGGTGAAATCAAAGGAATCTCTGTCATTCAGCACACTGTCAAATGAGTGTGGGTCCAACAGCACTGTCACACGGAGACCGGCAACACGCACCTGTGAGGACAGATTGTTAGTTTGCTCACCTCACCTATCCCAGAAATGTTCAGGAAAATAGTTTTTAAGATTAAAAAAATAAACTGCATTCAAGCGTTTGGATTCAAAAACTAATTAATAAATTAATTAATCAGAACTTACTGTGAATATATCTCCATGTTTTTCTTTCATCCGGGCCAAAAACTTTGCAGCATCTTTCCCAAACTCAATGGCATGCCCCAACCATGGAATCCAACCTTTGTCCAGAGGAGGCTCATTTCTCCGCCTGTCAGTTACACGGAAATTCATATCGCAGCCGCGTTAAAGTTCGCTTCCTTTCACTTTACGTGAATCTGGCACAACAGGTTTGCATTCGCGTGAAGCAATGCCAAAAGGAGGATTTCTTTAGTTAAAAAGACAAGTGGCAAGTCGTCTTCAGTATAAATCACACTATATTTTGCCGTTAAAAGCAACCCCAAATGCTAAATATTCAATTAGTGATACAGCGTTAAAGTAGTGATTTAATATCTACTACTTTTCGTTCATTTTAATACTTTTTGATTAGGATTAAATGCGCCAAACTTCAAGAAATAAGTAATCAGTAAAGCTGTAACATTTGCAAAATATGCATTTACACAGTAAACAAGCCTATTACTAATTTATAATCTGCAAAATCAACATGTTGTAACACTTATCTTACCTTCTGCGAGTGGAGAAACGGAGAACTAGTATAAGCACTCCAGTAATGAGTGACAATAGTGTCCACCACATGGTTCTGTACAGCCTGGCACTCGAGCTGCTCCGTGAACAATGTAGTCCATAGCCGCTGGCGACTGGCTTATATCTTTAAGCTCGGCTTAACTGTAACTACCACTTTTTAGGAAGGCGTGGAAAAGGTGTGGCCGGTGACAAACAGTTTTGCGCAATGGCCTACCTCACAAAAAGCAGTGTCAGACACTGCAAAAACCACGCATCACCGACTTCACACAGACAGAAGTGATTTAACCTGACAATTAACCATGTTTACTCTGAGCAGCTCGGCTCAAATGTAGTTACACCTTACCGAGACTGCAGCGTGACAGTGTCGCTTTTAAAGAAAAGCCGCTTGTCCGTACATTTCATAGCCGTGACATCACCGAGACAAAGCAGGTCGTGATTCCAAGGTGATGAAAGGAAGCATACTTTAAAGAGGATGTCATAAAGTTAAGGTTAGCAACGGCATAGTTCAGTCCCCCTTTGGTATTGAGAAACGTTTATTTTTAGCTTCCTTTAGATGACTTAAGGAGAGTCATAGAAACAAGTGGTTTTTGTTGATGACGTGTTTGTGTACCGAAACTAATGATTAATGACCTGTTTTGGAATTAGATGGCTCAGGTGTGTTTTTTCTTCTTTTTTCTTTTCTCGGCGACATCATGTTATTATCATTTTACTACTAAATGACAAATTAAAAATTTAAAAAAATAAAAATTTAGCAATTTAGTCATTTTTGAACTGGTGAACCTAATTAATTATGAAGAAATTATGGCAATGGTAGCTGGTAATTTGTTGCTTGCTTATTAAACTGTATACCAGCAGAGGGTGTCATAGCTTTACCTTTCATCAGTAGCAACACAAAGTTTCAGTTCCTGTTGGCAAACATTTAAGTGTAATACGAATGATCACATCTGAATCACTGTGAATGAAGCTATAAAAACAAAGATGCATTCCTGTTGCTTGCCTTTCAGAAACATGTATGAACTGTATCAAAGAAATGTATGGAGGTTTCCATAATGACGGCAGCAGAATACCTTATCATACACCAAAATAAAGTTACGTTCAACAAAATGTATTAAGGGAAACAAAACAAAAAACAAACAAAATACTCTTGTCCATGTAAAAGGGTTTCAGTCAAGAAAAGGAACTTCTTGTGGAAATCCTGAAGTGAATCTACAAACCAGCAGTTATTTACAAACAATATCTGTTTGTAAATAACTCTTACAACTTGATTATTTGTTAAATCCACAGTGGGCATACACTTGCCATTAGAGTCTTAATGCTGTGATGCAATGTAATAACTCAAGTGATAATAAGAAAACACCAATATTTTACAAATCTGTCAAAACCACATTTAAAACAAACAAAAAAAATAGTGAATTCACTGAACTGAATTCAACTTTTTGTTTTTCCCCAAATTTGAGCAAATCTCGTGTATTGTTCAGCCACTAAAAACATTTTTTCTGTTCAGGAGTGCAGGTAAACAAGTGTAGTTTGACAATTTAATAAAAAAAAATAATAATGTGAAAAACAAACAAACATTATAGCTGCGCTTTAAAATGGTCATTTCAGTTAAAGAGCTTCCACATACTGGTGGATTAGCCATTACAGAAACATAAAACATGATTTTGGTAATACCAAAGTACCAGAGCTGTAATGACCAATACTATGAACTGTTTTGGGGGTTGATTGGGGAAACTTTAGCCTTAATTAAGGATTAATCATATAATGATTTAAGTAAGGCATCTTTATTAGCTTCCTGAAGGACCCTAAACTTTTCTTGGTGGAGCACTGGATGATTATTTTGCCTATAAAGACCTGGATGTCGTTAAAGTTTCCTTAGCAGAGTTACACACAAGTTTTTCACATTATTTTCAAACCCACCCAACTTTTAACAGGTACGCAGTCAGTTGCTGAGTAACATTTCCACAGAAAAAATTAGAAATTGCGATTGTTAAGATTGCATGATAGGGACTGCAGATTTCTCAGGGGCTTTCCACCAAGAGCTCTCTGACAGATTCCCCCAAAAATTTAGTGCAAAGGCAGATGGGGATCTCTTGTCACATACCAAAATGCAGTTTTTTCACAGGCTCGATTATCCCTGTCCTACACACCACTTTACATTGCTCTGAGACAAAAACACATTTTGTCAGAATTAATGATCAAAGACGTTGCACACATTTCCACTCGAGATCATACAGGAAGTCATTTGACAGAAGGTGTCACCAAACTGTGTGAAATGCACTTCTCATAGGGGAAATGCAGAGCAGAGCAACACACTCTCTCTGGGGAAATGTTCTATGACTGTTAATGCTGCAGTGCACACCATGTTTAGTTAGACCAGAAGGCTTTTCTTATAGCCCAACTTTCACCAATTAAAAACAAAGTATGATTTAGCTTGTTTTGTTGACACTTCAAGACTGATAATGCAAAAAAGAAAAGAAAAAAAAGCTCAACACATGGAGATTTTGTTTTGATTAAACTCAGATAAATAAAAATTCTGAATCTGACCTGTTCAGATAGAGATGTTGCACTTGAACGCAACCACAAGGAACAATAGGTGTAGAATTCAAGTGGAAAAGACACGATCTGCTTGGTCTCCTCAGTATTATTTCCTTGGGCAACAACAAGTTCTTGTACTGTTCTGCATAATTTCCCAGACTCTGACATCAGTTCTAAAACTTTTGAATGCTCTTCTATGCTAAATTCTGTCACATGCAAAATGTTTGGAGGTTTACTTGCATTTGAAGCTTATTTCCAATTCCTCCCACAACATCTCAGCTGGAGTCAAATGTGGGCTTTGACTATGCCACTAGTCTTGCCACATAATCCCGCATTTCTTCTTCTTTTTGAGCCATTCTTTGGTGGATTCACTAGTGTCTCATTGAAGGCTCCACTTCATCTTTTGGACAGATGGCCTCACATTATCTTTAAGCACTCTTTGCTGTGATTCAGACAGACGAATCAAGTGCCGCAACTGCTCAATCCTTGAGGCAGGGGAACAAACCCAGACTGTTACATAGTCACTGCCATGCTCACATGTGAACTGAGCTTCTTCTCCTAAAAATCTGCCTTTGGTTGTTGCCCAAACATGTTTGCTGTTACTGTAGCCAAACAACACTATCTTTGATTTGTCTGTCCCGAGCATATTATTCCATCAGATCTGGTCTTTACAGATATGTTTATTGGCAAACTGTAGCTGGTCTCTGATGATATTTTTAGCCAGCAAAGCCTTTTTCCAAGCACACCTCCCATGCAGGTCACATTTCTGCAGTCGCTTTCTGATTGTAGCCAAAATCACTTTGACACCAACAGTTGCAAGAGTCACCTGCTGATCCTGTGATGAATTTTCTTGTTATTGGAAATTTGTTTCTGCATCAAACACTCCACTCTTGCGGTTGAATTTGCTGGGGTAGAAACACCACTGTGAACACTACTTGTAGATGTTTTATTTTAATAGTACAGCACAGTCTATTTAAAATCATTTGGACTTTTTTTTATTCCTTTGCCAGAACTATATGTTACAATTCTTTTCTTTGAAGCTCTTTAGATAGTGCCAGGTGATTCTACACACTTCAGTTTCAAAACGAACACCAACCCTTATATGTCAAAGATTTTAATAAGACTTGTTTCACCTGTCAATCTTTAAGAAGCCTTTAATCATTGGCACCAAATGAAGGACCCATGGTTCTAATTCTATGGATTTAAAGGTGTGATAAATATTGAGGTATAAATATACTTTTTCACATGGCAGTCATGTTTTTATTGGCTCAAATGATAGAATTAAATAAAAACAGAAAATCTGTTGACATTTTTTTCATTTTGAGTGACACAGTCTGTAGGCATAGTTTGAAAGAAGATCAAAAATTTGCTCCTCCAAATATTTTATGTCAAAAACACCCACACTTGTACCTACATAACTACGAATGGATGTCATGGGTGCACACTAATGACAAAAATATTGCAATGAGCTCACTGTGGCTCCCACACAACAGAAACCAGTGAGCTGAGTGAACAGAGTTAGATTCCTAATACTGAGATGTGTCCAAGCAGAAGAATATTGTTGTCTTGCACGAGTAGAAAGTCAGTATTTTGGCAAAATGTTGGAGCTTTTGCAACATTACATTTTTAACTCTGTCATTTCCAAGTTCCCTCAAACTGATGAAATCCTATCAAAATTGTTTCTATATAGTTTTTCTCATAACAAAGACACACGTTTTATTGCAGCTGCTCCAAAATGACACAGGACTTTTCTTTTCTTTTCTTTTCTTTTCTTTTCTTTTCTTTTCTTTTCTTTTCTTTCTTTCTTTTTTTTTTTTTACTGAGATTCAGAGATTATAGTGCTATGAACCTGGATTTTTTTTTAAAAGGCAGTGGTTACAGGAAGTCAGAACATTTCATAAGAAAATTTTCACACATGTAGCAAACACTGGGTGTGATTTTCAGGCTGCACAACATGTTCTATTACATCAGTTATAAAAGTGGTGCACAAGACTAAATATAATTTTGTGTTGGATAATTGTTTTGCAAAGTAGTATAAATACTTTTACTTAGCTAAAATGTATAATTGTACTCGAGCAGCTTAAGTAGTGCACAAGTTGTATAATCACAATACTTTTGAATTGCCAAAAGTAAAGACACCTTATAGAATGCCACCTTTCAGAATCATGTACATTGTATTATATTATATTGTCTTTAGTTTTTTAGTTGTTGATTATTTTAATTGCTTATATGTAAATGGGTAGCCTAACGTATACTAATGTAATTTTTCACTTCAGTTCAATTTATATTTAAATAGTGTCAATTCACAAGGCATCTTACACTGTAGAGTAAAGACCTTACAATATATGAAAGAAAACTCAAACTATCAGGCAACTCCCTATAAACAAAAAACATGGTGAAAGTGGGAAGGAAAAACTCCTCTTCCACAGGAAGAAACCTCCCAGAACCCCAGTGGCTCTGGGAGCCATCTCCTGTGACCGACCGGTTAGGTGTGAAGGGAAAAAGAAGAGCGCGGAGGAGGACAGGACAAAAGGGACACTGTGGAAGAGAAAACAGAGCTTAATAAATCCGAATCCTGTTTTAAACATTTGTAATAGTGGCATATAAACATGAGAGAAGAAATGCTCAGTGCATCATGGGAAGCATCCAAGTAGCCTAAGGCTATTGCAGCACAATGAAGGAAGGATTCAGGGTCACCTGATTCCAGCTCTAACTATAAACTTTATCAAAAAGACATGTTTCAGCCTGCAGTCTGTGTGTGAAGTGCAACAATGTCATTAATCTGCTAAATAATAAGAAGCGAAAGGGTTAAAATAGATGCTAATAATAATGCAATAAGTGCATCTAAAATATAGGGAATTACGAGCAGGAAGTAGTATAAGAAATACTTCAATAAAATAAAAGTACTTTAAACCTGTACTTAAGTAAACCAGTCGAGTAAATGTACTCGGTTACAATCCTACTGGTCCTCTGCATACATCGTGTATATAACGTGTATTTTCCTTAATGTTTAGGCTAAGAATATTTGTAATGACAAATCTTTGTTCACCACCGGAGCTATAAGTAAATTGGTTTAAATATAATCACATCTCATTAATCCACGCTGCTCCCTCTGTTCCTGTGCTCTGCAGCCAGGTTTACGCCGCTGATGTTCTCGAAACAGATCAGCTAAATCCCGATCATCCACAAACAATATTCCCCTCAGCTCCAGACATCTCCTCTGTTATTGGCAAAGGCTTTTCGGTTCACACACAGAAGGAATCTTAAATCATCCATGAAAAGAAAAGTGGTCAGGGAAGAAGGGAGGGAGCTGAGGGAGGAGGAGCCTCGCGTTGACTTTCACATCCATTCAGCCTTTTTTGCTGCAGCATTGAACTTGCAGAGAGAGCGAGAAGGGGTGAAAAAGGGCAGTCTGGACGTGCAGGAGCTCTGTGCTATTATCACTGGGACTAGTAGGTTTCCTTGCCGGGGCTTTATGAAATGTAAATAAAAAAGGAGGACCGCTTTGCGATTCACCGAGGAGTGTTGCTGAAGAGGAGGGGCTGGGGACCGAGAGAATAATTATGCACTTTTAGATCGACGTCGCCCTGAACGCAGCGCAGCAACATCGCAGAACCTCAAGTGCGTTTAATCTCCGAAGTTGTGTGTGTCAAGCGGGCGATGATTCACGTCTGATTGTTGCTGTACTATATGGAGAGGACTGCACAAGGGCTAACGCTGCATCGTGGCTACTGAGATTCCTGCCTGAGGATTGCACAATCTGTTCTCCCCAAAAATGTCATCTCAGGCGAAAGTCAAGAAGGACAAAGAGATTATTGCCGAATATGAGACCCAAGTGAAAGGTTGGTAACGTGCAGGCCCGAGCGTATTGTTATTGTCTGTGTGAAGGCACAATTGCGTAACTTTACCACAAGCTTTATTTGGCTTCAGTGTGCAGTCTTGTGGGCTGGGACAGATTGTATAGTTGTATGCGAGTCATTTGTTTTCACCATAAAAAACGTCTTTTAGTTCATGGCATTCAAGCGTTAACTCCAGTTATCCATCTGGGGTGAGGTTATTACTTGAAATTACCTTGGGTTAACCGGTATCTGTGTTACTGATGAGTGTCAGGGTTGTGGCATGCCTAATCTGTATATATATGTGGCAGCTATTAGACCGTCATAATTTGTTTAAAAGTGAAGCTGTTTTATTTGTTTTGTTTTCTTTTTTTCTTTTTTATAGTTCTACCAATCAGGTAACCTGAGATTTTTCCCCGTATGTATTCATTTAAACATGCAAATATGTCTAGTAAAAAGCCAAAATTAAATGATACGGTGTTAGTCCTTGTCATTAAAGGGCAGTATATTTATGAGTGAGTTTTCCCGTCACACTGTAAGGATAAGGAGTGATTGCTCAAGAAGGTCACACAGCCAACAGTTCAGAAAGTCCATAAATAATGTATGCTGTCCGTATGAATTATGAACCATGAAAGGATTTCACTGTCTGCCACTAAATATGTGACTGACTAAACCACCCAGAGAGAGAAAGAGAGAGAGGAGAGGCAGGAACACTGATGCTGGATTGGAGCAGACAGTGCAGGTTGTAAATGGGTGGGATATCCTCCCAGCCATTTAGAGATAACTTCAGACGGTACTAGGTCTCAATGCTTGGTGCATCAGCTATCAGGGAAGTAGTTTTATGTAAGGCTACCGCAAAGACAGGGCAGCTTCCTTGTACCATAGGTTGATATTTTTCAAACTAGGTAGAACTGGAAAGGTCATTCAACTAGTTGATCAGTCCACTGAGAAAAAAAATAAAAAATAAAAAATTGAACTGAGATACTAATGCTTGGCAGATAAATATGTGCAAACCTAGTAAGACATTTCAGTTTGGGTCTGGTTTCATGTCTGGTTTCATAAATATTAACTATAGGCTATACTTTAGCTAATTAACTTGTCATACTGCACGTACATTGTCCAGTAGCAGGCATTGTTCTGTCACTGCAGCACCAAAATAAGCTTGACTATTTTGGTTATGCGACAAGGCAGTGCGGAGCTAAGCACTTTTGCCTCACAGCAAGAAGGTCCTGGATTTAAATCCAGCGTGGGGCCTTGGCGTGTGGAGTTTCCCCTGTGTCTGTGTGGGTTCTCTCCAGATTCTCTGGCTTTCTCCCACAGTCCAAAGTCAGGCATGCGGTTAGGTTAATTTGTGATACTAAATTGACCATAGGTGTGAATGTGAGCATGAATGGATGTCTGTTTCTCTGTGTTAGCCATGCGACAGATTGACTCACGACCTGTCCAGCTTGTAGCCTGCCTCTCACCCCATGAAGGTTGGATAAGCCCAACATCCACAACCCAGAATTAGATAAGTTGAAAAAAATGGTTGCATGGACAGATATTGTAATTATAGGCCTCACTACACTTACTTTGATGAGATTTAGATTAGATGATCAGTAGTACTTTGAAATCTGTACAGTAAGTTAGCGATAGCAGATGGTTTGCTGAAAGGAGCAAATAGCTAAGCTTATACTACAAGCCCCATTCACCCGGTCACACATATTCACAAAACCACTTTCTTCTATACCTAAACTCCAGTCTCCCTTTTTTGCCAGAATTAAACCTAAACTAAGTCCAACATTGATTTTTTTCATCATTTCATCTTTGTTTGAAATGTTAAACTATGATTGTTTTAGGCAATTGATTTTTGTATGTCTTGATATAGGACTACTTTGACAGCATTAACTGGTGTTTAACTAAATGAATGTTTTAATTTCACACTGGACCCCAGCAGACATTAAACTCATTAATTTTCATGACATTATCATTATATACTAGGAATATGCTAATTTATCAGCTTTACGACATCAGTAGTGGTTAGCTGACTTATTGGATGTTTATTAACATTTTGGCTAACAATACTGGCCAATATTATATGTTCAGGCCAGGATTTGTTGTTGTTGTTTATGGTGTTATTTAGTTGTTGTTTATTTTCTTTGGTGACAAAATGCTTAAAGACAGTGTGATAAAGACACATTATTTTTCATAAAGAATATTTCTTTATGTGTTACAGAAGGGGGATTTTTTTTAAAAAGGAAAACAAAATAAACAAACACCATCATCTACACTGGTTATCAGTTGAGAGCTTATCTTAAACGCTGGTATCAGCCCAAAATTTGACCCAGAATGCTTCTTGTTATATACACACATTAGACCTCATTGCTGTTCTACGTGGAAATGTCAAGAGCTTATTAGCATGTGTCTGGAATGAAGAGTATGATAAGCATTTTCAGTCAGAGGTGTGGTGGAGTTTCTCCTTGTCGCTATCTTTGTTTGTTTGTTTGACTCCTGCACTCGTATTCACACGCTCTTCCTCCGGTCTACACATCAGCTCTGCAGTTGTTAGAGCGCCGTCGTCTCGATTTCAGGAAAAGCTTTTAAGCTGACATCTTAAGCTCATTTGCAAACTGAGCTTGGATCGGTTCGGAGCTGTGGGAGCTTTATTCTGACACTGACACTGGCCTCCAATAATGCTGAATGGCTGATTGCACAGCAGTTCAACACACAAGCCTAATGCACTTTGTGGCATTTTTCAACATGCCACATTTCAGCAGACGGTCAGGTCTCAGTTACAATTTACGTGGGAGTTTATGTTTTCAAATCACCTAGAATGTGCTATAAAATTATAATTATTATTAAATATTTCTTTATACTGTTTATAGTATTTCCTTATTCAACTGAATATTGTTGTTCTACAGTGTGTAGCTGAGCACCCTGAAGTGTCTCTAGGCTTTTGTCTAATCTGACACTAAAACACAATTAAATGAGGGGATGCCCCTGTCATGTATCATTCTGGACCTCTAGTAGTAAAGCCCATTATCTTTAATGCAATTTGATCAGTTTGGAGTCTTATGCACTAATTGCTGTAATAGTCTATAACACAAAACCTTTGCAAGATGTGCTGTAGCTATGCTACTACAGAATGAAAAGCAGAGTAGAGTAATATGAAGTTGAAACGCTTGTGACATTTTTGTTTACTGACAATGCATTTGTAAGAACACAGGTGTTAGTATAAGTTCTCTTACTGACCCCATATTCACTGCAGATATGCATTCTGCGGGGAACATCCAGACATACCCCCTTCTGGGTATTCATCAGATTGAAAGAATGCACAGAATGATGCTGTCTGAAAATGTCAGCACTGCATCGCGACAGTGAAACGATATCTTTGTTGCCTGTTTGTTGGTTTCATGTATTAAATGCTGTGTTGCTGTGCTGACGGTTGAGTTGTTACCCAGTTTAAAGTGAAAATTGCTTGGAACTCTGATGTTTCCTGGCCTTTGGCTGCACAAACTGTAAGGAGAAGTAATGAAAGCTCAAGCAAATAGATTATAGAGTCATGCCATAGCTATTATTACATTTAGAAGACACGTGTCCACAGAACACAACCTTGATTTGTACCAAATTATGTCAACGTGTCACTCTGGGTTAGACTTTGTATGACTAGCCATGCATGGCTAACTAACCCCAGAGATTGCTGCTGGCCATCGCAGTAACTGTACTAAGCTAGCTTGAATGGGATATGAGGGTGGCGGTGACTATGAGATATTTGTTCCTTTATCCTGCAGTGATGCAGGAGCTCAAATAGGGGGAAATTATGGTTCAGCTGTGGTTGTGCATTGGCATTTCGTGCCAATGCACAACCACAGCTTCACCTACCTGCACAGAGCGTCTGTTGTCAGATGGGGGCAGTGACAAAAAATGTGTTACAACCACTCTGTGAGCTATTCCTGCACGTGCTGTTGTTGGTCAGCAACAGAAAAGGCCAAAGTTTTAACATACAAAGAGCTGAAATGAAAACAAGTGTTAAAACAAAGTGTCGACTGTAGGCACCGTCTATAATTTACATACTATATTTTTTCTTTTTTTTCTCTCTTCATCCATTCATGGTGAATGATGTTGCCCCCAAATGTTGGTCCTTGTTCTGGCCCGCATGTTAGCCAAAAAGCATTTTGCTGTACTTATTGTCTCCTACCACACCACACCACACCACAACTGTGCTCCGGTTGCACCAGTGGTGCAAAAAATACAGTATGAAAAATATAGACAACAGTTGCAGTGGACAGCTTTAATTGTTTGTAACACTCAGTTTCAATTCAGCCCTCAGTAGTTCAAGCAAGAACCCACAGACTGGTTAGGTGACATATTTTTAACACAACCAGGTAGACAGGGTGTCTGAAGCTGCCACCACCACCACTAACCCATAATTTCTCCGTTCATCTGATGCACAGTATCATGCACATTAAGCACTGTGCAGTTGGGATTTTGGAGGACTGCTGGGGAGCAAGTCTGCAGTGGTTAAAAACCCCATCTCAAAAGGCAAATACATACACAAATAGACACCATTGCGATACCATAAATTAGGAATAATTTGTAGAGCTACAAGGCAACAAGCAAAGATGCCCCCAAATTCAGGTTGGGTTTGCTGTCTGTGTACTCTGTAATTTCTCTATGATGCAAGCAATTATACAAGATTTCTTTATTTAATTAAGCTGCAGGGTTACCATCTAAGTCTCTGTAAGCAATTATTTTTTGCTGAAAATGCTTGGTAAAGTTACCGCTGGGTCTCTGGATGTTAACCATATGGTTTAGAAGGGAAATAGCTACAAATGTCCTATTAGTGAATTTCCACAAGCCTTTAGGTGTGGAACATTTTATTCACTTTGGCTGCACACTGTTCACATGCAGAGGAACCGGTAAAGCATGTCTGGCTCAGTATTTTATGGCTCTTGTGTCACCAGTGAAAAGATAGAAAAGCGTCAGATTTAGAGAGCTTTTGACGCTTTTTTCAATGTATATAATTCACTTGAACTCCTTGCTAGCTCTGTGTAATTATGCATTACACTGCAAAGGCTTGAATGATTCATCGAAAGTACTGCAGTATTGCACAGTCCCTAGTAACAGTTTAAGTTCTAAAAATAACATGCTCACAGGAGAGCAAGTGCAAATATCACGAGTCTGTTTGATGTTTCCTTTATAAATTTGTGCAGTGAAATCAATTTACATCAACTCATTATATTGTTTGCTCGCTCTTTAAACTCTCCCCGTACGATTAAAATTATTTCAGTCACAGAGGCCCACAAATTGTGCTGTTCAGTGGTCTATTTTAGCACATAACCATTCCTTCTGTTCTGAACCCGATTGCTGTCTCATTCATCATCACAGGCTGTTTGTTGAGTATTTCGAAGCAGAGTAAGTTGCCCTTGTCCTTGGCCATTATGCTAAACAGACTGACTGCTGCGACTGTCAGAACAGGGAACTGGCCTGCTCTCATTGAAATGCCTCCAGAGGCATGTAACCAGGCAACTGGGCAACTGTGGGGACCGTGAGGGGTACATCTCCAGATAGCAAGGGACTACATATTTACACAGATTTTCTCACTCTCGCTCACTCATTCACATTTTCACACACAGTCGTTTGGGGGAGGATTTAAAAAAATAAATAAAAACCTTTTATTCTAGATACAGGAGCACCATTTAGATGCTAACAAATGGCCTTTTCTTCTGCTGAGCAATCTTTTCCATTGATAAATTTATACAAAGTGTCTTTCAGTGCTCAGGATCTTATGCATGGTTGTAACAGTCTGTCATAGTGGAATCTTCAGCCATCTCAGCTGTATCTTGTTGTCTTGTACAAAGAGAAGCGTTGTTTACCCCGCCCCCTTTGTAGTCGTATGACTGATTAATCCAGAGATGTAAATTTACCAGTGATTCAGTTCAGCGTGGTGTATGGTAAAATAACTACTGCTCTCTCTGAGATGTGTGATAATGCAGGCGAAGGCTGGGCAGGAAGTTAACATGGTTGTTTATCTGCTTTCAGCAAAATTACGCAGCACTAAAAATTTCCTCAGCAAAATTCTGCAATACAGAGTGATAGTTACAAGGAGGCTATGATTAAGATTTAACGAAACATAAAAGTGCTACATAAGAGCTGTTTATTGTTTTCAGCGTCCGTTCTAGCCAACTCCTAAGGATGCGTGCTGCTTTTTTGTATGCACATTGGCAGAAACAGGGTATTTAAACACAGCCCTCAGTCCTGACATGATATATGGTTCAGTCAGCAGCCTCTTAACCTTCGGATTTATGACAGCCTTGCCATAAACTGTACGTGGAAGACATAGAATGTGATTTGTTTTCCTTTTTAGTGTTAATGTAAGACTGTAAAGGAGATTTTATTGTTTTATTTGATGTTTTTATTACCTGAAATCCCAGAGGTATTCAGGAATAACCAGTTGGAATACCAGTAGGGCTCTGTCTGGTCGTGGTGGGGGTAAGTCATTAAAATATGGCCACAGAGAAGAAGTTCAGGAAGGAAAATAATTATATTAGCTTTAGAGTAGAAAAACATGTCTGAATATCTCCTGAAAATTGACTGGCATACTCAATATAAAAATCTAAAGCTTGTACTAATACTGCTTCTCTATAAAACATCCAATATTGTCCCAGCTGTATTTATAAAGAAGGACTGAAACACATTTATCCCTAATTCTCATTTTCAATGAACAGAATCAGACTTTCCAGATGTCATGAAAAGAAACCACAGTAATCTTATAATTGTAAGAATGCCTACGATTTGTTTTCTCAAGTCAAACTTCTCTTAAGGCTCGCTCAGCACAATGCATTTTGAGAAGCTGACCTATTTTATATTTTCTCTGCTGTCTGCTGTAATCATCAGACTTGCATCTCATATGCACGTGTGCTACCCCAGCATTTGGTCCCCCCCACCCCACATGCACACCACCACCTCATTCACCACACGCACAAACTCAGACAGCAGACAAATACAGTTTGACGTCCGGTTTTATCCAATTGTGACGACTTTGCTCTTTTATTAGTGCCTGCGCTAGCTTGATTGTATCCTTACATATTTGTGTTTACATGCTTTGCTCAATCCACTGTGGAAAGATTGTGGGTTTAATATTGACCTGCAGCCCTGTTTGGCAGACAGAAGTAAGGCCCAGCATGCAAGCCTGATCCCCCAGAGAGGCGGTATTTATTCTGAACATAGTCTCCCTTTTTGATATGCAGAGATCCGTAACCAGCTGGTGGAGCAGTTCCGCTGTCTGGAGCAGCAGTCCGAGTCCCGGCTGCAGCTGCTGCAGGACCTGCAGGAGTTCTTCCGCAGAAAGGCCGAGCTCCAGCTTGAGTACTCCAGAGGCCTGGACAAACTGGCTGAGCGCTACTCCTCCAAGATCCGCTCCTCCAGAGAGCACCAGCACTTCAAGTGAGTCCAGCCAAAGACTTTTACACAGTGGAACATTTGTATCCAATGTGTCTGACTGGTAAACAACCGCCACATATTTGATGCTGATCGCTACACAGACAGTTAAAACAGAGACAAAGGAAAAAGAGAGAAGGGATAAACAGAAAATTTTAAAAAAGAAACAGAGGGGGGATGAAAGCAGAAGAAATGACCTGAAATGAAGCCAGGGCCAAGGAAGCTTGTGGCCTCAGGCTGCTGTGTTTTTTTCCAACTAGGTCAGACTCTTTACCACCACCCCCCTTTCTTTTCTCTGTGGCTGTCATTTCATTTCCATTCTCGAACAGCTTCTTCATGCCAGAGTGCTACTCAGATACTCATATTTTCTCAATGGATGCAGAAAATAAATCACAGCTTCATTTAGAAATCTAAAGAACCAGACAATAGGGGTTATTTTACTCAGGTTTTCTTAAATGGCTTAAGCTGTTTGTATGTGGGAGATCACTGGTGATGAAACAAGCATACCTGCAGTGTGCTGAGAAGCCACTTCCTCTCTCTTCAAACCAGCCTGCAACAGACTCTTGACTTTCAGATCGAGATCTGTAGTTCTAATTGTGTATGCTGCCCACTGCCATTGCCAGTCCTAGCCAAAAAACCCCCCAAAAAATTAACAATCAAAAAAGATTTTAAAAATAACAGTTAAAAATAGAGAAAAAGGTGCCTTTACTTAATTTGACAAATGAAAGACTATCTGTCATAGCAATGATTAGCAATATAGAAAATTACAGCATAGGCATCCATTCATGTGACCTAGCTGTGTAAGTCAGGCATAACTAACTCGTTGGTTTATTCAGGAGAGGTCTTTCCAGCTCTCTTTCAGTCTCTCCAGCCAATTGGACAGGAAGCGTAATCATGGTGGAGAGCTCCACCACTGACACATTGATAAATGGAGCATACCCTCAAAGGGAGACCCCTATTAGGAAAAAAAAAAACCCCTCATGGCTTCTCTCATCCCACTGTCCCAGATTTCCCCCTGTCACAATATATTGTTATCACTATATCTGTCTGTCAAAAGCTGGATTCCTTACTTGTAGACTCCATCGAAATGACTGGATGAAGTCTCAGTCATTATTAATACTGTGTGGTCCTCTCTGTTGGAGTCTTAGAACAAGCTCTGCACTCTCACTTTGATAGTTTATTTCAAACAGCGAAAACTTATTGCCCACTTTTTTCTTATCAGTCGTCCTTTCATATTTTAATTTGCAGCTACTAAAAGGGCTATCAGGAGAACATCAGGGGACACAAAACCTATACCAAAGTGCTACTTGTGAGAAAATTCAAACCGTTCAAAACGCTGTTTTTGGTGTCGTTTGTAGCAGTTAGTAGGTGCGCTGTGTGTTTCACTGTCACTAAACTGTAATTCATATGAGGGTGGCATTCTCCTAAAGGTGTTGTGAAACAAATATTGTTGTACTTGTTATAGTTGTACAACAATGGCACATAAAGTGTCCTGAAAACTTGACGAGCAGCCAACAGGCAAACATTGGCAGTCAGGTCAGCACCATCCCATGTCCTGGATCAAACAACTGCTCTGCTTGAAAGGAGTGCCTATAGGGAAAGGATAGCTTGTTCATGTTCTTTTCAAAGAGTTACAGAATGAAAAGAAAAGCAAAAAGAAAAAGCTGATGACCAGTACTCAAAATTACCTTTAGAACCACACATCTAGTGTTTACTGAATCCTCATCAGAAATATTCTCAGTGGATTTGTGGCTTTCAAGATGCCATTCTTAAGAAAGGGAAACAGGTAGGAGCAGCTGATATATGCCTAATTACACACTGGACTGAAAATCAGTAGCAACAGATCATATGGAATGGTAGTTCAAATCATAGTAAGTATGCACAGAAGAGATCAGCAGAGAGGAAAACAGCGAGTGACTACCACTATCAAAAAACACAAGTAAAACATGGCGGACTCTGTCATGCATTTCAGCTTGTTAATATTGATGGAATTATTAATGCAGAAATGTACAGTCTGATTTTGGAAAGTGCCAACACCTTCATTTTTCAGGATGAAAATGATCTCAAACACACTGCCAATGCAGTAAATGCATATCTGGATAGAATGGATTTGCAGAGCTTGGACCTCAGGCTTAGTATTTTTATATATGATTGCGCATATTTTAATAATAATAATAATAATAATGATAATGTAAAAAAATATAAAGCAGTAAGGGGTCGCTAAAGGTTGGCACAGCACTGTAAGATCAGAAACCTCGCCTGGTCTAATGAACCAGTGAGTCTTGATTGTGGCTTTGGCACTGGGATAGTAGGGTCAGGTTTTTGGCATATCCTTTTAGCACCCTTTATGCCCATGTGGGGTGGCTGTCGCTCAGGAGGAAGTGCAGGCCATCTACTAATCGGTCCCTGGCTGCTCCAGTCTACATGCCAAATATCCTTGGGCAAGATACTAACCCCAAGTTGCTTTCCAATGCATAGGAAGAACTTGCATAGAAAAAGCATAGCAAAAAGTGCTTGTGTGAATGGGTGAATGAGGCAGGTGGGGAAAGCATCTTGAGTGTTCAGAGCAGAAGAGCGCTATATAACAACCAGTCCATTTACCATTTTCTGATGGCTGCTTCCACCAGGATATCGTGCTCTTCCATATCATGTCAATATGGACCAAAGATTTCGGAGGAATTTTTCCAGCGCCATGTTGAATCTATGCCTTGAAGAATCAAGGAAGTTACGAAGACAAAAAGACACATTCAACACAGTACTAGCAAAGTGTACCATATAAAATGGCCAGTCGGTGTATAATACTGATTATGAATGGTACTGAAACAATGCAGTGGTTACGCCTTGGAAAAAAAAAGACAATGAAAATGGAAACATGTTCATGTTCAGTTCGTGTGTATGACAGAGTTCATTTTTTTCCCACTGAAACAACTTAGGAGTTTAAAAAATAGCACAACAAAAAAGGTTTTGGACAGTCTTAGATTACATTTCAGCATTGTTTTGGATGCACTGAGGGAGCTGGAGAGGGCCTATAGTGCCTTTCTTCTCCTTTGTTATAGTGCAGAAATGAGCGCTAGCTGAAGATTAGAGTGAGCTTCGCCAAGGCAGAAAAACAGCTATAATTCACTTCAAAAAGAAAATGAAAGCATAAATACAATTCTCCACGGATGAAACTGATCAAAGTTTTGCAGCAGTTGAGAGAAAACAAGTCAGGACTACTCTTTCAGTGTGATCTTCAAAACCAAGATTAGAGTCAAAAATAACTTCCGTATTTTTGATTCACACTGAAAACGAAAAAGCTGCTGTGGATCAGAAAAAGTGCAGCGGGTCCACCACAAGAAAAAGCATCTTTAATTTGGGGTTATTTACTGGAACTAATTGCACAAACAACTGAACCAGACATCGTGTTTTAAGAAAAGTCATATTTTTGAAGCTACACAGTATTAAGAGCATATATTACTGCCATGGGATTTCAGCCATGGAAGGATATGTAAGGCTTCTAACTTTACTTGGTGATCGCAGCAAGCAATAAGCAATGATCTAGAATGTAACACTAAGAGATAGAAGAGATTATGCGACACATCCGATATGACTGTACATTTTCACATGTGTATGTTTAGCACTTTTTCAGTCACTATTTGTGACTCTTATTCAGCATGAGTGGTTTCTGTGCAGTCTACTTAAAAGCTAGAGTCTTAAGAGAGATGGTTTTTAACTTGCTGTTTGACTGATAAATAATAGTACTGGGCAGGAACCCACTTGAATAAATTAAAATGACTGTGTAAACGTATCAGTGCTCAGTCTTGGGTGACGTGTCAGTGGTTTCTTATTTGAAAAACGTTGGTATTTCACTTTCCATGGGTGAATTAATTCTAAAAATGAGGGCGTTTCTTGACTTGGGGTGTAAAAACGTATAACTAGCATGACTTTATAACTCTACAAAGGGTAGATTTTAGTGCAGCATATTGCTGATACAAACTGAGGTCATCATCTTATTAGACATGGTTGTTTAAAGCACTTATTTTGCTACCTGGGGTTTTAGTGCTGGTTTCTACTAATGACACACTTTGCAGCATGCTGGTATAATCATGATGCATTAGGTCCCCCATTAAATTAAGACGAAATGGGCAACTTTTCACATTAAATTCACTGGGAGTTTTCCAATGCTTTCCATCTTAGTTGATAATGTGTTTTTTTAGAAGTTATGAAAATGGTGATCTTAGCCTAAATGTCCAAACTCTTCCTTTTGCTCAGGTTGTGGCAAAAAGTCTTCTGTGGTTACAAATCGGACTGATTGTCTTTTTCACATCCCCAAAGAAATGCAAACTGTGAAATTAATTCATCCCAACTTCACTGTTCTCCTTTCACAACACATTAAAGGAGAAACGAACCTCAGTTTAGTCTGATTCTCAGCACAGGTCAGCTATTGGCTGATAGCAAAAGATGTTTTATTTTTATTGTGTGCATCCAGCAGTGTCACAGAGCATTTTTATATGCTGTCATGCTAAAGTGTTCTCTAAAGACAAAATGAGAAGAAAAATACCACCATTAAATCTTTGGTGTGATGATAATTAAACTCACATGTCCTCTTAAGCAAGGAGGCAGCCAGCATGCCTTCTGAGTTTGTGTGTCAATGAGTGTGTATGCTGCCTTTCCTTGCTGATTCCCCCCACATGAGCCGTGACCACTTGATCTCTGATATGTGAAGCCCACAGGCGGCACCAAACAGTAAATAAGCCGGGATTAAAATGGATGTTGGGTGGTGTAAGTGACCATACATACGTTCTCTTAGGTGTCCTCTTTAGTTTGCATGTAGATGAACATTTGAAAGTTTTCTTGTTAGCTTTTATCCCATTTGGTATGCATTTCCTGAAGGCCTTTCATTCATTAACAAAGTATTTCTCTTGCTGTTTCAGGAAAGATCAAAATCTCCTCTCCACTGTGAACTGCTGGTATTTGGTCTTGGATCAAACCCGACGCGAGAGCAAAGACCACGCCACACTCAGCGACATCTACAACAACAACGTCATTGTCCGTTTGGCGCACGTGGGTGAAGATGTCATCAGACTTTTCAAAAAGGTCAGAATCAGAATTAAATGAATGAGGTCATGCTCCCCTGACTGTAACTAACACACACATTTCATCTGCTCAAATGCCATGACAGGTAATATGTAAAAATATAATTATGATATAAAAAATATATAAAAAATCTAATTAGGGGAAGAGCATGAAAATATCAGGAAATACAGTTAGGGATGTCAAACTCATTTTAGTGTATGGGTCATGTATTACCCAGTTTGATCTCGAAGGGTTTGATCAGTAAAACCGCTGCATTATAGCCCATAAAAAACAAAGAAACAAACAAAAAAATATGTCCTTTGTCTTCTCTTACTTTTAGTGTAACCAAGTAAATGTACTTTAGTGTACTACAGTGATACTGGTACATTGCACACAATGTTTAGAATAATGAAGGAGGACTAGCTCTACAAATTCTTCCCCTTCACCTAAAATCAACAGCTATCAGATGGTTGAAACTTGGGCACAGTTGGGTGTTCCATCAGGACAATGATCCCGAACACATGAGGACAGGTTTTAGAAAGGATAGAGCAGGCTAGCATTAGCCTTCTGGAATGGTCTTCCCAAAGCCCCAACCTCAACCCTGTTGAGAATTTGTGAAATAATTTGTGGGTTGGTGCCAGGAAACCAGCTAAATTTAAATGAACTCCACCACCCTTTGCCAAGAAGAGTGATCAAATATTCAGCCAAAATTGTGCCAGAAGCTTCTGGATGGCTAGCAAAAGTGTCTTGTTAAGGTGCAAGTTGCTAAGGAACATTTAACCAAATATTAGTGGGGGTGTATGTATCCTGGGAGGATTAGAGAAAATTCAAAAATAATTTCAATCTCATCCACCGAAAGTCAGTAAAGATTTATGCTGTTCAATCATTCCACCCTGGAAAAAACAACAGTTCAAAGAAATCATTAAAGCTAAAACATAGCTTGACACACATGCTGCAGTAACTTTATGTAAACTTCTGACCACAACTATAACTTTATTTCATTTATCCAAAATTTTGTCTTTCAAACATATGTCTGAAACTATATATACTATATATATACGTTAGTATACTATATATGCTATATACTGTTACATATAAGAGTATACATAACATATGCTTTGCATGAGAGTAGCAGTGTGCAAGTGGAAAAGCACCCCCAACCACCTTAGGGATTTTATATCAGTATCATTTGACAGCAGCAGGAGTTTAGAGTAATTTATGCCTTCTAGGGGGCTCTGCAAAATCTTGATGGGAGCCCTGATGAGAATGGGATGGCCTGTAACCCATGCTAGGAAAAACACTAACTGCCTGCAGAAAATCTTTTTTTTTTTTTTCAAAATGTTAGCTCAAATTCTGGTAAAGTTCTCCTGAACAATAATCCTGTTATTCTCCGGTATCCTGGTTCAGCTGCAGTCTTGATGTTAATAAATGACACATGGGGGGAGGGAAATGAATCAACTCTGGCATCTTTTTAAACAAAGACTAAATGTACTGAATGTGCTAAAGTCTAATGCCTGTCACATGTGAAATTGCAAGATTGCTGTTTTGACAAAGTAGTCCCTGAGAGGTGACAAAAAACAAAACAAAAACAGGACTGATTGAGCTGAGCATTACTCCATATCCCCTCAAACGGATTTCTAGGCTCACTCTCCACTGGCATCATTCCCCCTCTTGGGTTATAACCCTTTTGTGGGACATGTCCAATTCATCATAGGCTCTTATCCTTTAAAACTGAACGGAAACTGCGACTCAATGGGAAATGCTCTGCAGTTACTGCGCTGTTCTATTTTAGTCTGCATTTGCACTTTGGGCATTGTATTAGATCTTTTCTGGTGCAGCGTAATGATAGCATTTCAATACTGCTGACATCTATCACACACAAAATAAAACTGGCACACAGCTTTCAAGTGTCTCACATGTGGGAAAGCAGTTCTGTTAACTAACCCAAATGTGGTATTATTTTCCTCTACAAAGCTGTCTCCTGTTTTTCTTTTTTTACAGAGTAAAGACATCGGCGTACAGATGCATGAAGAGTTAGTGAAAGTCACCAATGAACTGTACACGGTGAGTTGCTGTTGCTTGTGTTGAAAGCCTATGGGATGTCAATCTTAAAGCCAGGCTTTTTTTTAAATACCTGAACCTGCAACCTGTGGGTTTGACACCACACAGAGCAGATGTGCCTTTTCAGCAGAGCAGCCTGTAACAGGTCATTTCTTCCCTCTCCTGAGGTCATGAAAGGATAAAATTTACATTCTTCCTCCTGCTGTGAATTGCTACATGAGTTGAAGGAGACAGTGTTCCTGCTCCTAGCTGTGCTTCAAGCAGACTCAGCAGTCTGCGCTACAGAGGTGCACTGTGCTTACAGCAAAATGAGCTTCTGTAATGTTTTTAGCTAATGTTACATGTAATCTGACACCTCTGCTTGCCTCATATGTTAACAGTTGTCACTCTCGGTGGACTGTTATAACCACATGCTGCATATAGAAATGTGTGCATATGCATACTAGTAAACCAACAGCAAAGGTTTGTGCAGTGGTGCAGACACAAAACATCTGCGTTTATCTGCAATGCATCTTCATTTGGCAAAAGAAAAGGAACTGAGGCATATCACTGGCTGCATGTGGGACGGTACAGCAAACTCGCCAGAATGCATTCTTCTGGCTCTAATTGCTCGGTGATATCCTTATCTTTACTTACTGTTCAATGGCTAATATGATTCATAGCATAAACGAAAAAACAATTTACAAGCGTAAAGAGACTAGATGTAATTAAGACTACGATGAAAGTGTATTTTGGCAAGCAGGACAATGGCATGCTGTGAAACAGAATACCCTCGTGGATTATTTTTTCCCCTCATCACATCCACAATTCAGTCACTAAATTTTGTTTTAAAGGTCTTAAAACATTCCATTGCAAATAAGATGAGAAACAACAACATGCTCTTATAGACTTGCACTACTTTTCACTGTAAATTTGATTTATTTCATGACCGAACATCATTTCTTTTCCAGCATGTATAAAACGCCACTCTTGGCTGCTTGCACGTTCAATCCTTTCTCTTGGCATCCTAGTTGTTGTCAGCTTAATTGTGCAGATGATCAATCCTTTATCATGGTCCTGTAAAACTGGCTAAACATAATTGCAGCAAAGTTTGACAACCCTGCGATTTGATTCCTTTATGATAAAGGAGCAAAAAGCGAAGATGAGCAGAAAGTAGGTCAATTTTGGTTTATTTTTCTACAGTTAGTTTTGCAAATTGTTAGTAATTTACAAAATTACAAAATTTAAAAAAGAGTTGGTGGCAAAGGGAAAAAAAATGACCTAATAAGAAAGCTAAGCACGTGTGCACATTGCAAAATGATGTGTATGCAGCACATCACAAATGGATTTGAATCTGGATTACTGAAATCGTATAAACCACACGAGAATAGTTCTCACATGTAACATTGTACCGTGCATGTTATATTACTGCTATACTGATATTGATTTCTCCTCCCTCTGATTCATGCATTATTAAATGCCTGTCTGCAGCTCCCACACACAGCATAAGGAATAGCAGGAGTCTGCTCAACTTTATAATTGAGAAAAGTGTAGAGTTTAAGAGAAAATATAATCACTGTGTGGTTATTTTATCATTTGCATCTTAAATAAGCAAATGTTGTCAGGCAGCAGGTCCCTGGTATTGGTCAGCTGCTGAGTTTTTGCAAAAATTGAGGAGTTATTTGTTTCATTTGTAGCAGAGGAGGTTGCTCACTGTCACTTTGTAACCTCCTTCCTCCCCTGCTGATCGATCTCACTGTCCTTTGCACGTCCGTTGCAGACGGGGTTGCTAGGAAACCAGAACTTGAGAATCAGTGATGGTGAAGCAGATGTTGTGCGACTGTGCTGTTGATTCAGGTTTACTAGTTAAACATTTACATGTGGCTTTTTTGATAAAACAATGAAACATTTATCTTAAAACATAGATTGTTTTTGTAAAAGTACCACGCCTGTCTTACTTTACTTGCTGGGATATTTAATTTGTCTTGCTATTCTGTGGTTAGGCCATTCAGACAGTGTGGAGACATCAGACAGATGTACTGGACACTCCAGCTCAGTTAGAAAATGTCAATGAAAATATGACAGTCCCATGAGAATGATGAGTATGCTACACTCACTAATGTTTACTTGTGTGATGAACAAAAATACTCGGGGGTCTTATTGGTATCTTTCTAAACAGCAGCTGTGTTTATTAAGTCATGATGATCTGGTTATAAAATTAATAAGAAAGGTTCATAAAAAAGAGAATACTGACAATTCTTAGCTTATTTAGCCAAAAGGCTGATGACCTCATGCCGTGGCAAGGCGTGTCTCGTCTGTCTGTCCGTTAACAATTCACAAGAATCCTTCTTCCTCCTAACTACAGGATATTGGTCATATTTTAGTGGAACCTGCACATAGTGATCATCTCACAGGTCTTCATCAAATTTGTGTTGAAGGTCAAGTTCAAAGTCACATTTGTCATTCTCATTGGATTTTAAAATTCAGATTACGTTTCGGCCATTGCTGGCCACTTATTGTGTTTTCAGTCCTGTAGTTGATTCTTTGTCCTAAAGAACAAACCACAGGGTGTCTCTCTACGGTTTTTCTTTCTCTTATTTCTTTCTCCTTAACATAGCCTGGTTCAGACTGAAGTTTTTTCTACATACTGTCGGATCGTTGAGTTTTTTTCTTTAAGACTGCAGAATCTTTAGGTTATAAAGTAAAATAATCTGATGATCAACAAGGATCCTGTACCAAAATTTGAGGATATTGCTTTTCTTCATCATACTTATCAGTTTCCTTGCTAGTTTAACTGTGATGTCCTTTATACTTGCTGTGTATTCTTGCAGGTGATGAAGACGTACCACATGTACCACACTGAGAGTCTCAGTGCTGAGAGCAAACTGAAGGAGGCAGAGAAGCAGGAGGAGAAGCACATTGGCAAGGCTAATGACATTGGCCTGCGTTATGGTTACGATGATCGTCCACAGCGTCGAAGTTCTGTAAAGAAGATGGAGAAACTGAAGGAGAAGGTCTGTTTTTATCCCATGAATGATGAGGATTTATGTCATGCACATTATTTCCAATACACTCTATCTACTCGATTGCAAACAAGCTGCAAATGCTTTTGTAATTGAAGTGTCCAAGTAAATCCAACTATTTTATACATGCATACTGACAGATTATAGAGAAGATAAAACTGTTTAATGTATAATGCATTCTTAGAGTACATTAGGAAACCATTTTGCTTCCTGCCTTGATGGGACTCTCGCTCTTCCTTTTACACCCCCAGAGACAAGCCAAGTACTCTGAAAACAAGATGAAATGCACAAAGGCCCGGAATGACTATCTTCTCAATCTGGCAGCTACTAATGCCCTGGTGGCCAAATACTACATTCATGATGTCTCAGACATGATAGATGTAAGTCAGAGCCAAGAATGGAAATATGGATGGAGATGGAAATACTCTCTTTTTGTCAGAGTGCATTTTTTTCAGTTTAAGTTTGTTTTTGGATCTGTAATATGTACTATGCTTTGTTTTTTTTGTCCCCAGTGTTGCGACTTAGGGTACCATGCAAGCTTAGCACGCACCTTGAGAACCTACCTTTCTGCAGAATATAGTCTAGAAACTTCTCGCCACGAAGGGTTGGACTTACTGGAGGGAGCAGTGGATGCCATGGATACCAGAGGAGACAAGCTGAAGTTTATGGACACACATTGCCAGATCTTCTGTCCTCCTGCATGCTTTGACTATCAGCCACACATGGGAGATGAGGTGAGTCAACAGGGAGGGTAATGATTTAAAAAGGCTTTCTTTGGTGTTTATTCTTGGTCTTTATTCTTGCTATGTTTATTTTGCACTGTGTTAAGTCACTTTCAGAAATATCCCTTTATTTCTTAATCCCAGGTGTGTCAAGTGAGTGCACAGCAGCCTGTCCAGACAGAACTCTTGATGCGCTACCACCAGCTGCAATCACGTCTGGCCACACTAAAAATAGAAAATGAAGAGGTGAGCGGTTAATTTGAAAGCAAAACAAACTCACTGATGTGCTTAGGTATACGTTTTAGATGTCCTTATCAATACTCACACTCAGTTCATATTTGGCCTTTGATATGTGAAGCAACATCTGTATTCTTTTGTCTCAAAGGTCAATATTTTCCTGTAGTATATCATGATGTTTCATAGTGATAGTGTTACACAGATACCGATACCAGAGTCTTTTGAGAAAGAGTATTTATGTACAAAGGTGTACATAAATAAAAATGAGAAATGTATGCAAATGATTATCAGTGATAGTGAAGTTAGATCCTGAATCCTGTATAGGGTCTCATAGGGGAAGCTGTTAACATAGTAGTCTGATCGCTGAGTTTGAATATAGAGGTTGCACCATCAGTGTATTAATGCAAAATACTGTGCAAGGAAGTGAAGTTGTTATCATTCAAACCATCGACTAAATGTAGAAGAACAGGAAAAAAACACACATATCTGCTGCTCTAAATGCAAGAGTCTTTAAAACAACATGCTCAGACACCAGAGTCCTTGAGAAAGAGTCTTTATTGCTGTTAGATTGATGCGTTACATTTAGTTTTATAGTTCATAATTTTTGCAAACACTCACTGACACTTTCCCTTACATCTGAAGCTGTAAGCTAATCAGCTACTTATCAGTCATTAGGTAGTTAGCTTAGTTTAGCTAGCTTTGATCGATGTCATCCACTGAATACTGAAATCACTGAAATCGTTCTCTTATTATTGTTTCTTTTACCTTTATTCAACCAGGAAAACCCCATTTAGATCAAATCTCTTTTCCAAGGGAGACCTCGTCTGATCTTTCTGTAAATTATTCCATGTCCAAGTAAATAGTAAGAAAAAGCTTTTTCCCCCAGCCTGTTAGAACTCTAGGCACATTAAAAAGCAACCATTTACAGAAGTGTAGCTGGTAAATGTTTGTGCTGGGACAGAGAAGGGTAAGGTGAAACTAAAAGTTGTAGAGAAAGAAATACCAATACTGTTTTTGCAAGTGGTCAATGATGCCCAATCCATAAATCTGTATTGCAGGCATGAAAGTAATATATCTGTGTTTTAATTCATCTTTTTTAGCAAACAAAAGAATTTTTCACAAAACTATTCCTTTAGGAAAAACAGAACCCATCCCTCTGATGTGTCTATCACTCATCATCATGGCACAGGAGGCACTTTCATACCTTCATTTACTGTGTTTTATTTAATAATGAGGACCACCAACACCCTCCGCTACAAACATGTAACAACAGCCAACCACTCTCCAGAGCTGTCACTATGCATTCATATTCATTCATTAAATCTGACACTGATATGTGGGGTCGTATCTCATCCAGTCTCCTGCTTCCAATGGGGGCCACCCCCAGCATGGTCACCAAGGCCACTGTGACTCACACAGACATGTTTAAAGGTCACCAGGGTGTGTGTATGTGTCAGTGGCTGTCTGTCATGAATAAGGAAATCCACGCTCCCTTCCTGTCTGCCTCGCATGGAAGGCACATAGTTAATCTTTCATGTCGTGATGCATCAAGCTAGCAAGCTAATTACTCTATTGTTCACTCTGTCAGTCTAACTGCGGTGCAAATAGCCTGCAGCAGTATAATCTGAGCTGCCGTGTTTACACCACAGTTTGTTCGAGACACTGAGAAGACTAATGAAAATATGCCCAGTGGTACAAATATTCATTTATTATTTTACGTGTACAAATGACCAGTTTGCTATCTTTTTTTTAATATAATTGTATTTAAACAAATATATTCATGTTGTGATTAATGCTGAAATGACAACTAAAGTTTACATCTATATGTGTTTCAGGTGAGGAAGACTCTTGACGCCACCTTGCAGACCCTCCATGATATGCTTACTGTGGAGGACTTTGATGTTTCAGAGGCTTTCCAGCACAGCCAATCCACAGAGTCTGTGAAATCAGCCTCATCTGACTCTTACATGAGCAAGGCAAACATCGCCAAAAGACGAGCCAATCAACAAGAGACTGAGGGCTTCTACTTTACTGTGAGTAGTCGGACAAATGAACAAAGAAATTGCAGCGTGGTGTAAATGTGCACAGTATGACACAAAGAATGTCTAGAAATAGCACTAATTGTCTTTTTGTCTTTCTTATCAATAGAAATACAAGGAGTACTTGAATGGCAGCAATCTCATTGTCAAACTGCAGGCTAAGCATGACCTTCTGAA